>NW_016806571.1:5938620-6031452 GCF_001698545.2 Rhinopithecus bieti
CTCCTTCTCTGAAGTTTTTATTGAGATAGACTCCTTCTCTGAAGTTTTTAGTGAGATGTCCACTGGCCATGACAGTGATATGCTGGCCAGGGACAAGAATCACAGACAAGAGCAGTCCAAAAGTCACGACCCTGATGACACTGTGCTGAACCTGTTGCAAACATTGTTTTATTCAATCTGCGCAATAGACCTTTGGGATCAGAATTACTGGCTCTCAAGACACATGGAGATATTAAGGCACACAGATGTTAAGTAACTGTCAGAGGTCAACAATGAGTGTGTGACAACAAACAGGATTCAAACCCAGATCTGTTAGCTCCCAAAGTCCTTGGTCTTACATGCTACCCACTGCTTCCCTGGGCGGGGTGGGGAGGGGCTCTGGACCATGGAGGTCACACATCAGTGCTCCCAGTGTGGTCCTCAGAATACCTGCCTCAACATGAGGTTAGGATTTGGTTAAAATTGGATTTCTGGGGCCACCCACATTCTGAATCTAAAGTATTTGTGATTTAAAATCTAAATAAGTACTTTTAGTGATTTATATACTTACTAAACACTTGAGAATCACTGATCTTTCCAATGTGGTGTGGCTTATAGAGAGTGCTGGACAGAACTGAAACAAAGGAGAAAGATGAAGCACAGACAGAAAGAACTGGGAGGATGCCCCGCATGTGCTCATATCTGTAAATACTCATCTCTTCTCCTTTGTCTCAGCCCTTGCTGTTTAAATCTGGACCCTTATATTTTTCAGCTATTTGGCTCCAGCCTCCCCTTGCCTGACTCCTGGCTTTGTATGTTACCTCTCTTTCCTGACTTTCACTGCCTTTTACAAGTTGCATTTTCTGCTCATTTTTGGTGATACCTACTAAGGGCCAAAGGAAAATACACTGTAACAGAAACCTAAAATTAATTGTCACCCTGGGTTTAAGGCATTCTGTCATTCTTTCCCTTTCCTTCACTACTTTTTGTCTCAGCCTACTCTTTTATTTATTTGTTAGTAGCAGTTTTATTGAGCTATAATTCATGTACAGCTCACCCATTTAAAGTGTACAGTTCAGTGGTTTTCAGTATATTCCAGAGTTGTGCAGCCATCACCACAATCAATTTTAGAACATTTTCCTCACCCCGGAAAAGAAATCCCACACCCTTTGCAGTTACTCCCAATTTCCCCCAACCCTCCGGCCCTTGACAATTACTAATTTACTTTCTATCTCTATGGATTTGCCTATTCTGGACATTTTATGTAAGTGGAATCATATAATATGTGGTCTTTTGTGACTGATTTCTTCTTTTTAGCATAATGTTTTCAAGGTTCATCCATGTTTTAGCATGTATCAGTACTTCATTCCTTTTCATTGTGGAATAATACTCCAGTATGTCATATACCACATTTGATTTATCCATTCATCAGGTAATAGACATTAGGATTGTTACCACTTTTTGACTATTATGAATAATGTTGCTATGAATATTCATGTTATAAGTTTTTGTGTAAACACATATTTTCAAATCCTTTAGGTGAAATGCCTATTCAGACTTTTGCCCATTTTTAAGTTGCTTTATTTTTCTTCTTATTGAGTTGTAAGAGCTCTTTATATATTCTGAATACTAGACCTTTATTAGATACATAATTTGCCAATATTTTCTCCCATTCTATGTGTTGTCTTTTCACTTTCTTGATGGTATCCTTTGACTATTCTTAAGCTCGCCTGTTGAAGTTCCTTTTGGCTAGAGTCCTTGTCTACTTCCCACCCTCATCATATTTTAAAGTTTTTCCATGTGCATATTAGATTTTCCTACATTAGATCATTTATGTCCCCAATAGAAGATCTAAACTGCCATTTCTTACTCTCATTGCATTTAAAAATACAAATTATAAGCCTAAAATAATGGGTACAGGGTTCATATCCAAAATAAAGAACTCTTTAAAATTAAGAAAATGGCAAAAAATCTGACAGACAGTGAACAAAAAACCATGAACGTGGTTCACAGACAAGGAAACATGAGTAGCACATAAAGTATGAAAAGACGCACCATCAGTGGGGCCACTGTAGAATGTTGAGTGGCTGCAACTATTGAGTGACTCTGGATGTTGCCCCGTCTCTTGGATCTTAAGGCCGAACTGGGCCTTTGGTCAGAACTGGAGGCCTAGGGGTTCTTCAGCCCACTAGCGAATCCATTCTGATCCTGACTTGGATCTTAATCTCTAGAACTCTCATGTATAAAATTTTCAGCCATTTCTAGGAATTTTAAGAAAAGCTAACATGGGACTTTTCAGTTCAGTTCAGATTTAAAGGTGTTCAGAACCTCTGAAGGGAGTATGGGAACAAGGGAAGTTTTCTGAATACAGGAGATTGACCTAAACCTGAAATTGGACTAGGAGCAAAACAGAGTAGGGTCTGGAGGATCTGCCCATCCCAGACCTAAAATTCCGTAGCCTTTCTGGAGATCTGAAATGAGGGATTTTTGCACTTAATGGCTTCCCTCTACATAATCACTAACTACTGGCATGTAAGAAAGAAAATCTAAGTTAGTTGCAGAGTGAAAAGCAGGCCTACGTAGTCCCTGACTTTGGGCCACAGGGTTCTGAACTCGAAGGTTACAGTAGGTGCCATGGCAGGTTTACTCTCCCAAGCCCAAGAATGGAGCCTCTGTTCACACTGTGCTGTCCTGTGTTAGAAAGTCACGTGGCTTCCTTCTTCATTTTGACAAATCATTTTTAATGTTCTTTTACATCATTTGCTTAAGTTCACATCTTTGTGATAGAACTCTCATTAAACAGATTAAGAGCTTTTAAAACATTATTTAGATTTTCTTTTGCTCCCCTCCCCTTAATTTTTTGTTTTAAAGAAGAAAGGACAAGTAGCAAGAAATACATTTAAAATTTGTAATTTTTCCCTTTAGGAAATTCTTTTAGTAATAGGACACAGGTTTCAACGTGGATGTTATACTCATTTTGCTTTGTGATATGGTCCAGTGCAGTCTAGGATATCTGGCATCCATGGTCCTTGCCTGCTGGATGAATGACCCCTTAGTGATTGAGACCACTTAATATACCTCCCTACATATACACCCCCTAATGGGATGTTATCACTCGAACTGAAAAGGAAGGTAATACCTTCTTTTCCTTTGACTTCCAAATTATAGACTGAACACCTTGTTCAAGGTTGAGAATCTTATTTCAGTTCTTAGAGAGATTTCTAGGAATACCAGAAATACTTTACTCTTATTCTGTGGTTGTTTGGCCCACTACTTTCAGATCAAGATCTCATCTCTTGGAATACTGTGTACCGCAGAAACCGTATCTCATCGCTCAGTCTGGCACACTTTAGATTTGGCTCTCCCACTTTCTGGCCCCTTCCCTGATACGATGCCCTTTGAATGGGCTCCACAGAGGCATGTGCTTTGGTGCCACAATAAAGTTACCAGGACTGTTTATTAAGCTTACGCGTTTTTTCAAGTGCAGGCAGCCCCCCACTAATAAGTTGCATTCCAAATTGTATGTGTAGGTTGGTTATTTGGACTCTGGAACGTGTTTTGCCATGGAAACCATTTAGTACATAGTTGGGTTACCAAGGAAACTGGATGTACTGAAGGAGCCCATCAAGCCATAGTGCCTGCCACATGCATAACCACATTTTGGGGGACAGAACCCAACCCTTTTTCTTTCTTTTTTTGTAGCTGTCAGTTGGACAGCTCGCCTTGTTGGAGGATGGGCCAGGAGCTAGCAGTGATCCAGCCGCAGCAGAATGGACCTGCTCAGTTCACCCAATACAAGTCCATATACCAGGAGGGCCCGAAAGTCAAGTCAGATCTCTCTGTAACAGACATGCAGGGCAAACAAGAGCTGTACTGTCACTCACTTCTGAATCGTTACCTGGAACAGTGCTAAGCAACTTTTCCTCCTTGCTTATGAAACCCAGTCTGCATCCCAGAGCCAGGAGAGCTGGAGCCAGAGTGAGCGCAGTGCACACAAAGTGCTTTCCTTTGTTGCTCGTGTTTTCAAATGTCCTTGCAATAAATGATCATCTCTCCAAGTAGTCTGTGTGGACCCAGTATCATGCAGGAAAAGCCGACCAGCTTAAACTGGGTGTAGGGCCAGTCCACAAAAGCTTATGGCCCCATGATCTAGGTTCCTTATTAATAGCAAGGCATTTTCGTGTTATATAATATGTCACTCATCACAGTAAAGACAGAATGCTAAGCCCATTGTACTATTCCAAAGACAAGGAATGGAAATGGTAACAGCATTATTATTGTAGTGTTTTGATTGTATTTTTAAAAAATTAAGCAGAGTATAACTTAAATGTTTCTTGGTGCCTGTTTATAACCAGTACTGCCCTATTCCCTTGATATAGTGGATTGTAGTCTACACCCTGAGTACTGGGTACAAAGACTCAGCTCCTCGCTGTTACTTCCTTGGAACCTTCACCTGGTGTCCTAATCAGAGTGATGGCCTTCATTCCCCCGTCTTGTTGTCACCCTTTGGGGCTTCCTTAGTTTAGTCTTTTATTTCCTATATTTGTATGTTTGCACAATCAGAGTAATTTAACTTAACATTTATATTGTGCTTTCTACTTTACAAGGCGCATTCTCTTTGCAAGCTAGATAGAGCCCGCATTGTCATCTCTGTTTTCCAGAGTTAAAATGAATACTCAGGCATTTTAAAGGACTTGCCAAACTCTCACATCCACTCGCAGCAGATCTGGAGGTGGAACACAGGGTTTCCAGGGCCCAGTTTTCCTGTGCTCTTTCTGCTGTATCACTCCACATGCCTGTACGGTTGCCACTTCCTTTAGCTCTACTAATTCCTTGATGGGTGGTTGTTAGCTCTCTTGGGATTTTTACTCAGTGCTGAACATCTCTAGGAGAGTAGTAGCCTTCCCTCTCTGGCTGCTTTAGTCGGTGTCCCTGGCACTTTGGCCCTAGCATGTACCTCTTACTTCAGCAAATTGGCATCTTGGGACAAGCTCCTGCCATAGTGTATTTATTAGTGAATTGGTACCTTTGCATATTTTATACATTGAATTAGTGCCTCCAGGTATTAATCTTGATGGTTAATAATCATATTTTGTTTTATGTAGTGTCTTTTCATCAGAAGTATATATTATCTTCCATTATATAGGGGAGGCTAACTAGTTAAATTACTTGTCTCAAATCTTAACCATAACAGTAGAAGAGAGAAGGAAACTAATTTCTTTGAGGAGCTCATGCAAACCAGACACTGTACTAGGTGCTTTACATATAGAATCTCATTTCATCCTTGCAAAAACCTTGTGGAGTAGGCGATGTTTTACATTTTACAAGTGAAGAAACTCTAGTTCAGACAAGTTAAGTCTGTCTATTGTTCAGACAAGCTACCCTGCAAGTGAAAAGTAGAGGGAATATTACCTTCTCTGATTCCAATTCTCATCTATCTGCTGTCCCACATGGCTTCCTCTTGCCCTTTGCAGGGTATCTTACAGTAACAAAGAAAAGAATGCCTTAGATACATGGCGATACAGTGGGGAGGGGGAAAAAGTTGGAGTACTGCCATCTCCTTTTCCTGGCAACAGCCAGAAAGGAGAGAACTCACTCCCTTGTCTTTCCTCTGAAGATCATGGAACTATTGACACATGTTCTGATAGAAGTTTGAACTTGTAACTAAGTGGAACTAAGGTATACGAAATAGGACAATCTGTAAGTATTTTAGTGGCTCTTGAAGGAGGACCAGTTTAGACATCACCCTCTCCTGAGCAGTTGGAAAGCTGCTCGGAAAGACCGGTGCTTCTCTCTTGGAAAGACTGTGAGACCGGGGAAGAGCGCCAGCTGGTGAAGTCAGGAGTCCCGTGTTCTGGCCCTGGTTTCTACCTCTCACTCTAGCCAGGTGACCCGAGGCTGGTAAGTCACTTCACTTCTTTGGGTTCCTCCACGTGTAAAACATGAGAAATGAACTGGATGGTCCTCCCAGCAACTGCAGTTTCTTTCTTTATCTTTAAAGAAATGTGTTTATTAAAAAACAAAAAACAAAAAAACAATGTGAGAATGATGAAAAGCTTCTTGCTACTCAATGTCCTTGCCAAAGATAGTTTGATAGGGAACCTAGAGTTAATAGCTCCCACAGCTCTGACTCTTTTAAGGAAATTAAGAGGCCAGAAGGCAGCGTTCTAATCAGATTTGTGGGTAAGATGGTTATCAATAGTAGTTAATGATGGGTGAAGTGCACTGAGGCTCTTAAAAGACACTTAGCATTTTTGACTTTACTCTGTAGGTTCTAAAGTAAACATATATGAGGTTTTAAATTTATCAGATACTACACCTGCAGCTCTTTTTGCTGACTCAAGATGATTTTTGGTACCTGTTTTATACCTACATGCTCCAGCCAGACCAGTTCCTCTTGAGGCATTGAATACCTAGGAAAAAAGAACAAAGGAGGTTGGATGTGGTGGCTTATGCCTGTAGTCCCAGCACTTTGTGAGGCCAAGGTGGGTGGATCACCTGAGGTCAGGAGTTCGAGAGCAGCCTGACCAACATGGTGCAACCCCGTCTCTACTAAAAATACAAAAAATTAGCTAGGTGTGATTGCAGGCACGTGTAATCCCAGCTGTCCAGAAGGCTGAGGCAGAAGAATCACTTGAAACCAACCAGGAGGCAGAAGTTGCAGTGAGCCGAGATCACGCTATTGCACTTTAGCCTTGGCAACAAGAGCAAAACTCCATCTCAAAAAAAAAAAAAAAAAGCATCCTTTCCCTCTCTACAGTGAAGTTTTTCTACGATAATTCTTCAATAGTGAGTTAAAACTAATTACTAATACTTACATCATGAACATGAGAATAACTATAAATTAGAGCAAGGTAGTTAAAAATGCTTTGATAACATTTGGTCCCTTTCTTAAAATTAAAATTTTTAGCATTTGCTACCTATCTACCTCTGGATTTCTCTAAATAGACAATTCAATTCAAATCTTTTCTTAGAGAGGAGAGTTTCCAGGTCTTTCTTGAGACATCCAACCCCTTTCGGTAGTCTTCACACACAGATTTTCCCCCACTGTTTGTGAGCACTGATACCTCACCAGAGAGTGGGCAGGTTTGCATGGGGTGATGACTGGATTATTCACATGGCACTGTAAATAAGTGATAAGCCTAGTCCTGCAGCGGGCTGTTTTTATTTCAAAGAATGATTTAAATCTACCATGTTAGAATATGTAAGAATAAACTCAGGTGGGGATGCTTTCCTGAGGCCTTTAAGCTGTAAGTCTGTCTATAGCACCTCTTTTCTGTCCCACAAAGAGCCACACCTGATATTTAGCAATCCATCTCTTCAAGGTTTCAAATTTGCCTTAAACAATTGAGAATGAAGAGCCATGTGCCTCTAAGAGCTTTGACGACAGCCCCTCTGCCCTGGGCCTCACAGAATTTCCACACCAGATCAACAGGGCTGTGGAGTTTTCAGGGCCACTGCTATCTTCTGGCAGCTTCTCAGCTCTTGCTGGTGGCCTCAATACCAGCTTTGATTTCTCTCTAGGCCAACCCTTTCCCAGGGAAGAGTTCCCTCAACTTCAAGAGACCTTTCTCCTCCTCCAAGTCTAGCCTCAGCCTTTTTGGGGTTTGGCGCAGGGAGGGGAAATTGTAGGAGCTGATAATGGGAAGGAGGAGCTGGGAGTCTTCCCAGGTTTTACTGTGAAGGTGTCTGGGCTAAGTGGCTGGGGAGACAGGAATGGGCACATGGGATGAACTGGAGAGAGCTCAGGATGAATGAAGCTCCTCACCCACTCTGAAGTCATGCTACTACACCAACAGAAATACTGGTATTTTGGTTATAAAAATAGTACGATACCTGAATACTAAAGCCAATGTTGTTGTCACTAGCACATTTCTCCTGCTGAGTGAAGGAAGGGAAGGCTTCACAGAAGAGGTGTGATTTGAGCTGAGTCTTAAAGGATGGTCATCAGCTACTAGGCATTGAGCCCTAAGTACAGATCCAGTTCATTTGGCTGGTGATTATACCAGGAGTTTTATAGAAATTTGTATGCTATTTCTTGCCAGTGGTTCAGTCTTTCATTTAGTTGGGGGCTGGGGGTGGATAGATGGTTCTTCTGTTGTTCTTCAAAGCCATCCTCTTCATTTAAGCTGTATCTCTTATATCCCTATTTGTCTCTGTAATAAAACCCTGTGGTAATCGCTCGAGCAGTTTTGTGTGTTATTCTTAGTGAGTAACACTTTGATACATTAACACCTCATAGCATTTCACTTCAAGTTGTTTTTTTTTCTCCCCCATGACTTTAGCATTTAAGAATGCAAAGACATATTAGGATTTCGGATCCTGTTCCTGGTATGTTCCTCCTTAACAGAGGCTTATTCATAAATGGCTTATTTTTACTTATGTATTTTACTTAATAGGCATTAAATTGGTCCATTGTTTGCCACGTCTGTTTTCTAAGCTGCTAGTTGGTGTATTTGAAAATACAAAATGTATAACAACCACTTTTGCTATCTAAAGTCTTTTCTTCTGCCTTATTTTGTTCATATACATGTAGATTTCTTGACATTGCATTTTTGAAACATTTTCTCAATTCAACTTGTCTTTCGTCAAAACTTTGGAATTAGTAGTCCAAATCTTAGCCTCTTAAGTTGCTGCTTAATAGAAACTGTGGTAAAAATTAATACATTACATTACACTTGGTATTGCTGTCTTTGAGACCTCTAAATTTTTGTTGAATGTGTTGAATCAGCATTTTGCTATTTTATTAGCAGGCTTCCTGGAACCCCAAAGCAGTGCTTCTCAAGAATGTTGTCAGTGGACCACCTGCATCGGCCTTGTGAACTTGTTAAGAGTGTAGACTCCTTGAACCCGTGCCAGACCTACCAAATCAGAATTTGGGGGGCTCAGAAATCTGCATTTTCACCAGCTTCATAGGTAGTTGAACACACACTAAACTTTAAGAATGTCTGTCTTGAAGTTGGCTAAGTACTTATTTATTTAGGAGTTACTACCTAATTTTCTCCAGGACATGCACAATTGAGTTTTTGGTTTTTCTGTGGTCTATCTTAATTTGAATTCTGTAAAGAATACCCTTGTGGAAAGAGTAGGGTCATGTTTTTCTTAGTATTCAGCAGAGTTGCGGAGAAAGTTAGACTCCAGCAATATTTATCAAAGTCCAAGTCACTGTGCCTGCTTCTGCCTATTGTGTGTGGCTCTTTGGAGTTACACAAGGACGACAGACTGACATGTGATGCTTGGAAATCACCTTCCTGGGTCATAGATTACAACTGAGTACATTAGACATTAGCATATAGCTCACCTAAGCTCTGGAGCCTTATAATAATAGTAATTAACATAATGATACTTTGTACTTCTCAAGTATCTTAAAACTGAAGGCCTTAAAGTGCCATATTAAACAAAGTATGCAACACCTTGGCAAGAGAGGTCAGTTCGGTTCCTCATTTTATGAATTCAAAACCTGAAGCCGAATATGGAAGTTTAGCTTAGAGACTTCTTTTGGATAATGACACATCAACTTGGAGAAACAGGAATATTTCAAAGGAAGCATTTCTGATTTTAGGGGAACAGGGGAGTGGTGGTGGTAAGGTGGTTTCTGATTTTAGGGGAACAGGGGAGTGGTGGTGGTAAGGTGGTTGCTATTTTAGCATTGCAGGGTATATCCTGAGTGAAAATAGCCATATTTGGTTACTTTAATTAATGCCTTTAATAAGTAGAGGTGTTTGTCTGGAAAACATCATTTTTCTTACTAACATTTCTGTGTATGAAATCTTATATTCCTTCTGACGCCTTCATTTGCCTTTCCTTGCCTTGCCCTTCTTTATGTATTTTTTAAAAATCATTCATAGGCTCAGAGAATGTTCAAAACAGCAGCAACAACAGCAAACTTCTAGCTAGAAGAGGCCTTAAAAATCATATAGTCAGATCCTTTTGTTTCACAGGACAAGATACTTGAGAATAGAAAAGGTTAAATAAAAGATTTCTTCCAAATGGCTCAGAGAATGTGGGTATGGGAGATATGTCAACAGTGTAACTATTAACAGAGTTTGTCTATTTGTGTTATTTTTGTCTTTTCTTAAACAAGTATATATGATATGAATACACTTTACAGTTGAGAATCAGTTGAAGTCTTTCACAGACCCTGTTTTATATCACCATTTTTCCCCACTTTTCTTTCTTTTGTATTATTTTTTCAAATTAAATTTTGAATCCTACAGTATTTCTGTGCTATTCCTACCTTTTAAATTTTCTTCCATTTGCTTTATCTGTAGTCTTCCTATATCTCTCTTCTCTCTTTTGCTTCTGTAAACTAATACCTTTGCAACCTAAGTAATTTGACATTATAGAAAATAAAATTGAAGTTTTAAAATCTTGAAGGTCAACACCTTAGAAAAGGCAGGATAAATTAAAAGATAAAGAAAAAAGTACTTGGAGACTTCTGGAATATTTGAGTTCTTTTTAAAAACTACTTCAACAGCTGTATAAGTAGATAGTTCTTTATTATCACAATCTTTACCCTCCGTTTGCTCAGCTGCAAGTATATGTTTAACTAGCACAACTCAAATGGATGATTTATGGTGGCTTTTGCCTTACAAATAAAATGAAGAACAGTTCTTAAGGTACCAGATAAAGAATTTGGAGAGAAAAAGATAGGAAATTTATTCATTTATTCATAAATAATTGATCGATAGAGAAGGGTCGTCTCCTTACAGAGTACACCGTATTTTAATGCAAGCAGATGAGAATCCTGATGATTTATGCAATACTGTTCTTCATCTTCATACTAAGGTGACTGAGCTAAAAGTGCTGAGGTAATAAATGTAAAAGTGCTTAGGAAAAATGGAAAAGCCTGTACAAAACCTTGTGTTAATGATTTCTTATTCAAAACAGCTCAGTTCTATAAATATTTATTGGGAATCTAAAAACAAATATTTGTGTGCCGAGTGCCAGGTGCTGGAGTTAACGAACTATAAGGAGAAAAGTAGAGACAGTGAGAAAAACAGCGTTTTCTTTCCTTCTGGGAAAAGTAGGATGGAAACCCTATACTGCACAGTTCCCCATACCAACCACCAGATGGGGCTATCAGCCACAGGCAGCTCAGTTGCTGTTCTAGAGGGCTTCCTTTTGGATTCTCAGAGGTGGAAATTAGGAGGAAGTGTGAAATTAGTTGTTGCATATATGGATAATTCATAACATGAGGTACCTACATTTTAGGAAAAATATTTACCTCTATTCACTAGATCACCTCCTCTGAGAAGAAAAGTGGAGTAATTTGATTAGATTTGTTAATAAAATTATGCTGGTTATTAGTAATGCTTCTTTTCCAATGATTGTAAATTTATTTTGGGGTGAGAACAGATATGTTTTTCTGAGTATGTGTGCCCAGAGTTAAGAGAGTTAGTGTGAGGAAGGTTATTTTGTTTTTCTCTGCTTGTAATCTTATCTTCCTAGTTAATTTCTACTCCTCCCACAAGATTCATCACAAATGTCACCTCCTCATTGAAGCATTTCCTAGCACCCTTCTACCAGACAGTTAAGAATGCCCCTTTTTGTGTTTCTACATGGCTCAATAATAATTGTTATGATACTGAATTTAAATTAATTTTCTGCCTTTCTCTGCTACTAATTGGGAGATTCTTGAGACCATGTATTATTTATATGTTATTTATAGTTCTATACCCACTGCTGACTACAAAGCCTGGCAGGTATTAGTCACAGAATAAGCAAGTTATAAATATTTGTAAATTATAGTTTTTCATAGTCTATTTAAAGAATACTAAGTTATTAATAGTTCCTGAGCAGTTGTCCCCAGCATTATAAATAAGCTATCAGGAGTTATCCTACAAAATAATTGATTTTAGAAGACTTTTAGAACGGAATATTTACCTTAAGAGATAAAGAATTATAGAATTAATTGCAAAGACTGTAAAAGGCTTATCTTATTTTATAGTAGGGTCTACTGTCGATGAAGCAGACATACGGAATTTTAAGGCTTATTTGGAATTTTAATTTTGTGACTTAGATGCATTTTTAATTGGTTGAATTGAAAAGAAAACTGCCTTTTCCTTAAATGAATATACTTAGTCTAGGGACATCTTTGAGGAGAAGGCCAAGTTTGATTCTGTATTACAAATTTTAAATGGAACTTAATGGGAAAATATGATTCACCATTCAATTTAATTGATAGAAATCTCTTTCATAGCCAACTTTTCTTTAAAGTGAATTACATATGTCTCTGTAGAAAACAAATGCATTGGTCTGTAATTTTAGACTTCTGTGAGAATGAAAATAGGATACTCTTTTATTTACAGAAAACTGTAAGACTTTTTTCCTTATGAAAATAATTTCCCAGTTATTTCCCTGTGTGTGGAAAGTTGCTGTGTCTCTAATCTTGACTGGGAAAGCTTTTCCTGGGCAATTTAGAAAACTAAAGAAAAGTATCTCATTATCTTCAACAAACGTTTATCAAGTGCCTACTATAGGAAGGTCAGATTACCAGCCCTGGAAAAACCTCAGTTATCCAAAGGTGAGACTCCTAGCAACACCCTGGAAAAGGGCCTTGATCCCTGAACTCAAAGAAGGGGAGTCTGAAGAGCCAAACCCCATTTTTAAAATGCAGTCAGCCATTTTGTTTTATACTGCCGTGGCAAACTTAGCTAATTTTTACACCCCTAGCATATATGAAACAACAGGGTCAAGGCAGACAGGCTGCTATGGATAAACAAGCTTTGATATCAGCAAAAATAGACAGCTTCAACAAAGTCAAATACAAAATATACTAACTGATAATCCTCAATGATGGCCGCATATCATCAATGAAGTTTGGACCCAAATGTATTAATCCTGTTCATCAAATTATTATTATTTTTTTGATACGGAGTCTCTCTCTGTCGCCAGGCTGCAGTGCAGTGACGCGATCTCGGCTCACTGCAACCTCTGACTCCTTGGTTCAAGCGATTCTTTTGCCTCAGCCTCCCGAGTAGCTGGGATTACAGGCATGCGCCATCATGCCCAGCTAATTTTTATATTTTTAGTAGAGATGGGATTTCACCATGTCGGCCAAGATGGTCTCAATCTCCTGACCTCGTGATCCACCAGCCTCGGCCTCCCAAAGTGCTGGGAATACAGGCGTGAGCCACTGTGCCCGGCCAACAGATTATTTAAGGACCTGATCTGTGGGGTCAGGCAGGCCTGGGTTCTAATCTCTCATGTCCCACCTACTAATGATAGAATCATGAGTAGTTATCCAAGCATTCAAGCTGAGCTTTTCTTCTTTGTGTCAGAAATAACATGAAAACTATTTAAAAAACAAACTGGAATGATATTGATCACAAATATAGTAAAAAGTTAACAGCATTTCTATTTAAATTGATCAGAACACTTAAAATCTCAATAGGTAAAAGAGCAATGTCGTTCAGTTTACAGAGGAAGAGATAAAACAACTAACAAACGTAGAACACTGTTCACCCTCACCTAATAATTAAAAAATTCAAAAATAAAAACAACAAAATATTTACACCAGGTTTAAATCAGCAAGATAGTAAAACTGTACTAATAAACTCTGAATGAAGAAGCCCACATAGGGAGAAAAGACAGATCCAAAAGAAAAACAAAAATGACAACTTGAATAACTTCATCAACACAAGAAAGTTAAAAAGTACTGAAATACACACTGTTGTAGTAATAAGGTAGCTCCTCAGTTTATGCCTCAAAGCAGCCCTAAAACTACCAGCAACAAAAGTGGTTTCAGAGTGGAACTATCTGCCACCACTCTAAGTCTCGGTGCCAGTGTGAGCTCCTTGGAATGTTCATCTGCTAGGATTGGCAACACCCATGCTTGAATTTGTGTTCTCCATTTCTTGGACCATTCTGCTGTTTGTCTCTTTCATTATTTGGAAGTCAAATTCCTTCTTTCAGCATTATAATAAGGCTGTGTAATATAGCTTGAGACTTCTACTACGTTTATTGATCTTACTTTCCTAATGCAGCTTTTGCCTGCATTAGTGTTGTTTATTGCATGATTTAAACTTTGAATTTTTGCATAGGAGTTGTGGGAGGTTTTCTAAATTGAAAAGAGATTTTAAGTTGGCAGAGTAGGACATTTTTGTTCATTCTCATTAATGCCTTTGCCCTTTCTTTCTCTGAAGTTATCGCCAGTGGTTTAAGCTGTCTGTCTGCCTTGATTCTGCTGTAGTGCATGTCTGGAAATTTTACTGGTATGAAAAGCATTTTTTGGAACTTTATCATCAACAAGTTCTCTTTTCACTTAAATGGCTAAAGGATAAAACATTTTATCTCAAATTCGTGCATTCTGAGGAAATTCACTGATTTCAATTTCAGGAGTTTCTGTTTGTTTCTAAAGAACTAGTGTAATATGTCATTATTCATTCATTCAACCAACATTTATTTGAGTGCCTATCACACGTCAGACAGTCTACTGACACTTTTTAAGTCAGGGTGGGAGGTTATGGAATAAGACTGAAGATGTCCGACACTCAAGAAGAGTAGAGTCTACTGGCAGAGTCAGGCACAGAAGTCACTAACTTGGAGAGTGTGATGAATTCTGTAATAGAGGTGTGCACATAGAACCATAGGAGTCCAGTGGAAAGAGCCGTGAGCTCTGTCTGCTATGGAGTCCAAGAAGGACTCGAAGAAAGGGTGACATCTGAATAAGACATCGAAGGAAGAATAGAAGTTTTCCAGGAGGTAACGGAGAGGATGGGCATTCCAGACAGAAGGGACATGTGAACTAGGCATGAATGCAGAAGTGTGCCTGGCATTTTTAGGGCACTGTGAGTAGACCAATATGGATGTTTTAAAAATTGCCAGAATTGGCTGGATGCAGTTGCTCACACCTGCAATCCCAGCACTTTGGGAGGCCCAGGCAGGTGGATCACCTGAGGTCAGGAATTGGATACCAGCCTGGCCAACATGGCAAAACCTCATCTCTACTAAAAATACAGAAATTAGCTGAGCTTGGTAGCACACACCTGTAATCTCAGCGACTCAGGAGGCTAAGGCAGAATTGCTTGAATCCAGGAGGCGGAGGTTGCAGTGAACCAAGACTGCACCACTATACTCCAGCCTGGGCGACACAGTGAAACTCTATCCCCATCGAAAAAAAAAAATTGCCAGAATTTGGTTAGGTAAAAGGTAATAATCTGGAAGGGTTTCACATCCTGAAAGAAGCCCAGAAAATGATTGGGTTTGTGTTTGTTTGTTTTAAGAGAAAGAGTCTAATTCTGTCACCCAGGCTAGAGTGCAGTGGGCCGATCATCGCTCGCTGTAACCACAAACTCCGAGTGCAGTGGGCCGATCATCGCTCGCTGTAACCACAAACTCCTGGGCTCAAGTGATCCTCCTGCCTGAGCCTTCCAAGTAGCCGGGACTACAGGCATGCACTACCATGCCCAGCTAAGTATGTTTATTTTTGTAGAGATGGGGTCTCACTAAGTTGCTCAGGCTAGTCTTGAACTGGCCTCAGGGGATCCTCCCACCTCAGCCTCCCAAAAACCTGGGATTCCAGGATGAGCCACTGTGCCTGGCCATGATTGGTTTTCGTACGTTCTTTTTAGCTGGGCCCGTGCACGGAGCTTAGCGTATGGTTATGTGATAGCTAATCCCCCTCGGGCCCCTCAGACACCTATCCAAGTATATATTAATTTATCTTATCATACATTGTGTTGAGAACATTTTCTTCTGTTCAGTCGGCCACAGCGTTAGGTTACAGAGGCAGTAATTTAAGGGAGCTCCCAGAAGTGCACGTATGCACAATCACTACCCACACATTAATATGCTTGTGCAGTGCACACGATCACACAAATATGCCTTTTTTTGTATTATCTTTCATTATTCCTAATAAGAAGTTGAACCCATGGGCGGTGCTTCCTAAATATTTGATGTTTTGTTTTGTTTTTTAGCACTAGCATCTAGCATGTGCAAATACTGCATACACATGGATCCAGAAAACTAAATTAAATGAACGTAGAAAGGAACATATAAATTGTTGGGGTTTTTTTTGTTTTGTTTTGTTTTGTTTTAAATAAAGAGTAGGTGGAATGAAATAGTAATGAAATAGTGAGTGTGGGCAAATGGGCAAAGGATGCAGTCTGGTAGGTGTTAGAGACGATGGATGCATGGGAGAGTTTGGAAAGTACAGAAATTTGTAGTCTGTGTAAGAGTTGTCAGAAAGTACATGGAAGATTTCTACTGTCTATGCTTTTAAAAAATATTTAGCATCATTTAGTCAAATTTCTGGAGACTACTGCAGAGTTAAATCGTGAGGCGAGGTTCTCTGTGAATTTATTAATGACTAATCATGATGGTCCCAAGTTTCCCAATTGTGCAGAGCCAGCTTTCCAACAGATTCCCTTAACAGGAAAGATGCATAACTGGGAAATTGCATAAACCAGCCAGACGTCTTCAGGGAATTATGGGTAGGCAGTTTTCTTTTTAAGTGGCTTATAAAGCATTTGAAGAATGCCATTGTGGAGCAGAGAGCACATGCCCAACCATTGCCTTTTTTTGGGAAGTTGGCACATTCTCGTTTTGAGTTGCCTGTACCCCCAGGCTTCCCTGTGGCTCCTAGGGTTCCTGGGGGGCTCCAGGAGTCTAGGTGCTTGGGTCAACCAGTGACTCACTCAGAGCTTGAGCCAGTTTCCAGTCAGATGACTGCGGGGAATGGGAATGGGGATGGGAGCAAGAGTTGGGTTGGGAGTAGGTAGAAAGTAGAAATTAGAGATAGGCCTTCAAGGAAATTCCAGTTTGCTTTCCCCATTTTCAGAGTCTCTGGTTTGGCTCAAACTCCCGAAGTGTCTCAAAGAGCCTTCTTCCTTTTATTCTGGAGCTACTTAGAACCCAAACTCTTCCACTTTTCAAGGAAGGTTTAGCCAGAGCTGCCTAGCAGACCTGTCCAGCATCTTACCCTGAAACCCCTTGGGCAATGCTGAGGCCCTGCATTCCTAATACAAAAGGGAGCACAAATGAGTGGGTGTGTCCTTTTTGGCACTTGTTCCCCTCCACTGTGCTCTTTTGCGGTCAAAAAGTCTTACACAGCAGTTACTTAATGCCAAGCTGGCCCAGCTGCAGCTAATTCAATCACTCATATGTTGAGTGAGGTACTATTTTCATTTTGCAGCTGGGGTAAACTGAGGGCTGAGATCTTTATTTTATTTAGCAACAGAAATGAACTCTGATAGATATAGGATGAAACATTTGGACATCCTTTTGTTTGTTTTCCATTTGAAACAGAATTCACTATATTATATACTGCTTCCTGTGCCCTAAATTAGTATAAATTTAAATTTTAGCTACTGCAACCTTCTCTTCAAACCAACTACTGATTCCTAGAATAAATACTAGTGATTTCAAATGAAACCTTTTAAATTTATGGGCAAGCAACAAGGAGTTGTAATTGTTTAAATAAAAATTATTTAGAAACTTGAAATACCGTATTTTGTCTTTTTTAAAATACCAGTGGGTGTTTAGGCCCACGTAAAGAGAGTACATCTCTGGGCCCTGAGGCGCATGCCTCACACCTGGACAGTAAAGACAAAGAGCACCTGAAATGTACACAGCTTTCTGCAGGATGCTTTTGAGAAACCAGAACTTCAGTAACGGTTAAAGACTCCAAAGTCAGACAGACCTGGATTTGAATCCAGCCTCCAATACTGAGTAGCTGGGTATTCTCTTAGCCTCCTTTTTGTGACCTTTTACCCAGGCATGAGGATAGTGTCTACTTCACAGTTGTGAAGATTAATTGAGTTAAAACATGTGTAATGAGACTAGTGTCTGGCATGCACTACTCTATGGAGTCAGCGCCCAGTGAATGATAGCTTTTCCTAGCTCGGCCAACCCTGCACAGGGCTTCTTCCTGAGTACTGTTATGCACATTACCTCATTTCATTTCCCTACCAACTAGCCAGGTAACCCTCTTCCTCGCACAGCTAGAGCAGTGTTAGTTGAACATTTGAATTTTTAAGCATCTTGACTGAATATGACACTGCATTGGTGACATTTTGATAGCTGTCACTGCATGGTTTAGTTCCAGCATCTTTCAGCACATTCAGAAGCATCAACCTTTACATGTTGGGGCTTCTCCAACAGCAATTATAGCCACAAGTGGAGAAAAGCTATACATGTTCTCATAAAATATCATCGAGATTTGTGTCATAGGCCTCTAGTGACAAAGACATGTTTAACTGCTAGATGTCAGCTTTTTTTCCCCTTTCAGATAAAATTAAACTGTGGAGTTACCATTTAATCTACAAGTGTAAGAATAAATTGGTTTTTTAGTCCCAATTCTGTAGAAAATCAAAACTGGTACCAAATATTTTATTTATAAACATTTTATTGTGGGTGTAGACATATCTGTGTGTAGACTGATAGAATGAGGTGCCCCCCGAAAAAAGATGGTGGTGTCATCTTTTGTGGCCAAGCTGGTGAAATCCTCACTCCTTCCAGATGCCTCCCAGCCAGCAGCCAACCTGCTTCCCCCATGACCTTCTTCTGAGTGTGAAGCTCTGGGTGCCAGTGCTTCTTCCAGTCAAGTCAGCAGGTGGGCCAGGATCAGCTTGAGAATTAGTTTTCTTAACAGCCCCAACTGGCCACTCTCAGAATAATTCTGTTAAGTGTGACCTCTTGTATTATGTGGAGTAAGTCAGTAGCTGACTATCAGGGAGACTTTAGAGACCCAGAGAGCTTCATGCCTAAGGGGAGAAAAAGAACATTTTTCTCATCTTGAGGCAGGTCACAGAAAATACACACATGGTGCTGGGGACAAAGGTCTAGGAGAGAAGCAAAAGTCAGTCAGCCCCGCCAGATATTTAATAGAATGTCAGAGTTAGACATGAATGCCATAAGAATAACGAAAAACTGAGAGCAGTGGGTCTTAGGAAGAGAAAAGGGAGTAAATCGGATGATAAAGCAAGAGAAGTTGTGAAGCCAGCCAGGAAGAAAGATAAGGGTGAGGCAGTCTGTCCCCATCTTAACACAATGTACTCCTAAGGGTGAGACTTGTGTAAGATCGGCTAGGCTGATGGAGCTGGGTCAGAGGCCTCAGAATTGGACTCTCATGGCCCAAGGCTCTTAAGGTAACGTGATCTAGCATCATGGAGATGAGAACTGAGGCCATCCACCCCTTGTGGGTGTTTCCCTCAGGGCACTGCCCATTGCAGATTGCTAGATCATTTCCATCTACCTTCATCTCTAGGCCCGCCGCTATGCACCTCTACTCAGTTGGGGAGATAGAAACTATCAGGTGGTACTGAAAACTGGAAGATGAGGTTTCTCATGGAGTTCTCTTCTTAGAAACTCCTAGACTCAGTGACTGATTGCAAAAGGCACATCTGGCACAAGAAGACACTCCTTCAACTTGTTGCACTTAATATCTTGATACCAAGGATCATAGGGATGGAAAGACAGTGCTAATCCCCATAAACGTGTGGTGTCTGGTCACTTCCGTGCGTTCCGTGCAGTCAATAAAATACAGTGTCGATGGAACCCAGTGCAGGTGGAGCAGGGCAGTTCCACATGTGCAATTGGTATTTGCTCTTCTTCCCTTCAGTGTGTTTTTTGTTGTGTCAAACACAACCGAGTGAGAGTTGCCCCTGCACCCCTACATGGAGTTAGAGGAGTGCATCCTGGCCTGGAATAGGTCTTTTTCTGGGGCACTCTGTGGGCTGTCTGAGCAGTGGAAGCATAAATATAAACCTCGGGCACATAAGGACACACACAGGCCGCAGAGCCTGTCAAGGGCTCTGTCATGTTCCGAGTGAACAGATGTTTATCCCACAACATTTTTTTTTTCCCTTCTTGGAGTTTGTCCAATGCATTAAAAAAAAAAAAAAAAAAAAACTAAACTGTTTACACTAATTATTCCCTTTTGCTGCCTTTGCTTGTTTTGTTTTGCTCTTTTCTTTTTCCCATACATTAAGAGCTATTCGTGTGAGGAAATTCTGCCCAGCTGCTTTCTGGAAAAGATACTTCCATAGCTTAAACCAGGAACCCTTTGTTCTTGGATCTGAGTGGAGCTCAGATTGCCTTGTCACATGTATCTTGGCGCTTCTTCCCTGAAGTTTATAGGCTTTTTAAAATCCATTTCCTTTTTACCCCAGAGATAATCAGCTTCCATAACTTTTCTTAAAGTGAATAACTCCAGATCCCTTCATGGTTTCAGATTTTCCTGTATGCTTCAGTCAGGATTTTATGCAGCAATCATTTATTAAGTACATTCTTAAGTTTGGTGAGTACCATACCACTGTACTAGGTATCAAAAGAGAAATTAAACCATTTCCTCTTTTATTGGTTTGTTCATGTTTTCACTTATTTTTTCATTTCCTTCATTCAAGAAATATTTGTTTAGCTCCTACTGTGTCCCAGGTACGGCTCTGGGTGCAGAGGAATCAGTGATAAGCAAAAACAGACATTGTCCTTGCCTTCAAGGAATTGCCAGTGTACTGTGGGAGAAAGATGTAAAGAATTAATTGCAATTCAGGGTGATACATAGTATAATAGTAGGGTGTTCAAGTTTCTTTGAGGAATGGGAAGGGTGTAATTGGCTCTGCCTCAGGCATCAAAAATAACTTTACAGATTACTGGACATGTGAGAGTATTCTACACAGAGAGAACAGCATATACAAAGGTGAGGTATGAAGTATGGTTGTAAAATGATCATTGGTTCGAGGAGCTTGATATCTGAATGCAAAAACAGCAGATGCAAGAGGTGAAGCTGGAAAAGTAAGTTGAGTAGGCAAGTTGTTAAGGTCATTTTGCATGCCAGGTTTAAAAATCTGGAGTATGTCTTAGAGAAAATGGTGGGGGAAGGGGCACTGAAGCTTTTTTGTTTGTTTGTTTTGAGACAGAGCCTTGCTCTGTCACCTAGGCTGGAGTGCAGTGGTATGATATTGTCTCACTGCAACCTCTACCTCCTGGGTTCAAGGGATTCTCCTGCCTCAGCCTCCTGAGTAGCTGGGATTACAGGCGTGCGCCACCACACCCAGCTAATGTTTGTATTTTTAGTAGAGATGGGGTTTTGCCATGTTGGCCAGACTGGTCTTGAACTCCTGGCCTCAAAGTGATCCACCCACCTCAGCCTCCCATAATGCTGTGATTACAGGCATGAGCCACTGCCCCCGGCCACAGTGAAGGCTTTTAAGCAGAGAAAATGCTTTGGAAGTAAAGTTTGCTCAAAATTCATATGTTGAAGCCTTAACCCCCTAGTACCTCAGAATATAACTATATTTGGAGATAAGGCCTTTAAGATGTAATTAAATTAGAATGTGGTCATCAGAATGGGCCCTAACCCAATATGACCAATGTCCTTATAATAAGAGGAAATTAGGACACAGATACACACAGGGGGAAGACACAGGGAGATAACAACCACCTACAAACCAAGCAGGCCTCAAGAGAATCCAGCCCTGCTAACTCCTTATACTTCCAGCCTCTACAGTTGCGAGAAAAATCAATTTCTGTGGTTGAAGCCATCTAGTCTGTAGTACTTTGTTATGGCAGCCCTAGGAGGTGAGTACACTGAGGTTTAAGTTTTGTAAAGATAACTAGAGTGCATGGAGGGTGCTGGCTTGGAGAGAAGAGTAACTTGAAGTAGGAGGAGCTGCAGTAGGAGAATAGGAGCTGCAGAGGTCTAGGTCATGATAATAAGGTTGAATGACCAAAAACTACTCCAGCGAGTTATCCTATTAACCAAAATAGTGAATACCACAGGAAGGACACATTTTGGGGGAGTAGGAGGAGGGGTGGATGCCAAACTAGTAAATCTGGATTTGGACCGCTTCACTTTGGTATGTGCCCTGGATGGCTGCATCAAAATGAATTTTCTTACCTTCTGGCCTTTGATTGGGTTCAACAGCTAGAGATTGGAGAGTGGAAGGAGAGTGAGGAGGGATATTTCTCCTACCCCTGGCTTTTTCCCTTCTTTGCACTGGTGTGGCTGTGTTTGCAGTCTTCTAGCTATGGCCACAACTCCATTGGGAGCCCTGCTCCTGACACTACAGTTATCTTTGGTTTGGTCCCAGTGATAAGGAACGCCTTTCCTTTGTTGCCGGCCCTAGGGTGCTTCTCGATGTCTTTTTGATTTCCCTTACCCTGTTTACAACCTCATAACGAATGCCTTCATCAGACTTGCTTCCATCTCCCTTTTCAGTGTGCCATCTGTTTCTTGCCAGGACCCTGATGAGTTTTAAATGCCTACTGGACATCCAGGGGGAGATATCTAAGAGACAGTTAGAAATTTAGGATTAGGGACTTGGAAAGAGGTTGAGACTGGATATAGCTTTAGTATTAACATGTCGGTGGGTGTGAAAACCATGAGTTGCCGATACTATAGTGCGAAAAGAGAAAAAGGTTCTTGGTTGGAATGCTGGAGAAGATAAACTTTTCAGGAATTGACAGTTTTCTGCAGCTAATAGAATCTTACTTATGCATACGTTCTTCATTCTGATTGTGTGACTAATTCCATATGAATCATTTGGACTGAATGATTGCACTGTCACTAGTTATATAGATAGGTACTGAAGTTTGCCTTTGTCTTCAAGAAGGGACTTGGTAACCAATGAGTAGTGAAACAATTTCAGAGAAAATGTGTAAGTAGCATAATCAAGGAAAACATTTTTAAGCATCCTTAAGGATTTCATAAATGTATTTATTTCTAAATCTGCATTTAATAACGGGTTATTTTTAAATAATGCAGTTTGCGCTGGGAGCAGTGGCTCATGCCTGTAATCCTAGCACTTTGGGAGGCCAAGGCAGGAGGATCATCTGAGGTCAGGAGTTCCAGACCAGCCTGGCTAACATGGTGAAACCCCGTCTCTACTAAAATTACAAAAATTAGCCAGGCATTGTGGTGGGTGCCTGTAATTCCAGCTACTAGGGAGTCTGAGGCAGGAGAATCACTTGAACCCAGAAGGCAGAAGTTGCACTGAGCCGAGATCATGCCACTGCACTCCAGCCTGGGCAACAGAGCTAGACTCCATCTCAATAAAAAATAAAAATAAATAAATAACACAGTTTGCTAAGTCTGTTTGATCAGCAACACTTTGATGGCTAAGATTTGGTTACTCTGTATATTCTAAAATAGTTAACCTATATTACCTATAAAATTGAGAGAATCATGATGTTCAGATGCTAAGTGTTTTTCTTGCACTGTCTCATTTAATCTGTATTTCTACTCCTATAAGGTGAATACCATTAATATCTTCCTCATTACTGATGAAGAAACAGAGGCTTAGACAAGTTAATAATTTTCTCAAGACCACACAGCTAGTAAATGTCAGAGCCAAGTTCTATTTATCTGAATAAGAGAGTTTTTGCTAATACCTGGACAGACTTTCTTGGACCTCACCCAAGGGCTTTTTTGTTACAGAGGAACTCAAGGAGCCCAGTGGAAAGCACTTCAACTAAAAGGTGTTCCCATGGTCTAGACTTAGAAGCTGCCTTTCACAAGGGTCCACCAGCACACATAAAATGGAACCATTTTATTATAAAGGGCCAGAATTGCCTGTGTCCAATGCATAAAATATATTCTTTTTATTCTTTGGCTAGTATAAAAGTTATATCCGTTGTCCAAATTGAATAATTCAGCCAGGATCTGATTTTCTTGGAAGGCTGTCTCTCATAGGCTCACGTACTATAATGAGAGAACATTTGGCACTTTCGAAAGCCGTAGCCTACTTCTTCTGGAGGTCTGTGTGTGGCATGGTGTGACATCATAGGAGCTTGCCCGGTCTGCTTTGTATGGGCTGTGATCACTCCTAGTGGCTATGAATTTTTTCCTTTCATTTATGCTAAATTCTCCTCCCTTCTGAGGTTTGAAAGGCGAGGGGCATATAAAAAGGAAATGGTTATGGCCCAAGGTCCTGTATTACCTTTTTTGTCCAATGCGTTGTTGAGAGCAGTTTGCTTATCATTCTTACAGGGCCAAAAGCTTCATTCTGATCAGGTTTCTAATCGCTGAAACATCTATTTTAAATGGATTTGAAGGCCCGCCTAAAAGTTGAAAGATTTCAAGTCAGACTTGAAAACATCAGGAAGATTAATTAGTGTCTTCACAGCTTTTTTCCCTTCATGTTCCATCTAGGCACAGATCCAGTAACTTCCCCAAGGAGCAGATAGTTAGTCTCACCCCTGCTCCCCAATTAATTAATTCAACCCAACTTCCAGAAAGATAGCAACGCTGTGGGTAAGGGCTGAGTCCTGCTACTTATTCCCTCATTGGCCACCTGTGCCCTCTCCTGTAAGCAGCTTCTGAGCAAGCTGAGGGAAGACTTAGCTTAGCTCCAATATGTCTGATCCCACTACTGGTGTTAAAGACTTGGTTAACTGTATTCTATTATGGGCTTATTTAAAACTTTATCTCCTTCAAACTCCAGTAAGGATTGTGGGTCAGTTTGTAAAAGAGCTCTTCTGAACCACACCATGGAGATTTATTTCAAGCTGTGGTAACAAAGTAAGCCTGAAACATACTACTTTAATATTGTAAATGTCTTTGGTTAAGAGGAAAACAATCACTTTTATTTTAAAGACATTTTGTTTTACTCTAAGTAGTGCCAATATTGGTGGCAATGTTTAGCCATTCTGGAAGATAATTTAACAATATGTGTTAAAAACCTTTAATACTTACATCCCTGTTGCTCTAGGATTTCAGTATATTATTGTAATTCTAACCTGAGTGGAGTGTTTTTACCTGACAAGCATTTATTCCCCTATTTTTATGTTCTTTGTGACCTCTTAAAAGAGGCAATATAAATATCCAGGCCGGGTGGGGTGACTCACACCTGTAATCCTAGTACTTTGGGCAGCTGAGGTAGGAGGATCACTTGAGCCCAGGAGTTGAGACCAGCCTGGGCAACATAACAAGGCTTATCTGTACTAAAACAAACAAACAAAAACAATAGCTAGGCATAGTGGGGCGTGCCTGTAGTCCCTGGGAGGCTAAGGCGGGAGAATCGCTTGAGTCCAAGAGGTCAAGCCTAATGTGAGCTGTGATCGTACCAATGTACTCCAGCTTGGGTGACAAAGCAAGACTCTGTCTCAAAAAAAAAAAAAAATTCAGTAATAAGGGATTAGATAAGTATCTTACAGAATAGCAGCATAACAGAATCCTGTTAGTCATTGGAAAAAAACAAAACAAAACAAAAACCATAGCCTGGGATCATATTTATAATACAGGGCATTCCAGAAGTCCCAGTACAGTTTTAAGCTTTAATCACTTCAGAAATATAAATGCTTTAAACTTTCAAAAAACATTGATTTGAAAGTTTATTTAAATTTTTTTAAGAAGATTTATTTCAGTTCGTAATTTTTGGACAATAAATTTTTTTTTTTTTGGACAATAAAATTTTTAATTTTTATTTCCAGTTAACATTTGTCAGAGATTAAAAGAAAAACATTAAAATTTGAAATTTTTAAAATAACATTTTTTAATCTTAATCACAAAATTTATAAAACAAAAGATAAGTGAGGGTTGATAATTATTAAAACAGACTTTAAAAACATATATGTCAGCTTGATTTCTGATTAATATAAAAATATGATACATGCATGTGCTGGAAATTAAAAAGGAATCTGTATATCAAATTAATAGTGGTTTTCTCTGGAGTGGTTGATTATGTATGTTTTAATTTTTCTCTTTGCTTTCTCTATTTTTCAAGTTTCTGTAATGAATGTCTACTAATTTCTATTTAGAAAAATGTCATTTAAATGCTTTAAAGAATAGAGCCAATATTTAGACTTAATCTGAGTCAAAGTATCACAATTAGTGTATATAAAAAGCTAGGAATATTAACTTCATCTACCAATTGCCATTAAAGTAATTAATTTAGCTATTAATACTGAAAATAAAGAACAATTAAATGTAAGAAATATTTCCTTCTAAAATAGCTAAAAGCTATGCTCCATATCTTTATGTTTGATTGATAGTATCACATTTTTAAGAAATTATTTTTAGATGTTTATGAACTATAAGAGAATCATATAAAAGGAATAGCTGTAAAGGGGATTAGAAGGCTTTTGTTATTATTATTATTTTGTATTTTGTCATTCTAAGAGATTAAACAAAGATTCATGAGTAGAAGCTAGAGTGGAAAAGAATTTAACTTTGCAAGAAAGTCATTTCTCCCTTACATCTTATAACATTTTTTAAAGTAGAGAAAAATCAAATAGGATAAAAGGACTACAGATTTTTTACAAATATGTTTAAGAACACGGTATAAAAGGATATATGATTCAGAGTGTATTTCCTCCAATTCCAGTCCCCTCGTCTTCCAGCTCCCCTTCCCAGAGGCAGTCAGTTATGTATGCATGTCCTTCCATGAATACACAAAGGTATGTGAACATATCCTTTCTGTCATGTGGATGGTAGCATGCTGTACATACTATGTTGCAGTCTGCCTTTTAAAATATATATGTATGTATCTTGGAGATTGTACCGGATCAATGCATACGGATTCACTAGTTCGTTATAACAGTTGTTTAATCATCCTTACTGATGGACCTATGAGTTTACTTTCTGTCTTACTACAACTAATGATAAATATCTTTGTACATACATTGAGGATTACTGTTCTAACAGTCGTGTCTGTCAAATGATGAAAGATGATGATGGGATTCTCACATCCCGATAATACTTGATAGCTTTCAAAGCACTTCCCATATGTTTTTTGTTTTGGAATGATCTACCTTCAGGAATGGTTAGTGACCCACTACTGGAGGTGGTCAACCACTGCGTGCATTTACAAGGTTGCTATAAAGAGAGGATCAGTCCCTTCTGGCTAGGCAGTGGAGAGGAGGTGCTGTCCTTTCTTACTTTCCTGTCTAGTAGATCTTCCCATAATAAAGGCATTTTTTAAGCAGCCTGTTTTCTTACTATCTTGAAGACATGGGAAAGGAGGGAAATCCATTGTGTTCTGATTGTTTTCCATGTTTAGTGCTGTATGCCTGTTTTTAATTGGACTTTCGTGGTTGAGATTTTCATTTACCCCTTGCATGGAGTACCTTCCAACTCTATATTAATTAATAAATTATGTCATGGATATGTGGGCTAGCTCTCCTAGGTATGTGTAGCACCTGGAACATTTTCAGTGATTGTTAAGAGACATGTCAGTGAAGTTTGTAGATAAAACCTTTTGTTCTTCAGATTTTACGATTAATTTCATTTTCTTCCCCTCAGCTTAGAAACAATGGCTACTCAATTTCTTTGTATGTATAATTTTAGAACAAAGGACTTTCTTAATATGTTATATGCTATTCAAAGTTTAGTTCAGGGATGTGATTGAAAGGGAATGGAAGCCAGAGAAACTCAGGAAATGGAACCCTGCTAAACATTACCTGTGCCTTCTGTGTTTTGTTTTGTTTGAAGTGCGTGCGTGTGTGTGTGTGTGTGTGTGTGTGTGTGTGTGTGTATAATCCAGCATACTATCCTTAACAGAATTGATCATTCCTTTTTTTCTGGATCTGTAGCATCATCAGATGTGTGCATTCATTTAGGACTTTGAAGAACATCATCTGCAATAATATACCTAGTTTTGTTCTCCCTATGTTTAATTGTTCCGTATTCACTGTGTTAATTTTTCTCATCAAAACAACAAAGACAGGTTCTTAGGAGCGTTTGGAGGATCTCCTCTGAAGGGTTACAGAGCAGGGAAGATGTATGTGTGTTTCGTGGCCCTCTACCTACCCCATGTGGCCCTAGTACATCCCATCCTGCATGTATTTACTTTCCTGTCCTGTGTCTGTGGCTTCTTCAGACAGGAAGTACACTACACAGTGACTGGGTCGGAAGTCCAGGGCTGCGGGACTCTGCCCAGGCATGTCTGTTTTCCCCAAAGTATCCTAGGGCTGCACTTTCTATCAACTTATGTTTCCCTGTGAAGAAAACCTTGTCTCAGCGAGGTGTGGCTGTTCTCAGAGTACTGTGTGTATATGCACGTGGGTGGGTGTGGGTGTGCATATATGTGTAATGCGGATGAACGAGTGTTCCTGTACCCTCTTGTTGAGTAGAAGAAAAAAATCAAGTTCAAAGTGTCAGAGCATTCCAAATATGCTTTCTGGGAGTTTACAATGTAAAGCAGCTTTAAAAATCTATAACCTTTTGTATTAGTCAGCTCAGGCTGCCATAACAAAATGCCATAGACTGAGTGGCTTAAACAATAGAAATGGATTTCTCAGAGTTCTAGAGGCTGAGAAATCCAAAATCACTGCGCCAGCCTGGTTGATTTCTGGTGCAGCCTCTCTTCCTGGCTTGCAGATGGCAGCCTTCTCGCCGTGTCCTCTTCTGGCAGAGAAAGTTTGTGAACTGTCTGGTTTTGACACTAGTCTCATTGAACCAGGGACCCATCCTCATAACATTATGTAATGCTAATTACATCCCAGAGGTACCATCTCTAAATATTATCACATTGAGGATTAGGGTTTTAACATTTGACTTTGAAGGTAACACAAACATTCCTTTCATAGCACCTCCCTTGAGTTAGCCTTGTAGGGGTTGCCCTGCTACAGGTTAGCATTTACTTCTGATAAGACTCTAATTCACTTTTGGCAAACACTGACTAACCACATATAAATAAGTGATTTTATTTACCTTTTCCCCCATTTAGTACATACAATTTACCATGTAGTCCAAGTTTTTAGGCCTCACAAGACTTCAGCTCAGGACCAGGTAGGCTGCCAACTCCCCCATATCCAAACAGCACTGGGAGAGAGAAGGGAGGGAATTATTTAAATGAGAATCATGGGATGTCCTGTGGTTCAGAGTACTGGAAGGTGTACTAGCAGTCATGAAAAAGCAACTGCAGTGACCCAGCTTAGTGCCAGTAATCTGGCTCCCAGGCCGTTGAGTGCAGCAGGGAGCAAGACTTCAGGATCACACTGCATGTGGCTTTAATATGCACAGACTGACTTTATGCTGGGACCACAGCATCGCTGATCTTTCCTTGCTGTTTTTAGACTTTCAATTCAGCTTAGGTCTAGATGTTGGATTGACATGATATTGTCCTTTCTGTTTGATTTATCAATTCATCATTTGATAGTATACTGTCAGGAAATCAGTGACAGCTCTGTATTGCCGGTGAAAAGTCCTGACAGCTTAAAGCATTCGATACTACAGGTTGGTACATGACCTTTGCGTTTTCAAACCTTGGATATAATCCATGAGAAAACAAAAAATAAAGACAAGATTGATAAATAGGATTTATAAGGGTTGAGAGAATTAGCAGGATGAAGGGCAAGGTAAAGATTAACCATACATTCCCTAAATATATACAGGTATTCAGGTGAAAAACAACAACAAAAAAAGTTATTGAGGGATGAGATCCCTTGCTTTTGACTAGAATGGTACCTTCTAGCCAATTTGAGCTAGTTTATCTGTCTGTGAAGCACATTTCTCTGAATAGTTTTAATTTTCCTCTTAGTCTTCATAATGAAATCATAAATGTAGCTTTCTCTAGGACTGTGTTCTAAACCTTTGGGAAGGCCATTCATTCACTAATTAAACAAAGGTGATACAGCAGTGAACAGAGCAGACAAAAATACCTGTCCTCGTGGAGATTCCATTCTTACGGAGGCGGGCAATATATGTATATATATATATGAAAGAAATATGGTGAAAAATAAAGCAAGACTTCAAGAGGGCTGACTAGACGCATCCGGCACTTGCCTCCTCCACAAAGAGGAACCAAAATAGCAAGTAGATAATCACACTTTGAATAGAGAATCTAAGAGAGAATACTGGGATTCAACAGAAAAGTGGCAGGAAACACCCAAGGCAAGGAAGGAGAGGGAAGCACAGCCGGGATCAGCTAGAAGGCCTGAGAGGCTCCTCAGTGTGGGGAAAGGGGAAGAGATCCCCTGGGGTCCACATTTCCACCACAGACTCTTACAATCCTAGCCATGGGAGAGCCTCTTGACCCTCGGGGACTCTCAGACTAACATGGGGAGCTGCCTTGAGACCATGCTAGGGAGTTGCTCCAAGGAGGGAACTCACACTGGGTCCCACACGCATCCCCTGAGTCCTAAGAAACTGTAGCATGGTACAATTTTGAGAGCCCAGCCACCACCAGACGGCATCCTTTCCTAGGGCCTAACAGCACCTGCATCTCCACATCTCTCAAGCCCCACTGACATCCCTATGCATCTACCTGGATGGCTACTGTGGTGTGATGCCCCAGCGCTACAGCACACAGTATCCTGTATCCCAGGAAACAGGCAGTGCAGTGTACCAGGGAGATCTGCCTCAGGACAAAGGAAGCCAAAATGCATGCTTCCCAGAGCCTAAAACCTGCCTGCCTAAAGCTATTGCCACTGATAGCAACCCCCATCCCAACTAGCAGCAGAGCTGTAGTGCAACTGCATGTGCCCTGAGGACTGACTTTTCCCACTACTGCTGCAGCGGCTGCCACAGCTGCCACCATTAGGAACCGAAGCTCATGCTCCCCAGAGCCTGAGAGCCACCTGCCTGCACCTGCTGCTACTGACAGCAGCTCTGTCCACCGCCTGCAGGGCTGCAGAGCACTTGCACACACCCTGAGGACAGGCTTTCCCTGCTTATAATCACCACTGCTGCCACCACCCAAGCACTCCACGTGGGAACCTGAGGATCGCCCCACCTTGCGCACCATAGCCTGCACCCATGCCCACCACAGGAGGTCCTGAGTAATGCCCAATCAGCCTGGCACTGCTACACCCTCCCAATACCCAAGCATGCCTTCCAGTGTCTTGGGGATTATCCTACCCTGCCCCCACTGCCAGCATTTGTGCATCCCTGCCAAGGACTTGAAGATGGCCCACACAGCGTGCTGCCACCATCACAGCCAGCACCCACCTGCATGTGCTACCTAGAGGCCTGGGGACTGGACCACCCAGCTTGTCGTAGCCACTGCTAACACAAGTGTATGCCACTTGGGAGCCTCAGGGTTGTCCCACCACTGCTGTAGCCATCATCCATGCTATGCATGCTGCCTAAGAGTGTGAGATTTTGTCCACACTCCAGCCTACCACTGCCACTGCTGGCACCTGAGCAAGCCACCTGGAAACCAAGAATTGGCCCACTTGGTCTCACTAACACCAGTGCTCTCATACACTGCCCAGGGGCCCAAGGATAGGTACCCTTGGCCCACTGCTGCCGGAAGACTGTCTCATTTTGTGTTCCCATCCCCAACAAAACCTCATCACAGCCTCTACTAACAACTGCAGCCTAAGCCGCTGAGAAGATCCAAATACCACTGACACTGTTTACGGCTGAAGAAATCATACAGAAACTACACCACTGCATGCACCCAGAATCGAAGTTAAAGTTTTCTGACCGACTAACACCATACATACATCTTCAAGAAAAAATCTTACCTTACGAAAGTCAATCCAAAAAATTAGAAGTGACTTTTGCACCAAATGTGCAAGTATCAACGTAAAGACACATGAAATGTGAAAAAGCAAGGAAATATGACACCTCTAAGGGAGTACAATACTTCTCCGGCAACAGATATTAATGGAAAAGAAACTTATGAAATGCCAGAGAAATCTAAAAATAATGATACTGAAGAAGCTCACTGGCCAGGTGTGGTGACTCATGCCTGTAATCCCAGCACTTTGGGAGGCTGAAGTGAGTGGATCACCTGAGGTGAGGAGTTTGAAACCAGCCTGGCCAACATGGCAAAACTTTATCTCTACTAAAAATACAAAAATTAGCTGAGCATGGTGGCGCACACCTGTAGTCCCAGCTGCTTGGGAGACTGAGGCTTAAGAATCACTTGAACCTGGAAGGCAGAGGTTGCATTGAGCTGAGATGGCACCACTGCACTCCAGCCTGGGCAACACAGTGAGACTTCGTCTCTAAAAAAAAAAAAAAAAAAAAAAAAAAAATCACTGAGATATAAGAGAACACAGTTAAACCATACAAAGAAATCAGAAAAACAATTCAGGATGTGAATGTGAAATTTACCAAAGAGACAGATATCCTAAAAAAGAACCAAATGGAAATCCTGAAATGGAAGAATTCAATGAATGAAATAAAATATTTATTCATGAGCTTCAACAGTAGACTAGATCAAGCAGAATAAAAAAATTCAGAACTTGAAGATAGCTCTTTTGAAATAACACAGTCAGAACAAAAAAAAAAGAAGAAGAAGAAGAGATTTTAAAACATGAACAAAGTGTATATGACATATGGGACACCATAAAGTGACTAATTTAAATTTTGAGTGTTCCAGAAGGTGAAGAGAAGCCCAAAAGGCATAGAAAAGCCTGTTTAATGAAATAATAGCTGAAATCTTTCTAAGTATAGCAAGAAATTTAGACATTCAGATAACAAGAAGTTCAAAAATTCTCAGATAAAATCCAAAAAGGTTCTTCCCCACAGCACATTATAGTCAAACTATCAAAAGTCAAAGACAGAAAATTCTACAAACAGCAAGAGAAAAGTGTCTAGTCACATATAAGGAAACCCCCATCAGACTAACAAGAGATTTCTCAGCAGAAACTTTACAGGCCAGAAGGAAATGGCCTATTCAAAGTACTGAAAGAAAAAGAAAAAAAAAAAAAAAACTGTCAGCCAAGTATACTATGCTCAGCAAAGTTATCTTTTACAAATGAAAGAGACATAAAGTCTTTCCCAGACAAGCAGAAACTGAGGAAATTCATCACCATTTGTCCCACCCTACAATAAAAGCTTACCAGGGCTCTACACCTGGAAGTGAAAGGACAATATCTATCATCATGAAAACACCCAAAAGTGTAAAACTCACTGGTAAAGCAAACACACAAATGAGGAAGAGAAAGGACTCAAGTGTTACCACTACAGAAAATCACCAAACTGCAATGATAAACAATAATAGAGAAAGAAACAAAGGATATACAAAACAGCCAGAAAATAATTTAACAAAATGACAGGAATAAGTCCTCTCATATCAATAATAATCTTAAATGTAAGTGGATTAAATTTTCTACTGAAAAGATACAGACTGGCTGAATGACCCAATTATATGCTGCCTAAAAAAACTCACTTCACCTGTGAAGACATATATAGACTGAAAATAAAGAGGGAGAAAGATATTCCACACAAATGGAAGCCAATAGCAAGCAAGCAGGAGTGCTTATCTTAATATCAGATAAAACAGACTTTAAGTGAGAAACAGTAAGAAGAGATAAAGGAGGTCATTAAATAATAATAAAAGGATCAATTCCACAAGAGAATATTACAATTCTAAATATATATGCACCCAACACTGGAGCACCCAGAGTTACAAAACAAATAGTACTAGATCTAAAGGGAGAGATAGACTCCAATGCAGTAATAGTTGGAGACTTCAACATCCCACTCTTAGGATTAGACATATTATCTAGACAGAAATTAACAAAGACATATTGAATTTAAACCAAATGGACCTAACAGACATCTACGGTATATTCTACCCGACAGCTGCAGAAAATACACACATTCTTCTCATCAGCACATGGAACATTCTCCAGGATAGACCATATGTTAAGCCACAAAACAAGTCTCAACAAATTTCTAAAAATTGAAATTATACCAAGTATCATCTCAGACTATAGTGGAATAAAACTAGAAATCAAAAACAAGAATAACTTAAGAAACTGTACAAATGCATGGAAATTAAGTAACATGCTCCTGAACAACTAGTGAGTCAAGGAAGAAATTAAGGAGGAAATCACAAAATTTCTTGAAACAAATAAAAATCAAAACATAGCACACCACATGAGATACAGCAAAAGCAGTGCTAAGAGGAAAGTGTATAGCAATAAATACTTACATCAAAAAGTAGAAAGATTTCAAATAAACAATCTAATGATGTGCCTCAAAGAACTAGAAATGCAAGAACAAACCAGACCAAAATTAGTAGAAGGAAAGAGATAATAAAGAACTAAATAAAAAAAGAGGCTACAAAAATACAAAGGATGAGTAAAACAAAGGTTTTTTTAAAAAAGATGAACAACAACAAAAAAAAAACCCAGCTAGACTACGCAAGAAAAAAGAAAGAAAACCCAAATCAGAAACAACAACAACAACAAAAAAGAGGACATTACAACTGATACCATAGAAATACAAAAGATCATCAGATTCTATTGTGAGCAACTATACACTAATACACTGGAAAACCTAGAGGAAATAGGTAAATTCCTGGACACCTACATACCTACCAAGACTGAATCAGGAAAAAAACCAGAAAACCTGAACAGATGAATAATGAACAACAAGATTTGTGATAAAAACTCTCCCAACAAAGAACTTTAGGACAGAATAGCTTTACCGCCGAATTCTACCAAACTTATAAAGGAGAAATAACATTACTTCTTCTCAAACTATTCCAAGAAACTGAAGAGGAAGCAGTTTCCCCTAACTCATTCTATGAGGCCAGCATTACCCTGATACCAAAACCAGAGAAGAATATAACAAAAAAAGGAAATGGCAATCCAATGATGAACACAGAAATGAAAATCACTGACATAACACTAGCAAATCAAACCCAACAGCACATCAAAAAAGATAATATACCATGATTAAGTGGGATTTATCCCAGATGTGCAAGGATGGTTCAACATACACAAATCAATAGATACGATATAGCCATCATCAGAATGAAGGACAATAGCCATATCATCCTCTAAATAGATGCAGAAAAAGCATTTGATAAAACTCAACATTCCTTGATGATAGAAATCTCAACCAACCAGACATTTCAAGAACATATCTTAATATTATAAAGGCCATATATGACCCATAGCTAATATCTTACTGAATGGGGAAAAACTGAAAGCCTTTCCTTTAAGAACTAGAACAAGACAAGGATGCATACTTTCCCCAGTCCTAGTCAACATGGTACTGAAAGTCCTAGCCAGAGCAGTCAGTCAAGAGAAAGAAATAAAGGCATAAAAATCAGAAAAGAGGAAGTCAAATTGTCCCTCTTTGCAGATAATATGACCTTATATCTAGAAAAATCTAAAGACTCCACCAAAAAATCTTAGATATGGTAAACAAATTCAGTAACATTGCAGAATGCAAAATCAACATACAAAATAAAATGTTTCTATACACCAATAATGAAGTAGCTGAGGAAAAGAATAAGAAGGCAGTCTCATTTATAATCACTTCAAAAATATACCTAGGAATAAATTTAAACAAGGAGGTGAAAGACCTCTACAATGAAAACTACAAAACATTGATGAAAGAAATTGAAGAGGATACAAGCAAACTGAAAAACAGCCTACACTCATGAATCAGAAGAACTAATATTGTTAAAATGACTATACTACTCAAAGCAATCCACAGATTCAATATAATCTGTATCAAAATACCAATGTCATTTTTCACGGAATTAGAAAAAACTATCCTAAAATTCATGTGGAACCAAAAAATAGGCTGAATAACCAAAGGAATCCTGAGCAAAAAGAACAAAGCTGAAGACATCACACTACCTAACTGCAAAATCTATTATGAGACTATAGTAATCAAAACAGCATGGTATTGGTATAAAACAGACACATAGACCAATGGAACAATATAAAGAACCTAGAATTAAATCCTTGTTCCTACAGCCAACTGGTTTTTGATAAAGCCACCAAGAATATACATTGCAGAAAGGGCATTCTCTTCAATAAATGGTGCATAGAAAACTGGATCTCCATATGCCACGGAATGAAACTAGACCCCTATCTCTTGTCACATACAAAAATCAACTCAAAATGGATTGAAGACTAAACATAAGACCTGAAACTATAAAACTACTAGAAGAAAACATAGAGAAAACACTACAGGACATCGGTTTAGGTGAAGATTTTAAGTCTATGACCTCAAAAGCACAGGCAACAAAAACAAAAATAGACAAATGGGACTATATTAAATAAAAAAGCTTCTGCACAACAAAGGAAACATATCGACAAAGTAAAGAGACAATCTGTTGAATGGAAGAAAACATTTACAAACTATTCATCTGACAAAGGACTAATATCCAAAATATACAAGGAACTCAAACAACAGCAAAAAGACAAAAAATCACATTAAAAAGTGGGCAAAGACATGAATGTACCTTTTTCAGAAGAAGATATACAAATTGTCAACAGGTATACAAAAAATGCTCAATGTTACTAATCATCAGGAAAATGAAAATCGAAGCTACAATGAGATAGCATCTTATCCCAGGTAGGATGGCAATTACTAAAAAGACAAAAAGTAACAGATGTCTGGTGAAGATGCAGAGAAAAGGGAACCCTTATGCACTGTCGGTAGGAATGTAAATTAGTACAGCCATTATGGAAAACAGTATGGAAGCTTCTTGCAAAACTGGAAACAGAACTTGCGCATGATCCAGCAGTCCTACTACTGGGTATTTATCCAAAGGAAAGGAGATAAGTATATCAAAGAGATACCTGTACCCCCATATTTATTGCAGCAGAAAAAACAATTGCAGTACTATTTATAGTAACAAAGATATAGAATCAACCTAAGTGTCTGTCAAAGGATGACTGGATGGAGAACATGTGGTATATATACACAATAGAATAATACTTGGCCATTAAAAAAAGTGAAATTCTGTCATATGCAGCAGCATGGAACTGTAGGTCACTGTGTTAAGTGAAACAGGCTAGGCACAGAAAGACAAATATCACATGTTCTTACTTATATGTGGAAGCTAAAAAAGTTAATCTCATGGAGGTAGAGAGTAGAATAATGGGTACAAACATATAGTTAGAAGGAATAAATTCTAATGTTTGATAGCAGAGAAGGGTACTCTTTTAACAATGTATTGTATATTTCAAAATACCTAGAAGAAAAGACTTAAAATGTCCCAGTACATATAAATGATAAATACTCAAGATGATAGATACCCTAAATACCCTGATTTTGATCACTACACATTCTGTGCTTATAACAAAATATTATATATACCCCATTTTAAAAGTACAGATTTGGGTTGGTGCAAAAGTACTTGTAGTTTTTGTCATTACTTTCAATGGGAAAAACTGAAATTACTTCTGCACCAACCTAATTGTATGCACCAATAAAAAAATTTAAAAAAAGAAAAAATAAAACAGGGAAGAGAGGGAGTAGGGGTTGGGGTGGGAGTGCAGGATGAGGTAGCTATTTTGGATAGGATGGCAAGAGAAAAGCTTCACTGAGAAAGTGACATTTGAGCAGAAGGAGGTGTCAGAGTGAGCCATGAGGATTTCTGGGGGCAGAGTTCTCCAGGGCAGAGAATCTGTGAGCACAAAGGCCTGGAGTGGGAGCTTACTGAGAGTGATCAAGGATCAGTATCCCAGTGTGGCTGGAGTGAAGTGGAGAGGTGTCCATGGAGCCAGGGAGAAAGATGAGGTAGCAATAGTGCTGATCATGTAGGGCATTACGGGCCACTCTAAGGACACTGGCTTATACTCTGAGAGACTCACTGGAGTGTCTTAAGCAGGCTCAAGGAGATTGTCCCCAGGAATCTCTCTATTTGGGGAAGAGGGTGTGCAGGGATGTGTCAGAGCTGATGATCTCCCACTCGGGGACAGGAGTTCTTCTGCAAGAAGATATTGCAGGGTCTGTATAGAAACATTTCCAAGATACCAAAAAGAGTTGGGAGATTATGTTACATTTTGGTAGAGTCACTCTCCTGGGATCTCACGGTTTCTGCTGAAACGTATCACACACAGAATCATAGCTGCACAGTGCTGTGATGAAACATCAGTAGGGTACCTCCACTCCCCATACAGGTGGGAAACTGTGGAATAGAGACATACTCCCATGTTCAAGAGTCACACGGCCTAGATAGTGGCAGTGCTAGGACTACAATTATGGCAGGTCAGTGCTAGAAAGGCTTTAGAGTGTCTGTATGTCATTCAGGGTTCCCAGCCTTGAGAAGAGGACCTGCTATGCAGTTACTGCAGACTGCAAATTCATATGTACACCAACTGTTGTTTGTAGACTAAATAAATAACATCTAACATCTGTGTACCATTAACTGTAAAAGCGAATGTTGACTCTGCTGTAATTAATAAATTGGAAGTTTATTTTCAACTGTTACTGCATCCAAAGTATCTTTTTGTCATTATATTTTCTCAATGCACAGATTCTTAAAGTATATCTACTGTTGTTTGATCAGTCTGAGAGAGGTTTTGATGTGTCAAGTGTCCCTCGTGCTTGAAAAGATTGGGAAGCACACATCTAGTCCAACCCTTACACTTACTTTACAAGATAGGAGACCAAAGTCCATGGGGGTTCCCTTACTGACTTAGGGTTGGGAAGATTGTCAGTAATAAAGTAGGGACCAGATCCTGATTCTTTAGGACCCAAAAGTGAGTGCTTTGTTTTTTTTCTTGAGTATATCATATTAATGGTTCCCATTAATCCAGAACATCCCTATGAATTAGAAAAATTCACAAAATATGGCCGGGCCTGGTGGCTCACACCTGTAATCCCAGCACTTTGGGAGGCCGAGTGGGGTGGATCACCTGAGGTCAGAAGTTTGAGACCAGCCTAGCCAATTTGGTGAAACCCCACCTCTACTGAAAATACAAAAAAATTAGCTGGGCATGATGGCAGGTGCCTGTAATCCCAGCTACTTGGGAGGCTGAGGCAGGAGAATCGCTTGAACCTGGGAGGCAGAGGTTGCAGTGAGCTGAGATCGTGCCATTGCACTCCAGCCTGGGCAACAGAACAAGACTCTGTCTCCAAAAAAAAATTTACAAAATATATGTCTTCCCTCAATGTAAATGAAGGTCATGTAATAGTGTGGCCTGAAGTAAGCAAGCAGTAGCTGCCCAGTGGGACAGATGATGGTGCCTGGGCTTACTTTACAAAAGAACATTCTCCAGCTCAGCCACCTTATCATAGACCCCATCACTGGTTCAGACAGTATCCAAACAGGCTCAGCAGGTGTTTGCTCCGTTAGAATTCTTACATAGATTTCGCAGACACACTGTCGAACCAGCCACACAGAATTTTATGTTACTTTTGGATTGAAGATCACACACACACATACACACGTGCATTGATTTGTTTGTGAGAGCTGAGGGCAGACACCAACATCTGTTAACCAAATGGTGGTATACAACATGCATGTCCTGTTTGTGTTTGTGTATGTGCGTTTCCTTTCCATAGTTGTTTTTTATTTGCTTTGGGTAAACTTATCATCGGGGAGTCAGAGTGTTGTTATTTGCTCATAGAGACACACACAACTCTTTTCTTCATGCTCTTATTCACACAAAACTAACTCCTAGTTTGTTGAACAGTGAAAGTTTGCATTTGGGCATAGGAGATAAGTACGCACTTGCTCACATGGATCAGTAACACTTTGACTATTGTTAGCCTTCTTTTGTAAATAAAATAAATCTCTGGTTTACCGTGAAAACTTTAACTACAGATCCAGGACCATTGTGGCTTCAAGAACTAGGACTGCCTCCTATCGTTCAATTTTCCAGATGCATGTCCGTCTTTGTCTCTGTCTGTCTCTGTCTCTGTGTCTCTCTCTCCCTCCCTCCCTCCCTTTCTCTCTCTCTCTCTCTCTCTCTGTCTCTCTCTCCCCAGGTAGTTTTAAAACTCATGAAACAATTAGTGTGTTTTGCCTTATGTATAGGAACTATTTAATGTTAAATGAATCATTAGATAAAATGTGTATACTACTTCATGAGATGGCTTTAATTAAGTAACTTGTTTTCTTAAGACTTTATCTCGATAATGTTTTTCTTGGTTTATAATGAAATGGAAAAGATTTGTGCCTTGACTATCCTGAAACTTTTATGTTACTCTTACAAGTTTATTGAAGCTGAAAAGAATAAGTAAAGCTATTTAAACTATGCTGACTATAACCCATTTATATTGAAAAATAAGCCTTTGAAGAGGTTAAAATAACATAAAGACAGGTACATAAGATGCTTGTCAGCTAAAAAGACCCACCCAATTTAAAGTAACATTAATATATTAAAACCCCATTTCTTATCTGAGCTTATTTATAGCAGAACAAAACTCCAGAGATAACTTCATCTGCCTGCAGACAGCCATACACCTGAACTCCAGGTGGATGTTTGTGTTTGGGTCTGTTTCTAGGTGGAATGATCTCATGTTCTCCCTTACCACAGAATTGTGCAACACTGATACACACCTGTGTTTTGATCTTTAAAATCTGTCGTGGTAACATCTCAAGTAATTTTAAATAACTTCGTGGATGATCCAGATTGCACGTCTGCCAGAAACATCCTTGGGCACAGTTTTGGAGCTGACTTGGATTCCTGCAATACTAAACTTGAGTCATACTGAAAATATACTAGGCCTTGGGTTCTGTTACTTTCACTGAGACTTTTATCTGGATGCATTTTTTTTGTATAAGTAATTCCCTGGGTCAGCATCAGTGCACGAGGTTTTAGTTATCATTATAGGAGAGTGAGATGAACTATTTAGAAAATAAAGCAAGTTACCTGGATCACCACATTTCTGTCATTGCACAAATATTTGAAGAATTTTTTTTTTGCTCCTTTTTTTGAATTGCAGAAATTTATGAAAATTAGAGACATTTTTTAATCTTCTTGTGCCATGAGACTCCATCAGGCTGTCTAAAAAGACCACTGACAGGCTAAGGATCACTTGAGCCCAGGAATTTGTGCTCTTTTAAATACGTCTTTTTCATAAAAGTTGTTTTAAAATGTGACAGTTTAAAATGCCTGTTAAAAGAGTTGATCTTACCTGTAAGATCACTGATTTCTTTCTTTAAAAGCTAGTGGATACCCAACTTGTAAGTACCAAAGTAGGATTTAGTGTGGGAATGGCTAAAGAGGAATGAAGGAGAGTTGAAGACATGACTTCCTCATTTCAAAACACAGTGACTCATGAATGCAAATTAATGCATTTCTGTTATGTTTGCAGATTCATGGTTAATTCCGACCTTAGCTTAACCACCATATTTTCAGGGCATAATGTTGATGTGGTAAAAGTTTTCCTAATGTATTTATTTTATTCTAAGTATTATGGGTAATATAAAAAATATGTAAAAAGTAGAACAGTGTAATGAACCTTCGATACCCATCGTCCCCGTTCTATCTGTGGTTAGCCCTCTACCCCACTCACTTCACAGTCCCAGGGTCCCTCACTGGATTGTTTCAAAGCAAATTCACAAGTACGTGGCAAGAATTTTTTGTCTTTATGGGAACATTTTAGAGGATATTACACTTTAGAGGGTATCACCCACATAGAGAGCAAAAGAAAGATGAGAAGTACATTCTCAAGAAGGCTGGGCATGGTGGCTCACCCCTATAATCCCAGCACTTTAGGAGACTGAGGCAGGAGCATTGCTTGAGCCCAGGAGTTCAGGCGACAAAGTGAAACCCTGTCTCAAAAAAGAGACAGAGACAGAGAGAGACAGAGAGAGGGGCGAAAGAGAGAGTGTGTGAGAGAGAGGGAAAGGAAAAGGAAAGAAAGAAGGAGAAAATGGAGAAGAGAAACGAAGCAAGGCAAGGCAATTGAAACAGTAGTCAAGAAGAGTGGCAGTATATCCCATTAGCCTGTACTATCTATTGTAACATCATGGATCACAAGAAATTCAACTTTTTAAAAAATTTTTTGAGACGGAGTCTCGCTCTATTGCCTAGGCTGGAGTGCAGTGGCGGCGATCTCAGCTCACTGCAAGCTCCACCTCCCGGGTTCCCGCCATTCTCCTGTCTCAGCCTCCCGAGTAGCTGGGACTACAGGAGCCCACCACCACGCCCAGCTAATTTTTTGTATTATTAGTAGAGATGGGGTTTCACCATGTTAGCCAGGATGGTTTCGATCTCCTGACCTCGTGATCCGCCCTCCTTGGCCTCCCAAAGTGCTGGGATTACAGGCATGAGCCACCGCGCCTGGCTGAAATTCAACATTTTTAATAATAGGGGCATAGGTTTTTGATTGTGCATGCTACTGCAGCTATAGTATGTGAGTCTTGATTCCTATTTTCTATGTCTCATGAGCACCTCTGCAACTCAGCCTGAATCTTGCCTATGAAAGTGGCAGAAGGGAGCTATTAAGCTCCTACAGACCCATAGAGAATGGTCACTAAAGCATCTTGAGGGCAGCGGCCATGTCGGTTTGGGGTAGCACTATAGTGGCTGGCACATATTTGCTGCGTGAGTGGATTCTAACATCCACAGAACTGTCACTTGAGTGAGTGCGGGAGGAGTTGTATAGCTCTTTCCACATACGGTTCCCCCAACCAGAATGCTGTAAAGACAAAGCAGAGTCCCAGGAACAGTTCATGGGATTCTTTGTGCTTTGAGTCTTTCAGTGTGAAATTTACATATCTATCTGAAATCTTAGAAAACTTGGTAATGTCCTCTGGCTTTTACCAACAGAATTGAAACACACTGACATACACATTATAGTCATTACCATTCTAAAACAGAACTTTAGAATTTTTTTTTTTCCGAGACGGAGTCTTGCTCTTGTGGCCCAGGCTGGAGTGCAGTGGCGCGATCTTGACTTACTGCAACCTCCGCCTCCCAGGTTCAAGCGATTCTCCTGCCTCAGCTGCCCAAGTAGCTGGGATTACAGGGTCACACCACCACGCCCAGCTAATTTTTGTGTTTTTAGTAGAGACTGGGTTTCACTATGTTGGCCAGACTGGTCTGGAACTCTTGACCTCAGGTGATCTGCCCACCTCAGCCTCCCAAAGTGCTGGGATTACAGGTGTGAGCCACTGCACCTGGCCTGGAATTATTTTTTAAAGATACTTTTCCACTAATTTTGTCAGTTAAAAGGACTCAACTATTTTTCCTCCGGCACAGGCGATAGATATTTATGAATTCTTTGGGGTTGAGCTCAAGTTTGAAATTTTAATCTGTAGACTAGGTAGCCTCTGAGGTATGTGCCACTGCATAATCCATACCACAATGCCCGCCTCGTTCATTTGCTCCAGAAGGCTCCCATGCTGTCATTTCTGAGCATGTATCACCTTCCCCATTCTACCTACACATTGGCATAAAGTCCCAACCCTCTATTTGGCTCACCACTTAAAAAGCACTGCTGACTACTTCCTTAAACAACCTTGTATTCTTCGTGATAAATACATTTGAAACTGATTTACTCTGGGGTGGGGCAGGGGGAAGGCTTGGGAGGGAGCCCTACATTTTAAGGACTTGGAAGCAAGTTGGTTATGTTTTTAAACTATACTGAGAAGGGGATAGGGTCAGAACCCAATAATGGACCTGAAATCACTGAAAATAATTCTTGGATATTGAAGGGTAAAATTTGGCCTATGTCTTGTAAACAGCTGCCTGTATCCTGTAAACAGACCCAGTCAGATGCTTACAGATATTTGTCAAAATTGCACATGCCAGAGATTGAAATGGAAAATGGACATAAGCCATTTTGGAGTTAGGCTTTCCCAACAACAGGCCTCAGGGCTCTTTGGGTTCTGCCATCTAAATACATAGGGGATGGTTTCTTCAGTGTTTTCCTTCCTCATGAGCTCCGGAAGGACAAGGAAGCAAATCCACAGCTCCTTGAAACCCCTTAGTCCCTAAGCTACAGTTGAACACAACAAACACATATGTAATATTGTTTTTATCTGCTTAATTGTAAGTTAGTACTGAACACAGACTAGTTTCAAAGTTTTATTTGCTTAACTTTATGAGTCTTTTCATTAAGAAAAGGATTTCTCTGGCCAGGCACAGTGGCTCACGCCTGTAATCCCAACACTTTGGGAGGCTGAGGCAGTAGGATCTCCTGAGATCAGGAGTTCGAGACCAGCCTGGCCAACATGCTGAAACGCTGTCTCCACTAAAAATACACAAATTAGCCGGGCATGGTGGTGCACACCTGTAATCCCAGCTACTCAGAAGGCTGAGGCAGGAGAATCACTTGAACCCGGTAGTCAGAGGTTGCAGGGAGTCAAGATTGTGCCGCTGCACTCCAGTCTGGCGACAGAGCAAGACTCCCTCTCAAAAAAAAAAAAAAAAAAAGGATGTCTCTTCTGTTTGCCTATCAATACTCTAAGCATTATGGACTTACAAATTTAAATATAAATTATAGTTTTCATTCCCAAAGGGCTTGCAATTTAGTTGGGTAGATAAGACATGTACAAGAAAGAATTAAAGAATACAGCAGCACATAAAAAAGTATTTAAGTTTTGTGGTGCAATTAGCGGTGAGAGCAAAAGAGAAAACATCAGCATGGACTAGAATCTTTGGATCCTGGCACATGGTAGTTGCACAGAAAATATTTGTTGAACAAAGGATAGGCCATTAAACACCATTTAAAATAGCATCAAAAATATGAAGTATTCAGGGATACATTTAACAAATGATGTACAAAACCTATATACCAAAAACTGTAAAAGATAAATTTAAAAAGACCTAAATAAGTGGAGAAATATATTGTCAGTGGGCCAGAAGGCTCAGTATTAAGATGTCAGTTCTTCCCAGAGTAATCATTGATCTATAAATCTACAGATTAAGTAGTCAAGAATCTCAGCAGAGGCCGGGCGCGGTGGCTCAAGCCTGTAATCCCAGCACTTTGGGAGGCCGAGACGGGCGGATCACGAGGTCAGAAGATCGAGACCATCCTGGCTAACACGGTGAAACCCCGTCTCTACTAAAAAATACAAAAAAGTAGCCGGGCGCAGTGGTGGGCGCCTGTAGTCCCAGCTACTTGGGAGGCTGAGGCAGGAGAATGGCGTGAACCTGGGAGGCGGAGCTTGCAGTGAGCTGAGATCCGGCCACTGCACTCCAGCCTGGGCGACAGAGCAAGACTCCGTCTCAAAAAAAAAAAAAACAAATCTCAGCAGAGTTCTTTTTTAGGGATTGACAAGCTGGTTCTAAAATGTATGTATAATACCAAGGACCAAGAATAGCCAAAACAACTTTTGAAAAGAAGAGCAAAGTTGGAGGAAGGACTTGCAATACCTGATTTCAACACTTACTATAAAGCTACAATAATCAAAGCAGTATGGTGTTGGCATGAAGACAAAAAAATAGATAAATGAAACTGAATTTGATAATGAATCCAGAAATAGACCCGCCCATGTACAGACATTCAGTTTTTGACCAAGTTGCCCAGGTAATTCAATAGAGAAAGGATAATCATTTCAACAAATGATGCCAGAACAACTGGATAGCCATAACCAAAAAGTTGAGCCTCCGTCCTTACCCCATGGCATGTACAGCATTAACTCAAAATGAATTTATAGACCTAAGTGTAAGAGCTAAAATTATAGATATTATCTTAGTTCATTCAGGCTATTACAACAAAATACTGTAGACTGAGTAACTTATAAAAACGGAACTTTATTTCCTACAGTTTTGGAGACTGGGAAGTCCAAACAAGCACTGGCAGATTGAGTGTCTGATGAGGACTCACTTCTTTCATAGACTCACTTGTTTTATCTCCTCACTGTAACCTCACATGGCAGGAGAGGCTAGCTCCCTGTAGTCTCTTTTAAAAGGGCTCTAGGCCAGGTACAGTGGCTCACACCTGTAATCCCAGCACATGGTGGGAGGCCAAGGCAGGCAGATCACCTGAGGTCAGGAGTTCGAGACCAGCCTGACCAACATGGAGAAACCCTGTCTCTACTAAAAATACAAAAATTAGCTGGGTGTGGTGACGCATGCCTATAATCTTAGCTACTCAGGAAGCTAAGGCAGGAGAATCACTTGAACCGGGGAGGCAGAGGTTGTGGTGAGCTGAAATGGCGCCATTGCACTCCAGCCTGGGCAACAAGGCAAAACTCTTGTCTCAAAAAAAAAAAAAAAAAAAAAAAAAGGTGGGGGCTGTAATCCCATGAGGGCAGAGCCCTCATGATCTAATCACCTTCCAAAGGTTCTACTTACTAATACCATCACCTGAGGGTTAGAATTTCAACATATGAATTTGGGAGAGACACAAACATTCAAAGCATGACAAATATCTGGAAGAGAACATAGGAAAATAATCTTAGTTAATTTGGGCTTAGCAAAAATTTCTTAAGTATGATACATAAAAGAACATTAAATATAAAAGAAAAATCAATACATTACACTTCACCAAAATCAAAATGTTTGCTCTTCAAGGCACGGTTACAAAATAAAACAGCCAGCCAACAGACCCAAAGAGGAGAAAATAGCAAAACATACATGTGACAAAGAACTGTTATCCAGAGTATACAAAGAACTGTTACAACTTAGGAATAAGAAGACAAACAGCTCAATAAAATTTAGGCAAAAGATTTGAACAAATATGTAGTCATTGGGGAAATGTAAATTAAAGCCACAATGAGATTAATACTATACACCTACTAGAATGGGTAAAATTTGAAAGTTTGACCAAAACAAGCATTGGCAAGGATGTAGAACTGTAACTTTTATGGAAATATAAAATGATACATTAACTTTGAAAAACAGTTGGTAAGTTTCTTACAAAGTTAGGCATACACCTACTAGATGACCCAGTCATTCTACTGCAGGTATTTAGTCAGGATAAATGAAAGCATACATCTACACAAAGACTTGCAGATGAATGTTCATAACAGCTTTATTTATAATAGCCAAAAGGTGGAAACAACCCAAATGTCCCTCAACAGGGAATGGGTAAACAAATAGTGGGATATCCATTACAATGGAATACTACCCAGCAATAAAAGTGAGTATACTGTTGGTATGTACAACAAAGTGGATGAATCTCAAAATAGTTATGCTGAGTGAAAGAAACCAGGCAAAGAAGAGTACATGCTGCATGATGTACTATTTACATAATAATAAGTATACATTTATATAAAATTCTAGTGAATGCAAATTATAATGACAGCAGAACAGTGGTTGCCTGGGGACAGGAGCAGTGTAGTTATGGAATGGAGAGATTACAAGAGTAAGAGAAACTTAGGAAGATGCTGTATACATCCATTTTCCTTATTGTGGTTTCTCAGGTGTCAAAAGTCATTAAAATTTGAAATGTGCAATTGTACATCAGTTATTTCTCAAAACTATTAAAAAAAAGAAGAATTGATTGCCTACATGGCCATTTTTCATTTGCATGATGACAGAAATCAAAGAGCTATTTTCAACATGAGCTCAGTGTCCCATTGATGTAGGCAGGAGATTGTATATAACGTTTAACAGAGAAGCTAATGCAGTCACAATTTATGGGTCTTTATTCATTTGACTGGGTTTGTAGCTCTTTTTTTTTTTTTTTTTTGAAATGAAGTCTCACTCTGTTGCCCAGGCTGGAGTGCCTTGGCGTGATCTTGGCTCACTGCAACCTCTGCCTCCTGGGTTCAAGTGATTCTCCTGCCTCAGCCTCCTGAGTAGCTGGGACTACAGGCACGTACCACCACGCCCAGCTAATTATTTTGTAATTTTAGAGAGACAGGGTTTCACCATGTTGGCCAGGATGGTCTCGATCTCCTGACCTCATAATCCTCCCACCTGGGCCTTCCAAAGTGCTGCAATTACAGGCATGAGCCACTGCGCCCAGCCTGTAGCTCCTTTTTATTACTTAAGTTTGCATTTGTTTCATGAAAATTGCTCTTAAAAAATAGTTCTGTTGGCTGGGCACAGTGGTGTAATCGCAGCACTTTGGGAGGCCGAGATGGGTGAATCGCCTGAGGTCAGGAGTTCGAGACCAGCCTGGCCAACATGGTAAATCCCATCTCTACTAAAAATACAAAAACGTAGCTGGGCATGGTGGTATGCACCTGTAATCCCAACTACTCAGGAGGCTGGGGCAGGAGAATCACTTGAACCCAGGAGGTGGAGATTGCAGTGAGCCAAGATCATGCCATTGCACTCCAGCCTGGGCGACATGAGCAAAACTCTGTCTCAAAAAAAAAAAGAAAAAAAGAAATAGTTCTGTTTATGGTATCTATGGAGAATAAATTGGGCACATTATAAAATTAGATTGATTACATTTGAGTTTGTTCAAGATAGAGGCTAATACCTCCGCACTCTTGAACCTCTGCACTCTTGAGCCCCAGGTGGTAGGCAAGGTGCTGGATTTATGCACCGTGCTAAGTGGGTCAAACTCTGCCTTCACTGAGGGATCTGAAGGCCTGGTCTGGGGCTCTGGCTCTGATGCTTAATAAACATGTGACCTCAGCAAGTCATGTGTCACTAAGCCTCAGTTTCCTCATGTGTAAAATGATAGTAATAATAACACCTATCTCACTTGCCTCAGAATTGATACAAGAGTATACTGCTCTTTAAAAGCTGGAAAGTGGCATGAAAATACAAGGAGTTGTTATTTCTGTTGTTCTCCTGCTCTGGATCCCAAAATGCTTATCCATTGCTCAAGAAAACCAAAGGTATATGATCTTTTCAATTTACAAGAAGGAAAAGAAGTTATGTCGTGATGTAACTTCTGTAACAGATGATGTCACTGAAACTTATCACACTATGGCCATGAACACACCACCCTCCTCCTTCAAAAGCAGTTTTTTGTCTCTTCCTCTTTTCCCTCCTTTGCTTTCTCATTTTGTTCCATTCATTTAGTCAACAGATGCTTGCTAAGTACCTGGCAAGTGTCAGGTCCTGTAGGCAATAGAAATAAAACAAGGAAGAAGACAGATGAGTCACTGCCTCTGAGAAGCTGACGTCTCGGCAGGAGGCTGTGGTGCAGTTTGACAAGTGCTATGAGAGGAAAAGCATGAGGGGCTCGAGAGCAGCTGAGAAGACCCCCTAACCAAATGTGGGGGGTCAGGGGAAGGACACCTGAGGATAAGTAAGGGTTAGCCACTCAGAGAGCGGGCAGGAGTGTTCCAGTCAAAGGGAACAGCGTGTGCAGAACGCATGGAGGAGAGCTTCGTGTGGCTGGAGTCAGAGTGTGAAAGCTGGTCAGTGAGAGGGGAGTGGGGAAGTTTCCCAGGACAGATGGTGTTGGGGCCTTGTAAGCTGTGGTGAGAGTGGCAGGGAGCCATCTGGTTCCCTTATAGTTTTAAGCAGGAAATTGACATGACTGACTTGCCAGTTTACTGTCTCTGCGGTAAGGCTTCCTGCTCGCAGCTCCCGGAGTTCCTTGTGAAGCCGTGTTGGTGGTCCTCAAGATTAAGAAGGTTGCTGACCTCTTTCTAGGCAAGATTTTCTTGGATAGATCTTAGCTTATGGCGACCAAACTGACTTTGTTTACATTGTTTTCTGCCAAGAAAATAGAAACCTCTCCAAATAAATAGTGACTATTACTTATAAATAGGCTAGTGAAACCGTAATTTTCAGCATTTCCCTCACAATTTGTTGTATGGTTACAACGTAGACTTTTTTTTTTTTTTTTTTTTGATACAGAGTCTTGCTCTGTTGCCCAGGCTGGAGTGCAGTGGCGCAATCTTGGCTCACTGCACCTTGCCTCCCAGGTTCAAGTGATTCTCATGCCTTAGCCTCCCACTTATATAGTTTTTGTTTGTTTGTTTGTTTGTTTGTTTGTTTTTGAGATGGAGTCTTACTTCACCTATACCCAGGCCAGAATATGGTGGCGCGATCTCAGCTCATTGCAACCTCTGCCACCTGGGTTCAAGTGATTTAGCTGGAATTACAGGCACACACCACCATGCCTGCTAATTTTTGTATTTTTAGTAGAGATGGAGTTTGCCATGTTGGCCAGGCTGGTCTCGAACTCCTAACCTCAGGTGATTCGCCCATCTCGGCCTCCTAAAGTGCTTAGATTACAGTGCAACCTTCTCCCCCTTGCATTTAGCTCCAGTGACTAAATACCAGGGAAGCCTGAGCCTGGGCCTCTGTTGCCCTTGAGAGATTAGATTGTATAGTTGGCCAAAACATTTTTCACTAATATCGGTATTACTTCAGCCCTTTAAGTAAGCAGAGACCCACTGTGACATCAACAGTCTTTGGTCTTGACTTGCAGGATACAAGTGGGAGGGGAAAATAAAAGGAAAGGAAAAGAAGAGAACTTTTAATGCCTTACCTGTATTTAGAATGTATTCTTTTTTTTTTTTTTCTTTTTTTTGAGACGGAGTCTCACTCACTGTGTCACCCAGGCTGGAGTGCGGTGGCGCGATCTCGGCTCACTGCAAGCTTCGCCTCCCAGGTTCACGCCATTGTCCTGGCTTAGACTCCCAGGTAGCTGGGACTACAGGTGCCTGCCACCATGCCTGGCTAATTTTTTTGTATTTTTTTAGTAAAGACGGGGTTTCACCGTGTTGGCCAGGATGGTGTTGATCTCCTGACCTCGTGATCCGCCTGCCTCGGCCTCCTAAAATGCTGGGATTATGGGCATGAGCCACTGCGCCCGACCTTTAGAATCTATTCTAATGATAACACCTTCCCTGCTCCCACCTGTCCTCACAAAACCTATAAAAAACCTAAAGCAGGTCCACTCTGAACTTGAGGGAGGAAGGCCAGGCAATGTGGATGAAGAGTATGGTAATTTACCTAAGATTATTGGAATTTTTGGTTTGTTGGCTTGAATTTGTGTACCTGTTACCATGGTTCTATCTATCCCAGCCTATCTTTAAGTGCCTTGTTTTTGCACTTCTTGAATTCCTTTTTATAATGCAGTGTTAATCCCTTTCCTGGGTCAGCATCGAGGGCAAACAATTGATTTTAGAAGCGTTGTGCCAGTTGGTATAATCCCTGAAGCAGGGTGGCGTGTGTGACATTGCATGCTGAGTTGACATCTTAGCCGACACACATCCTTTGCTCTTTCGTTACTTGCTTGTAGCAAGCTGCATGTTTTACGTGCATATTCTTGGCTAGGCTGGCACAGGTAAGTGCCACCTAGCTTTTCCTGTTTGCAGCCTGTATTTGCTGTTTGAGTGGCTGTGGGTTTTTCTAGCAGATGACAGTCTTTGTTTCTAAATTTTAAAAAATCATAAATGACTGGCCGGGCATGGTGGCTCATGCCTGTAATCCCAACACTTTGGCAGGCCGAGGTGTGCAGATCACGAGGTCAAGAGATCGAGACCATCCTGGCTAACACGGTGAAACCCGGTCTCTGCTAAAAATACAAAAAATTAGCCAGGCGTGGTGGCGGGCGCCTGTAGTCCCAGCTACTCGGGAGGCTGAGACAGGAGAATGGTGTGAACCCGGGAGGCGGAGCTTGCAGCGAGCCGAGACTGCGCCACTGCACTCCAGCCCGGGCTACAGAGCGAGACTCCGTCTCAAAAAAAAAAAAAAATCGTAAATGACTTTGTTCATTACTATCCACCCCACTCCTAGAATTGTGCTTGGCAAATACTAAGCACTCAAGTTTTCTGGATGATTGTTATTTTGTTTAGACTATAATTAGGGCCCAGAAGATATGATTGAAACTAGGTATTAGCTTAAGGAGGTGAGGTTGACTAGGCACTAGTGTCCTAAGCTAAGGCTGAAGAAGAGTTCAGGAGTTGTGTTGACCCTTTAGCTGACAGAAAGGCAAGTGAGGAATAGAGAACGAACTCATGTGGTGGTCCAGGGCCAATAGATTGGGTTCTAGGAAGGCAGCGGTGGGCAGCAGTCGGCAGTTTGAAGGACCTGCAGACTGATTAGTTTCTGGCCAAACTTTAGGAGCCATTGTTGACAGGTATGGAATGAATCATCCTGGACCCTAAGACCTAAACAAGTGTTCCTTATCTAGGACTGCCACCAACTCAGTGGGTGGAGCTGGACGGTTCCTAACACCTGTTATTTTATAAAGTAAGTATTAGGAAACCCCTATTCATTTTGAATTAGTTGATGAAAGTGAACTTGTAATCACAGTTAGCAGTTGTATCTTTTCTACTAAATGTGTGAAATGTGCCTTCTAGGGAAATATAATACACATTTTCATTCCTGTTTGCCTTCTTCATACGTAGCTGGTTTAGAATGAACTTTCCAAAACTATCCTTCCTGTCTTCTAGGCTGTTGACAGGGAACAACACTAAAAGAAGGGGAAGCCAGGACAGCACATTGTATCTCTTCACTAAATTCCTTTCCCCTCATTAGTCACTGCTGAGTCTCCTGTATGCATTTTTCACTGATCATCATTCACCATTTGCATCTCACTAAGTCCAAGTGTCTCTCCATACATGTTTGTGCCTTATTACCCTCTACTAATGGAAGGCTACAAAAGCTAATTTGTTAGAGAAGTGAATGAAATATAATGTCATCTATAAATATTAGCTCTCTTCTTCACTCCCTGTTAATAAAAGCAGTATATCATTTCAGAGAGAAGAAAAGACCAGGACCTATCCATTTGTAATCATACTGTGCATACATTCAATTAGCCAGAGGGGTAAAGTGCATATTAGTAGGCAGCCTGGGAGTTTGCTGGAGCAATTAATCGGCTTTGTCGTCTATAAGTAATAGTTTAAATAACTTCCTTTTGCTCACTTGACTGAAACAGCCAATCAGATTCAAGCAATAGATAGCATCCTTAACCTTCCCAAAAATAGACTTAACACTACAATGTTTGTCTTTTCTTATTGAAAGCTCTATACTGCTTACTGGTTTACCAGGTTTCTATGGGGTTGTTTGTTTGTTTGTTGAGACAGAGTCTTTCTCTGTCACCCAGGCTGGAGTGCAGTAATGCAATCTTGGCCCACTGCAACCTCTGCCTCCTGGGTTCAAGCGATTCTCCTGCTTCACCCTCCCACATAGCTGGGACTACAGGTGCGCACCACCACATCTGGCTACTTTTTTTGTATTTTTAAGAGAGACAGGGTTTTGCCATGTTGGCTGGGCTCAAACTCCTGACCTCAAGTGATCCTCCTGCCTCGGCCTCCCAAAGTGCTGAGTTTACAGGCGTGAGCCACCATACCCGGCCTCTATGGTTTTTTTAATGGGGAAAGGAAGGGGAGGAAATTTTGGTAATAACCAAGGATCTGTGTCCTGTGTTCCATTTTTTAAACAGTAGTACATTATTGTGTTGTATTAAAGTGTTTTCTAATTTTTTTTAGGATTTGACTATAAGGAAATAAATTCTAGTATGCCACATGATAGCAGAAATAAACAAGCTGTCAGATTTTGGAAATGAATATGAATTTCATTTTCTTTGGTCCTAATACCACATGATGATTGTTTTATACAAAATACCATATGGCTAATGTGGACCCAATCTCCTCAACATTTGTTTGCTGCCTTACACACACACACTTATATTTATATTTCTTTTTTTATATATGGATCTTCAAGTGGGATGCCAAGAGAGATGATATTTTTGGAGAAGTCAGTGCACACTCAAAGAGGGTATGAACCCGATCTAGGTGTTACATGGTGCCCTAATACTCTGCATGCATAAGAAGAAACCTTTTGTTTGTGGCCTTAGTTGTCACCAAGAGACCGTTGTTAATTTTGTTTAAAAGCTCTTCTGTTGTGTTTAGGTGGCTTTTTAATATAAAGGAAAGAAAAAAATAAAGAACAAGTTTGGCCAAACTCTTAACATTTGGCTGTATCAGGAGTCTCATCTCCACTTCGTAGCCTCAACTAAGCCTCCACAACCTCTTGCCAGAGATTTCTTAAGTCTTAAGACTTATAAAGACGCCGGCAAGAAACTGCAGTGCATCAGCAGGAACAGGTTGCAAAATGAAGACAAAGCCTCTGGCAAGACACAGGAGGATTAACAGAAGCCAGGCCATGAAACAGAGATGAGCCCCGAATGGTGAAAGATCACTGAGGCCACAGTACAGACACAGAGCCGGGTGGTCCGTCATTTGAGGAATCATGTGGGGTGAGCCACAGGGCCCAGCTGGCCAGGGGAACAGTTGGGAACTGCAGGTCAGGAGCATCCTTTGCCAGAGGAAGTTAAAAGCTTTTAGAACTGGGAGTGCTCAGAGATCCCAGAACAATCTCTAGATGCAATTCACACCTCCACTCTGATAAGGATTGTGAGACCAGATGGAAAAGCACTACTGGGTCAGAGAGTGAAAATAAATCCTAGAGAAGATGCCAGAAAGATTTGGTTAAGCACTACTTAATGGAATAAAATTTGTGACCGGGGTACTTAGTGTGTTCCTAATGTTGGATTATTTTAGTCTTGCTCTATTAGTAGTCCCCAACTTTGAACCCAGCCTATCTCCCTTCCTGTCTCTTCCCACATCCCATTGAGTCCCCTTTTCCTGGAGCTTCCCCCTCCTGCTTCCCTCCCATGCCCCTTCCCCTTCTCTGTCTTCTCTCTCTTCCTCCCATTTAAAATGTTACTTTTTCTCAATAGCTTTATCAAGGACTACTTTCCTATAATGTTGAGTAAGAAATTCCCCAAAGAAGAGAAAAATCTACTTTAATTCCAGCATCTAGTTGCCTCAGAAACAGCTGGGTAAATTGGACTTACCCAAGTTGGACTTAGTAATGTTGCTCTAGTTTATGCGATGGGAACGTTTTATTTGGGGCTTTTGTTCATTCAGCACATGCAGCTGGGGGAGGAAATGGCATTATTTAACTTGTCCATAGTGTATCTTTAAATATGAAAAAGAAATGGAACCTATGAATACAAATAATCAGGACTCTCATCCTTTCTTTAGACTTAAAAAGAGAGAAAGCAAAGACTCAAGTAAACATCTTCAACAGGTGGTACAGTGTAAAAAGGCTGTAAAACATTGCCACAAGGATCTATGCCTTGAGTGCTTCAATCGCAGGGAATATTCCTCCCATGTTTTATTGCAGTTGATTAGGGCAGAGCACCACATGGATTTTGTACCTTAACCTCACGTGTGTCCTCACACCCCCCCACAGAAAGAATGCCTTCCTACTGATGAATCATTCTGGGGCACGTCCCCTCTTGTGTGTAGAGTAAGAACGTGCCAAATTAAGACGTACTAGAATTGATAAAGCCAAAATGAAGTGTCAGAGTGAGCTAAGGTGACAGGTTGTACCTTGACCTTTATAATGAATTCACTTAGTTTACTTCTTTTAGGCCTCTCTGAATATGTTCGGCCTTGTATTTTAGGATCTGGGTTTCTCATTTCAAAGCATGTATCAATAAATTCTATAAGAAAAGGATTCACTTTACTGCTGAGAAACAGTTGTGATCTTCTCTAGTAGTTAGAAAACTCAATTCAGATCACCATCATCCCACAGCTTATTTTATTCCATTTAGCTACATATGTCAATCATGAATTTTCGGAAGACCCTCATGGATGAGTACCAAATAATTCCTTCAAGTGGTTTTCTACTTTTTTGTGTGAGAGTGGGTGTCTCTGGCACCTTGGGTTAGAGAGTTGAATTCATCATACTGGTTAATTGATAGCACATTGTCATCACCACCAGTGTGTGCATGGCTCTGCTTTTGTTTTCATCTTTTTACTTTTTCATCTTCCATCTTCACTCTTCCCATTCCCATTAACAATGTTCTTACTTATTTGTATGCCCGTAAAAATATAGTGGGTTGTTTTGTGGCCTTTACATAAGAGATGTTTTTCATTTACATACGGGATGTACTAAGGTTCTCATTCTGTATCTTTTTTTTTTTTTTGAGACGGAGTTTCGCTCTGTTGCCCGGGCTGGAGTGCAGTGGCCAGATCTCAGCTCACTGCAAGCTCCGCCTCCTGGGTTAATGCCATTCTCCTGCCTCAGCCTCCCGAGTAGGTGGGACTACAGGCGCCCGCCACCTCGCCTGGCTAGTTTTTTTTTTTTTTTTTTTTTGTATTTTTTAGTAGAGACGGGGTTTCACCATGTTAGCCAGGATGGTCTCGATCTCCTGACCTTGTGATCCACCCGTCTCGGCCTCCCAAAGTGCTGGGATTACAGGCTTGAGCCACCGCGCTCGGCCTCTCATTCTGTTTCTTATATTCACTTGACTTTATGCTTTTAAGAGCTTTCCTTTTACATTTAGGTTGTTGAACCTGATTGCCGTGTGGGGTTCCATAGCAGGTATCCACCACACTCTTCTTTCCATTCCCATGGTAATAAGCAGCCCAGTTTTCTTAGCTTGCCAGGGTGAACATCCTTAGCGCACTGCCAGATTGCCCTTCCGGAAAGGCTGCACCAGTTTAGAATCCCACTGGCAGCGCTTGCCAATGCTTGTCCTCCTGCATCCTTGCCAATACTTTGTATTACCCAAATTTATCATTTTTGCCAATCATTACGATATCTTGCTTTAATTTGTATTTCTCTGATTACTGGTAGGCTGATCATTGTTTATTTGCTTTTATCCATTTAAGCTTCCCCTTCTGTTTCTTTAACCCATTTTTACATTTGTTTCTTATTTGTTGGAGTTACATATTCTGGTACTAATCTTTTATTTGAGTCTTTGTTATTATCTTCTCCCTATAAGTTACCAGTTTGTTCATTTTGTCTGTAATGTCCATCTTTGAACAGAAATCCTTATTATTTATCCTACTTAAATTTTTGGAGCTTTCTACAGAAAAATGTAATTTTGTATTTGCATTAAGCTAGAGGCTGGCAGTAGATGGTATGAAAATGTGATGTTTAGGTCAAGACCTCAGAGAATTCCAGAACCGTTCTGATCTCTGAAACAGAAGCAGTATTGCAGAGTGCATTTTCTGCAAACCTTCAGGAGAAGTGTAAGCACAGGGGACTCAACAGTTATTCACAGTTTGTGCTACCCACAGTTTGTGCCAGCACTGGAGTCATTTGTGGGGACTATCCTGGCTCTTTGGCCTATCTTTTCTCAACACGCTTAGGAGAAGGTCATTTCAAATGCCCAGATAAGTGCAGAGAAATCGGTCATTAAATTCTAAGTCAGCCTGAAGTTTCACTCGGTGGGAAATTTTTGAATATAAATATCTTGTGTTACCATATAATGGTTGTGACTTATAGTTTTAGCAAACCTTTATTGAGTGCTTACTATGTATCAGGTATGTTCTAAGAGCTCTACATTTATTATCTCATTCCATCTATGCATCAACCTTATCAGGTAGTTATGACAGAAGTAATATTTTGAATTCACCAAATCCCATTTCATATTCCTCCATTCTGGACACATAGAAAACAATACCTCACAGCCCCCCCCCATATGGGCCTGGACCTTGCATGTAACTAATTCTTGTCAGTGATATACGAGCAGAGTTGACAGTGTCACTTTCAGTAAAAAAAATTTTTTTTAACTTTGGTAAAAAAAAAAAAAAAAAAGCTTATTAAAATCAGATTCTGCTGTCCTTCTTTTTTATTTTTTTTGGCCAACTTGGATCACTGGGTCATTGAAGACAACTGCCCTAGATGGTCATTCATGCACGTAGCTGACTTTCCATGATTTATTGTCATAATAAGACACTCTACCATTGATATTGGAAAAGAGGGGCATTTGTTACTGCAGCATTGCCTAACCTAGCCTAACTAATAAAGTAAGTAAGTATGGCTGGGCGTGGTGGCTCACGCCTGTAAATCCCAGCACTTTGGGAAGCCAAGGCGGGTGAGTCACGAGGTCAAGAGATCAAGACCATCCTGGCCAACATGGTAAAACCCCATCTCTACTAAAAATACAAAAAAAAAATTAGCTGGGCATGGTGGCATACACCTGTGGTTCCAGCTACTCAGGAGGCTGAGGCAGAAGAGTCGCTTGAACCTGGGAGGCGGAGGTTGCAGTGAGCCGAGATCATGCCACTGCGCTCCAGCCTGGTGACAGAACAAGACTCCATCTCAAAATAAAATAAAATTAAAATAATGTAAGTACTATTATTACCCCTACTTTACAGATGAAGAAAGCACAAGGAGATTAACTTGCCCAAGTTCCTTACAATGTATGTCTGATACCAGAGCCCACCATTTGAGCTTCAGTGCAGCTCTTCCTATGAAATTAATATGGTCTTAAATCTAAGCTCCCAAACCTTCTGTGGAGTATGGAGTAAAGCTAAGTAACTTTGCTTGTTTTAATTAAATAATCATTAGCAATCTATGATGTTTATGTGTATCTGACTTACAGCAATAATGGATGAATAGAAATTTATTTCTCCTAAAGAGCACTAGAATAATTTGGCTAGTTCTAGAGGAGTAAATGCTTTTATCAATACTTCAGCTTTTAAAATATTAAAAATTCTGTTGCTGGCTTGCTTTTCAAATTAGTTTGTTCAAATTATTACATTTGTTTAAATTATTCCATGGAAAAATCAAGTGGGACTTAGGAAGGCTTTTGTATAGGACTGACATTGAAGGAAGGATAAAATCTTGAAGGCTGGAGGGGTTTCCAGGTAAAGGGGCCTACAATGAGCAAATGCGTTTATTTTCCAGTATTTGTTGAGCACCCACTATATACCAATCACTCTTCTGGGTGCTTGGAATATGTATTTGAACAACATAGGCAAAAATCTGTGTTTTTGTGGTACCTATATTCTAGCAAAGGTAGGAAAGGATAGGACAGTTATTTGCAAAGCTGCCAGGTTTCCATAGAGGAAATAAAGCTCAAAAATAAACAGGTACCCTTGGGAACCTGAATGCCAGCCTGAGGAATTTGTGTGCAATTCAGCAAGAAGTAGAGAGCCAGGAGACTTCTGCAAAGTGGGGGTACCATGATCCGAGCTATGGCCTAAGACTCTCCATTAGACAAACAGAATTCGGGAATATTAGAGTGATCAGGAATGGAGAATTAAATATCAACCACAACTGCCCATACCTTTTCTGAGGCTTAGTTTTTCTTCCGGGTTCTTGATGGTGGTGATGATGATACTGACTGATGAGGTGATGAGCAGAGGCTGAAACCCCAGCAGTGCTCTACTTGCCCAGCTGCTCTTCTGGCCAAGTCTTGTGTCTTTCCTTTGGCAGATTCCTCTATCCAGAGGAAGGGGCATCTGTTTATAATCTATCTTCCAGGAGTGACATCTTTTATAATTTGCACAAAGGTTCTTTATATGCCTGCAGCAGCCCTGATTAAATGGCAGTACTAGGATTTAACCCCAGTCCTACCTATGAACCTGTGTGATTTTGCCAGTGTTTACTACTATTAAAACATTATTTGCCACTAACCTTACAAGTCCTTGCCAGTGTTTAGTACCATTACAACAACTACTCCCCCTACTACTGCTGCTGCTATTATGAAGGAGGAGAGGGAAAGAATAGCATCTGACATTCTTTGAGTGCTGGCTATGTGCCAAGCACAGTATTCAGTTATTTACATGCATTATTTCATTTAATCATCACAATCTCCCTGTGAGATAGGTACTGTTACTATCTCACCAAGTGACAGAATAGGAATTGAAGCCAATGGTTCAGACTGCAAGTCTCAGGACTTAACCACTACACTAGTATCTTCCCTGAATACTTAAGGATGAAATATCTTAGAAAACAAAACTGCTGCTCTATTAGAAGTCACATAAAACTATAAAAATTATTTAAAGCAACAAACTTGAGGCCAGGTGCGGTAGCTCACACCTGTATTGCCAGCACTTTGGGAGGCCAAGGTGGGAGAATTGCTTGAGTTCAGGAGTTCAAGACCAGCCTGGGCAACATAGCAAGACCTCATCTCTACTTAAAAAAAAAAAAAAAAAAAAAAGTCCTAGGATGATGCTTCTAGGTAAAACAATGACAACAACATTAGCTGGGAGTGATGACATGCACCTATAGTCCCAGCTACTCAGGAGGCTGAGGTGGGAAAATCACCTGAGCCCAGGGAAGTGGAGGCCACAGTGAGTCATGATTGCACCACTGCACACCAGCCTGGGTGACAGCAACACCCTGTCTCAAAAAATAAATAAAAATAAAGCATCCAACTTGAGCAAGGAATAGCATCAATCCAGGACCTTGTCATAGGAGGTGCTCAAAGAAATGTTTAACTTGATTTGCACAGGTAAACATTTTGAATGTTGTCACTTGAGGGGAAAAAAAAGTAAGGCTAAATCATAGACTATGATTAAAATAAATATTTTTGTGAACATTTTGATGGTTATTTCTGGATACTCCCAAAGGATTTTAAGTTTGATTGGATAGCCTGTTAATCAGATCTAATTTCACTTCTTTTAAAAATACAGGTATGTCGGCCAGGCGCGGTGGCTCAAGCCTGTAATCCCAGCACTTTGGGAGGCCGAGACGGGCGGATCACGAGGTCAGGAGATCGAGACCATCCTGGCTAACACGGTGAAACCCCGTCTCTGTTAAAAAATACAAAAAACTAGCCGGGCGAGGTGGCGGGCGCCTGTAGTCCCAGCTACCCAGGAGGCTGAGGCAGGAGAATGGCGTAAACCCGGGAGGCGGAGCTTGCAGTGAGCTGAGATCCAGCCACTGCACTCCAGCCTGGGCGACAGAGCAAGACTCCGTTTCAAAAAAAAAAAAAATACAGGGATGTCTAGTTCACTGTTAATTACTGGTGTGCTTCTCTGTGAATTAGGACCCTAAGTTTTGCTGTTGTTTTTATTTTTGTTTCATTTTGTTTCTTTCCTTCACAAATAGAAAAGAGAGAGAGAATACATACATACAAAGAGAGAATACTTATTTCCTAAGCATTTCATCAAGAATTGTGAGGGGGAGGGTGTTAAAGGTTGTGTGTGTGTGTGTGTGTGTGTGTGTGTGTACGCATGCACACACACTTTTGAGAATGGGGTCGATCACCTGTAGCAGATTTCACTGAGCTGTGATAGGAAGATACTTTCAGGCAGGTCGTTAGCTCCTGGTACTGTCTTCTAGGGCTAATGCAGGTCCAGGACAGCCTGGCTGCAGTCAGAGTGACCTGGAGTGGGACAGAGGGATCCCAGCTCAAAATGTTGTGTCTGTAACAGGCTGTTTATGTTTATGAAATGTTTCCTAACTGGATATTGCTATAAAAGAATAAAGAAAGCTAGATTGTTGAGTTTAATTTGTAAGTTCTGTAGGACAGTGGTTTGGAGAACTTTAAAATTTTTGTTGTTGTTTATTTGCAGAAAGATTCTAACCTGAGTTTGCACAACTTAGAATCAGAACCCAGCCTGATAGGATTGCCTGCTGACCCGGTCTTTCCCACATCCAGAAGGGGTCCCCTGAGGCACTGCCTCTAAGCAAATTCTTCCTTTATTATACCTTTCCTACAATTTGTTTCCTTCCTTTCTTCCTTCCCTCTCTCCCTCCCTCCCTCCGTTCCTCTTTCTTTCCTTTCTTTTCTTTCCTTTCTCTTGCACACCTGCGTGAGTGCTCACACTTTTCTCGTATTTTTCAGATCATCATGTAAGTTCCTGAACAGTTCTAGCTTACTAGCATACATACATAGGATTTCACAAATCTTCCTAGGTGAGCAGGGGCTCTGGAGTTGCCAAGTGGGGAGATGGAATGGCAACCTATGACATGTATCTAAATGCCCCAGTCCCTGGTGAACAGTTGTAGGTTTCACCCCTCTTTCTTCTTTGTTCCTTGACGCTCTTTCTCCCTGGAAATTGGAAGCATGGGCAAGTTGTTCTAGTCCCAACTCTGCCTTCAGGCTTGGTGTTCTCAGGCAACTCTTTTAATGTGGCTGAGCCTCAGTTGCCTGAAGTGTACAGTGAGGCTAAATTAGGTCTGAGGGTCCTTAGCAAATTATTTGCAACAATACAACTTTTGATATTCATGACCAGCTCACTTATTCACAGTTGCTGTCATTCCTCATTTCCGCAGCTTAGAGACCCTTCACTGGGTAACGGTGGGCAAAAGCTAGGAGTGTATGTCCGTAGCAGAAGTCAACATCTCTCTCAGGCTCCTGATTCTTCCTTAGAGTGGAGGTGGAGTGGGGGTGATGATTATTTGGTTTACCTCTGAGGTCATGTTTTATATAGTAGCTGCACTAGGTGGAGAAGGTTATGATTACCTATTAGCAATCTGCTAGGATTGTCATCTCGCAAATTGGAGGTGGGGACTTTGGCGATAATAGAGACTTTGGACTTTAGCCTGACCTTCAGATTCCCTGTGGAAGGTGTGGCCTGAGGTAAAAGGGTTACCTTGATAAGGAACAGTAATAATTTTTATATTTCTGGACACTGAATTATAAGCATTGCTAACTGAGAGGGCAGAGGGGAGGCCTGCCGGATCAGTAGACTGTGACGTATATGCTGGAAGTGTACGGTTTTGTTGTCATGTTACTCATCCATTCAGCATGCATTCACTGGACACCCATGTGTCAGACACTCATCCAGCCATGGAGAGTTCTTTATTCCTCAGGGCCAGTACTAAAGACTGTATGTTTTTTCTTACATATTTGGCCTGCAGTTAGTTTCCTGCCATTAGAAGACAGTGGTTTTGTTGATGATGCTATATAATTCAGTCCTAGGTAGGGATTGAGATATAGACATGTTTTACCTGGGAGGAAGATTCTAGGAGATTTTCCTTTTGGAAATAAAATTATTTAGTAAAATAATCTTAAACTCTAAGATTAGATAAAAATATTTTAAATAATTAATATAGAGAGAAATCTAAAAAAAAGAAAGCAAAGGTCTAGGTATAATTAGGTACCTTACTCACACACCCTTAACTGTTCTAATTGTTAACCTGTGATTCCATTCCCATTGTGTCTAAAAGAGGAACTCTCCATTCTTTTTGCACTTCCTTCCTTGAATGTAGAAATCCCTGGGCTTATATATGGCTCACTGGCACTGCGGCTTCCCTTACATCTTTTCATCTTTTCATCTTTTCAATACTTAGCCTCTTGAAAAAGAACAGCCTGCAAGGGAAGGCCTATTCTTCCTGGTTCTCCCTGCTCTCCTGCTTTTTATTAATTTATAAGGTATTCAGTACCTATTATGTGCCTGGGATGGATCCTGGTCCTATAACTTGGAGAATAAATAGGAAAGACACGTTCGTGCCCATAAGCTGCTCACAATCTAGGGAGGGAAAACAACATACAAAGTGCTAAACTATGCTACACTACTGCAAGTTTTGAGTGTGGTCTACCAGAAGAATAGAAAAGAGTGCTTGTAACTTCCTGAAAGGCTAGGCTGTAGAGTTTTCATCGAGGTACGGTGATGGTTGAGCTAAGTATTAAAAAAGGCCTTAGAGTCTTTCATTTGGCAAAGGTGGTACCAGGATATAGTATTTCACCTTCACAGCTTAAGAGAAAGATGCCAAAAGCATGTGCTCCAGGGATTTTGGTTTTCAATGATAAAAGAATCATTTTCTGTTTTTCCCCTTAAAAGAGAAAGCATTATACAATGCAAGAGAAACGAAAAGCAAGGGCAAACAAGCCTCCCTCCTCCAAATAGTGCCAACGGAAGGTCCTGGATTAGGTGTTCCATGAAACTGAAGTACAGTAGCAAAGCTGTCATGAAATGCTTTTGGTCAGTCCCTTAAAAATGAATCTCCAAAAGAATAGTGGGTAAGAGTGTTTCCTCAGGGCAGATTTCTTGAAATGATTATATTTCTTCTAAACAAAACATTTTAAACATTTGAGCAGGACACTTAACAGAAATTTTGGAACAGAAAAATAAAGTTATTTCATCCCAGTGTTAACTCTTAATTCCTTATGCAAGTAAAGGCCAGTGGTAAAGACAATTCAAATATTTTAAATCTGATTTCAGAATGCGATCTATATGATTTGATTCTTTAAGTGTATCATATACTTTTCTTGGATCATTAAAATGAGTTCGTATTCCCTGAGCAAATAGTTGCCAAAATCAGAAGGGACACAGAATTTCATCTGTCATCCTGATTTCCCATTGGTTCCCAAAAAAGAGAGTTATCAGTTAGGTTTTGAAAACTCTAGACTCCAAGAGATCAACTGCTGCTTTTATGTTGAGTTAGGTTGGTACTTAAAATTAATTTTTTGATTCACAGTTTTTAAGCATACATAGAACAAGAGAACATAGTATAATGGACCCCAGATAGTCATTCTGAATATTAAACAACATTTGGTCATACTTATCCATGTATTATTCCTTCTTTATTATCTTTTTTTTTTTTTTTTTTTTTTTTTTTTTTTTTTTTGAGAAAGAGTTTCGTTCTTGTCGCCCAGGCTGGAGTACAGTGGCATGATCTCGGATCACTGCAACTTCTGCCTCCTGGGTTCAAGCAAATCTCCTGCCTCAGCCTCCCGAGTAGCTGGGATTACAGGCGTCTGCCACCATGCCCAGCTAATTTTTTGTATTTTTAATAGAGACGGGGTTTCACCATGTTCACCAGGATGCTCTCGAACTCCTGACCTCAGGTGATCCACCCATCTTGGCCTCCCAAAGTTCTGCCATTACAGGTGTGAGCCTTCTTTTCTTTTTCTTTGGAAGGGGACCTATAATATTATATTCAATCCAATCACAGACATTGCCATTTCACTTAAAATATTCCCATATGTCTTTAAAAAATAAGGAAAAATTTTGTATCACAATACTGATATTTTATATATAACAAAGTTACCAGTAATTTTTTTTTTTTTTTGGGACGGAGTCTCGCTCTGTCACCCAGGCTGGTGTGCAGTGGCCGGATCTCAGCTCACTGCAAGCTCTGCCTCCATTACCAGTAATTCTTTACTGCCATTTAACTCAGTATACATTTATATTTCCTCATTTGTCTCAAGTGTCTTTTTATAGTGGTTGGTTTGTTCAAATCAGGATTCAAATAATTTATAGCATTAGATTTTTTTTTCCCATAAGTCTCTTAATCTAGAACAGTCCTCCTCACCCTTTTGCTATTTTTCTTTCCTATAAAATTGACTTGTTGAGGAAACCAGATCAGTTGTCCAGTAGAATGTCCTATATTCTAGAAGTATCTGCCTACTTTCTCATGATGGTATTTAACTTATTCTATCCTCTGTATTTCCTGTTAAGTTGGAATAGCTTCAGATATTTGCACATCATTTTGGCCATTTTTAAAGGAAATATAAACATTTTACAAATTTCATTTCAGCCATTCATTTATTCAACATTTGAGTGCCTCCTATGCACCAGGCACTGTCCTAGGTTCTAGGTTCATTGGGCTATGCTTTGTTTTCCTAGCAATTCTTTTGTTCTAGAGGAATTGCACACTTGTTTTTTAATTTAGGTTTTTTCATCCATAATACATTCTCATGATTCAAATATTAGTAATTATAAAAGAGACATAGTGAAGTCTCTTTTTCACCCTCTCCCTCATCAGATCAAGTCCCAAATAATTATATTTTAAGTTTCTTGTGTCCTTTGGAATTTTTTTCCTACATTTATCAGATAATAGGAGCATGTATTCTAAAAATATAATATTTCTAGTTTATCTTTAGCATCAACATTAAAAGTAGTTTTAAGGCCAGGGTCAATTGATAAGTATATATTCTTTTATCCTTGAAACTAATCCTTCCTTATCACCTGCTCTCGACCCCTTCATTTTGGGCAAATGATAGTAGTTCAATTTTAATGTAAAATAGTAGAGATTTTTATTCTAGAAAACATTGTCCAATATCAGGTGACACTCAGCAGTGTTATTGACCATGCTGTTAAAATGAGAAGTATTAGAACTATGTTCCTGAAATCATAACATATTACTGAGTATTGTAATTCTTAGAACTTTTAATTTGAACTATAGCCTAAGAGGCTTACCAAAAGGTGCTAGGCAATTATTAATCTTTTATGGCTGGGTGCAGTGGCTCACACCTATAATCCCAGCACTTCGGGAGGCCAAGGTGGGTGGATAATTTGAGCCCAGCCAGGAGTTTGAGACCAGCCTGTGCAACATAGTGAGACCCTGTCTCTACAAATAAAAAAATACAAATATTACCTGCGTGTGTTGGCACACACCTGTGGTCCCAGCTACTCAGGAGGCTGAGGTATGAGGATCACTTGAGCCCAGGATGTGGAGGTTGCTGTGAGCCCAGATCGTGCTACTGCACTCCACCTGGGTGACAGAACGAGACCCTGTCTCCAAAAAAAAAAAAAAAAACCTAAAAAAAATTAAGCTTTTATATGGAGATGTCTATTTGGGAACCTGATAAGAAACTGAACACTAAAGAAGCTACTAAGAACTCAGTGGATACTGTATAGGAGCTTTCTTGATCTACAGAGGTAGTTTGCATAAGAAATAGAGGCGTTTCCCTACTGTTTTTGAGACATACATGCAAATTGTTAGAAATAATGGAATTTCAATAACTTAATATAGAGTAACATAGAGCATTTAGTGAGACTAAGGGGGGGATGCTGTATTATATTGAGAAAAGGGGGAGTATATAATATTAATAAGTAATATAATTAATTTATTGCCAGATCAGGCCTAATTAACTTCTAGTAATTATTTAAATTTTGCTTTACTTTATTAAAATATGCTTATATTCCATTTCTTTTTTAAAAGTTGAAGTTAAGATGTATATTATAGGATTAAAAAATAGTAATAGACATGGAACATCAACATCAGAATTAAGAGGCATTTTTGCGGTTGGTAGTGTTGTGCTACAGTTCTCAATGTCAAGCCCGCGGGCCTGCTGAGTTGTTGTATTGTTGTTTCTTTCCTTTTTGGACCACATCTCTTGGTTCATATACATCCTTGCCTTAGATATAAAAAAGCCCTTTTTTATCTGTAAAAAGGAAACAAGGGGAGGATGGAATTACCTGCTGATCCTTCTATGTAAAAGTACTCTAGAAAATACTTTTTTTTCTAAAGGAGAATATCCATTACTAGAACTTTAACTTGCTTTAAAAAAAAAAAAAAAAAAAACACTTTTATTTTGAAATAAAGACATGAAGTTAGCAGAAATGGTGCAAAGAGTCTTATGCATCCTTTACCTAGTTCCCTCATTGGTGGTGTTTTATATGACTGTTGTGTAATAATCAGAATCAGGAAATTGACATTGGCATGTTACTGCTAACTAGACTAGATCTTAGTCAGTTTTCATCATCTTTTTAACCTGCATTCACATGTGTGTATGTGTATGTGTGTGCATGTGTGTGTGTAGCTTAGTGCAATTTAATCTGATATATAGATTCATGAAAACATCATCACAATCATGATACAGAACTGTTCTATCACTGTTCTATCACCACAAAAGAAGTCTCTTGTGCTGCCTGTTTGTATTTGCATTATGTTTAGGTATTTCTTTTTATTTTTTGAGAGCAAATAAAAATGATACTGCATTTTTAATTTTGATTTCCATGTGTTCATTGCTGGTATATAGTAATACAATTAACTTTTGTGTGTTGATTTTGTGTCCAACAACCTTGTTGATCTTGTGTTCATGAGAATAGTTCTGTGAGTGTTTTTATAGATTCCTTGGAATTTTCTACATAAACAATCATGTCTTACACAAATAAGGACCATTTTATTTTTTCCTCTCTGATGTATGTATGCCTTTTTTCTTGTCTTATTGCATTGGCTAAGACTTCCAATACCATTTTGAATAAGAGCGGTGACAGCAGACATTCTTGCCTTGTTCCCAGTCCTAGGTTGGGAAACATTTATTTAGTCTATTTGTCATTAAATATTATGTATGCTGTAAGATTTTTGTTGATGTTCTTTATCAACTTGAGTAAGTTCCTCTCTATTCCTAGTTTGCTGAAGTTTTTGTTGTTGTTTTTTTTTAAATCACAAATTGTGTTGGATTTTGTGAAATGCTTTTTCTGATAATGCTAATGCAATTTGGCAAGTGAAATTTTTCCTGTAACTGTTGCCCTCCCCATGCACTCCTTGCAGGCCCCATATTGCCAGTGCTTAAATATGATAAAAGGAGAAAGATTCCAGATGAAGCAATTTGGGATATGAATTCATATTATTGTATGTTAGTTCTATATCGATGAATGTCAAGCAGAATTGATTATATACTGCTAACTAGACTAGACCTTATTCAGTTTTCACCATCTTTTTCACTGCATTTATGTGTATGTGTGTGTGTGTGTGTAGCTTTGTACAATTTAATCCAATATATAGATTTGTGTAAGGTTCTAGATTTTGTAGTTCTTTCCTTTCTTAGTAATATTTATTGAGGTAGGTAGAGAGCAAGGGATTAGGAGTGTGCAGTTTGGAACCAGACTTTGTTCTAATGTGGCCTCTATAATTTACTGGTTATGTGGGACCTTAAGCAAAGTCTTTAACTTGTCTAAGCCTCAGTTTCCTCAACTTTAAAATAGGGCTAAGAACCATCTAATGTTGTGAAGATTAAATGAGATAATGTATGTAAGATGCTTCATACATAATGGGCATTTAATATGTGTTAGCTGTTGTTGATGCAGCACTGACATGTTTAATAATTTATTAAACTCTCTTACATTCAAAGCATTCTGCTGGGCATTTGGGATGACACGGGGTCATATGAAGCACATAATTCATTTTAGAGGAATGTGCCATTTAATTTTCAAACGTCTCATTGTTTGAATAAATGAATGAAAACTTTTTTCTCTTTGCACCCATCCAAGACCAGTCAGTCTTTGGTTTTTACCCTTCCAGTCCTTCCCTTTGTCATTTATTTTCTCTTTCTCTCTCCTACCCCTTTCCCTCTCTCTTTCTCACTCCCTGTTTTTTAGGTAATAATCAAGCTGTCATAGGTGAACTGGTTTCTACTCCTCTGCTATTTTCTGCTCTCATGGGAGTTCCTCCTTCCCTTTCTCCCTCATTTTACTTTTTCAAGTTTTCATAGTTACCCTGTAACTGTATTTTAAGCCAGCTTTCCCTTTAATGTTTTCCATTTCCTTGAGGAACCTCAGGTAGCCCCTCCTCATGTTTTACTCTCCTGTTTCTGAGCCAAAAAGGACCGTGATCTTGACTAAGCTCTCTCTGAGACACCTGAATCCAAAGTAATACTAATTTTTAAATTAATGACATTAACCTCTAAAAGCCTTGATGGTGCCTGGAATTATTTAATAGAATCTTCACTAAATTTTCCACTTCTCTCTTAATTTTCTTCTAATTAAACTTTATTGTCTTCAAATAACAGCGTCATGATAAGTTAAAAGCTCTGACTTAATTTTTGTTTAATGGCTATATTTTAAAAGAACTTATTTCTATTATTTTCTCAGTGCAAGTGTATAGTATTTCTGCCACTTTATGAATTTTTAAGAAGCTTTCGTGTGTTGTCCTAAGAACCTAGCCACCTTTACAGTATTATTTCTAGAGGAAAATGCATTCTGCAAACTTCTAACAAATAAGCCAACTCTAGTGACCCCTTTTGTTGGTAAATTGGGTACTCCTGGTACTAAATGTTCCAACTTGTAGAGGATTGCAATTTTTGCAGGTATTTTAGAGAACCAAACCAGCCTGTAAGTGCAGTATTTAGTTCATCTTCCTTGGAATGAAAACCATCTAATTAGAGTTACCATGACAACTCTGTTTTCATGCAGTATAACAGACCTATTGATCTGAAGTTCAGGTTGATGGAACATGTGTACATGTTAGTGACAGAAGCCATCATCCAATATCATACAGTGTTGGCTCCATTTCCATCCTAGCTTATTTTCTACCTCATACAATCACAAGTATTTATTAAGCACCTATTGTGTACAGAGCTCATAGAAGCCCATGAAATATTCACCATAAGAAGAAAGAAACAATTATAAAACCCTATCATGGACATAGAATAAAACCCCAGTAACTTACCCTGTCCTTTATAATCTGGCCTTTTCGTGGACATTTGACTCTTTCGTCTCCCACCTCCCCGACACCCACCACTTGGGCCACACTGGCCCCTTTCTGTGTTTCAAACACTTCAGCCTCATTTCCACCTCAGGGCTTTTGTACTTCACATTCCCTCTGCCAGAAGGTCATTTCTCTACCTCTTTTCATGTTTGGCTCCACTTTATCATTTGAGTCTCAGTTTAAATTTATTTCCACAGAGAGACTTTCCCCGATTGCCCTAAAGTTGCCACCTGCCGTCTGCCCTCATCCATTGTCATGCTCTTTGACATTGTGATATTTGTTTCTTTCTTATATTATTATTGCATTGTCTCTTATTAGCATATAATTTCTATGACAGTAGGGTATGGCAATGTCTTGTTTACTGTCATATCTATTAATATTTGTTGAATGAATGAGTCATAGAGTGATTTAATATCATCATGGTCAAGAAAGGTTTCATGAATTGGCACTGATTTAAGTGCTTTGGAAGACTGTGGATATGGCTGGGTAGAAATAATGGTCAGAGGCATTTTATATGTGAGGAATAATCTATACTGAAAAGTACTATATGTGTCAGTTTGTTCAACAAGAGCATTTCTGAATATCCAGTTGCACTGTAAGGAAGGGACCACTTGGAGAGTGATTCTTTCATTTTTGCAGTAGCCCTGCGAACCTTATTATTATCCCCATTTCAGAGATAAGCAAACTGAGGCTTAGGGATATTTTAAACACCTTGCCCCAAAGGCAGTATACTAAGTGATGAAACTGAATTTCAAATCTACATTGCCAGTCCAATTTCAGAGCAAGGGTGCTTAACCACCTCATTTTTCTGGTTCATTCACACTTCAGGTTAATTTTTGTTAGGATTTTATGTCATATCATGCCATATATCTCCATGCTTTTACCTGGGATGCTGACTTTCCTACTAGAAGTAAATTGCTTGATATTCAGTCTGTAGGTATTTATTGCTTGCCTACTGTGTGCAAGGTATTATCACATATTAACAGCATTAATTGAAAAAAATCACCTAGCCAGTTACATACTGTGTTCAAGAAAATTAAACTCATTGAACTCACATTTTCTTTCTTTGAAATTCTCTGTATCATAGAACAGTGGATCTAAAATTAACATAAACATTTAAAGGATGGTTTACAAGGATTTTGTGTAACTTTTATGTTGATATTTAAACTTAAAAGAGAAAAGTTGCAAGAATAGAACAAGGAACTGTCTTACTCCTTTTACACAGATTCCCTAATTGTTTATACTTTGCCCCATTTGCCTTATCATTCTCTCTATGTATTTATATTTTTGTATCTGCTCGTTTTTTTCCTAAACTATTTGAGAGTAAGTTGGGGCCACAGTGTACTTCACCCCTAAATGTTTCAGAATGTATTTCTTAAGAACATGGACATTCTCTTATATAACCACAGTGCAGTTATCAAGTCAGACAGTGTATCATTGACACAGTACTATTATCTTATCCACAGTCCATATTCTAATTTTGTCAGTTGTTTTAGTAATAACCCTGTTAGCTATTTTTTACCCTGGTCCAGGATCCAAGCCGGATCACAGATTGCCTTTAGCTGTCATGTCTCTTTTATTTTTTAAATCCGGAACAGTTTCTCAATCTTTATCTTTCTTGACCTTGACATTTTTGAAGAGTACATATCGGTCATTTTGTTCTTTAATTTGGGTTCATTTGATGCTTCCTCATAATCGGATTTATATGTGTGACATGATGTGTCTGTCCTGAGTAGAGCATATCAAAAGTCACATGATGTCAGTTTGTCCCAGGATTGGTGATGTTGACTTTGATCACCTGGTTAAGGTGGTGTCTCTGTGGTTTCTGCACTCAATGTTACTAGTTTTCTCTTTAATAAGAACTCTGTGGAGTGATGTACTGAGACTATGTAAATGTCTTCCTCAGACTTTCACCCACTAGTTTTGACAGCCATTGATGATTCTCCAGCTGCATCTTTCTTTCTACATTTATTAGTTGGCTTTCTACTGTAAAGGGCTTTCCTCATTTATTTATTTATCCATTAACATATGTGTATCAGAGGGGATTTCTTGATTCTGTTTTATTCAATGGGACACGCACCATTACTGTCATTATTTATTTTGCTGCATAAACAAAGCCTCATTTCATCATGTTTCCATCAAAAAACAGTTGTATTTTGAATGCTATATTAGATTTCTAGTGTCGCTGTAACAGATTACCACAAATTTAGCAGCTTAAACCCATGCTAATTGATTATCTTACACTTCTGTAGATCGGAAGTCCAGTGCAGAGCTCCTGCGGCTACAGTCAAGGTGCTAGTGGGCCGCGTTCCTTTCTGGAGACTCTAGTGGAGAATCTGTTTCCTTACTGTTTCAGGTTGTTGAGAGAGTTCAGTCCCTTGCAGTTGCGGAACTGAGATCTGGTCCTTTGCGAAGGTCAGTTGAGCTTCTAGAGGCTGCTGACCTTATTTGGCTCATGGCCCCTTTCCTCCTTGAAGCCAGCTTTGGCAGGTCCAGTCCCTCTTCATGCTTCAAGTTTTTCCTGCCTCTTCTATCATCGTATTTTTCTGGCTCACTCTCCTGTTTTCCTCTCCTACTTTTAAGGACTCGTGTCTAGATGGATTGAGAGCCCAACTAGATAATTCACGATAATCTCCTCATGTCGGGGTCCTTAGCCTTTATTACATCTCACCAAAGTTCCTTTAGCCATGTAGGGTAAAAAATTCATAGCTTCCAGAAATGAGGGTTTGGCAGCTTTGGGGAGCCATCATTCTGCCTACCACAAATGCCTACCTGTGTCCAAGGCTTGTGTTAGGAGCTTACTTATTTCTATTTAATCAGAAAAAAAAAAAAAAATCGGGTAGAGGATTACAAGCAAAGAAACTTCAGTGAGAAATTGCTTTATGTTTAGTTAAAAGAAATAGGCTTGTAATCAAAAGTGGGGGCTGAGGAGATGATGTTGTAGTAACAGAGCCTCAGAAACGGTGCTCGAAGGTCGCTTGAGCCGTTGCGGAGCCAAGCAAGCACGTAGGGTTTAATGCTCAAGTGTCCCTGCTGCAAAATGAAGCTGTTCTGCTGCTGGCTGCAGGGACTTCAGGGAGAAAAATGAGGGCTGGTGAAAAAAATGATACTGAATGAGTTGTGACTGCGTGCTCCTGTTTCCTGAATTTTGTCCCTCACTTGTCTCAGCACCTGGACCTGTTTCTGATGATGTGCTTTCACTCGCTAGTCACTGTTTCTTCCTTTTGTACCAAACAAGTTTGTGTGGTAAGATTGGATCTTGCAGTGTGATACACACCAGCAAAACGAACTGATTGTTGAAGCCCAGCTGGTCTGTGGTGGGAGGCAGTGTGTGGCGCAGTGGTGGAATGTGTGGGTTCAGAAATTGGATGGCCTGGTTCAGTCCAGTGTCCACCATTTACTGGATGAGTTCTTTTGTGTCAGTTACTGAACCTCCCAAAGCCTTACTGCTATTTGTACAATATATCAACCTTACAGGCCTTTTTTAAGGGTTAAATAAAGATAAATAAAAGAAGCTTTTAATATAATGCCTGGCTCATGGAAAATGTTCATTATGTGTTATCTGTTATTGATGTTCTTCTAAATAATAGTAGATTTTAGATCAATAACATAGAGTTCCATAGTCCTTGGGAATTAAAAAAGCTCAACTTCACAATCAAACTATGTTCTTATATACCTTAGTACCTCTCTCTCTCTCTCTCCATCTCTATGTCTGTCTCTGTCTCTGTCTCTCATGTTATAAAAGTAATATGTGTCAGTTAACGTTCCAATACCAACAACAAAAAAAAAAACAAGGATACAACTGGGTGTGGTGGGTCACACCTGTAATCACAGCACTTTGGGAGGCCAAGGCAAGTAGTTTGCTTAATCCCAGGAGTTTGAGACCAGCCTGGGCAACATAGGAAGACCTTGCCTCAACAAAAAAATACAAAAATTAGCCAGGCGTGATGGCATGTGCTTGTAGTCCCAGCTACTCAGGAGGCTGAGGTGGGAGGATCACTTGAGCCCCGGAGGTCAAGGCTGCAGTGAGCTGTGATGGTGCCACTGCACTCCAGTCTGGGTGACAGACGAAGACCCTGTCAAAAAAAAAGATAAGAAGAGAAAACTATACAAAGTGCAATGTGATCATGTGTCTTACTGTAATTTTCCCTTCCTCTGCAAGATGATCTTGCCGATTCCCAAGTGGGAAGTGGAGTAAAAACTCTTCCCTTGGATTTCCCTCAGTTAACCTTGGTGTCTTTCCTTTTACCACCTCTGCTTCTCTCTCTCTTTCCCTTTTTTCCTGTCTCTCCCTCCACCGACACCCAAGGAAAACCTCTGGGACATCAGGCAGGCCCTGTTCCCTCTGAATTTCTCCCCTTTCTGCTTTTGCTTCTTTCCGTTCCTGTCTGAGGGATGTGCTCATCTGGTGCCACATCCCTCTTCTTCCCTGTGCTGGTATTTCTCTGACTTGGGTGGTGCCACCCTCTTCCTTGGGACGGTAGGCCTCAGGTTTTAGCCTCAGTGAAAGTGCAGGGGAGAAACACGATTTACTGAGAAACACGAAGTACGTCGATTTAGTATGTTTGCAATGTTGCCCTATTAAATCAGTTTGGGGTATTTATTTATTTAGTTGTTGTTGTTGTTGTTGCTTTAATTTAGCCACAAAAAAATGTGTGACACATTACACACTATTCTGCAACTTGCATTTTTCCTATCCAGTGTATCATGGCCATTTGTCTGAATGGAAATGATGAATGTATTTTTTAAGTGGCCGTCAGAACCTGAAGGCTGCTGTCTTCCTGGTGGCTGTATGGTACTCCACTGGAAGACTGCTATAATGTGTTCAACTTCCCTGTTGTTGATTGAAATTTGTCGTTTACATTTGTGATTTGGTTCTACTCATATGAACTTGTCATTTATTCTCTCCAGTGTTTGTCTTCAGTCCTTCCCGGGCCTAGGAGGCAGAAGTCACTCAGAATATGCCCCATCTCTATTTCGAGTCTAGAGTTGGGTTGGTGTGTTTTTTTGTTTTTGTTTTTGTTTTGAGACCAAGTCTCACTCTGTTGCCCAGGCTGGGGTGCAGTGGCGCTATCTCGGCTCACTGCAAGCTCCACCTCCCGGGTTCAAGCCGTTCTCCTGCCTCAGCCTCCCAAGTAGCTGGGACTACAGGCACCTGCCACCACGCCCAGCTAATTTTTTGTATTTTTTTTAGTAGAGACGGGGTTTCACCATGTTAGCCAGGATGGTCTCGATCTCCTGACCACGTGATCTGCCCGCCTCGGCCTCCCAGAGTGCTGGGATTACAGGTGTGAGCCACCGCGCCCAGCGTGTTTGTTGTTCAGGCAATGAGCATGTCTGCAGCTTAACAGTTTCAGGAAGTGATGGGAGCAAACTTAAGGGCTCGCCTTGCTCCAGAGTGACCCTGATCCCAATCCAGAAAAATGAGTTGTCCTGAGTTAGCCCCAGACTGTATTGAGAAGCAATCTCGGTCTGATTGGGAAAGGGAGGTGCTGATGCGAACCTGGGGCCCCACTGAATGGCCGGAAACTCTGTGGTGGACCTTGCATACTCATGCTCAGGGCTTGCCGGATGGCCCAGAAGTTGTGAATCCTCCCCTGCCCTCTGCTCTAAGACTCTAAGTGCCTACACGGGGTTCTGTGGAAGTGTCATTTCTGGAGAGTGCCAGGAATCCTGAGAGTTAAGAGTGTCTTGAACTGAATCCTTACACCAAGAGGCCTAGATTGATGGAGAGCCCAACCAGAGAATTCAAGATAATCTCATGTCAGCGTCCTTAACCTTTATCACATCTCACTGAAGTCCCATTTGCCATATAGGGTAAAACACTCATAGCTTCCAGAAGTGAAGCTATGAATATTCAACATGTGATTCCACGTGAGTCTGAGTAAAACTACTTTGGGCCCATTGATGCCATGGATGCAGTGTTGATACCTTCACATCCTGCAGGGGCAGGAGATAATAGCTATGGGTCAGCCGTACAACTTTTCTCATAAGTCATGTTTATATTCCCCTCTGTGCTATTAATACTGCTCTATTAGTACATGTTTAGTGTTTTGGTTTTGGAGGCTTAAGAAAACAGCAGCAATCCAAATTCTCAAGCAACCAAGAAAGTGGTTTCCGAAAAAGTTATTAAGCCAACCTCAATTATATTTGGCCAGTTAAATTGGCATTGTCCTTGTCTACAGTTCCCAGAACCCCTTCTCTTCCTGACTAATCCTTTCCCTTTCTGTTGTGTCTTGTGTCACTGGTTTAAGGAAAGAAAACACATCCACCTTCTGGAGTTATCAGGTGCCTCGGTACAGGTTCCCGTGAGTTCTAGGCAACCTGGACCATGAGGCGCCCTGGCCCTGCTTCCCCGCAGGCCTGCCCCACACTCTGTCTAGGGAAGTGTGGGCCCTTGTTACTGTTGTGGCTGTTCTGAATCATCTGTTTTAGAGAATTGGCTAAAAATAGTATTTAAATTAGTGGATATTTTTTAAAAGTAAAAGATACCAGGTAAATAAATTATGTTATTCAGAAATAGATTCCTAGTTTTGCACAGATGGATATTAACAGAAGTGAACTCCCACTTCCCTGTTACTAAGTAAACAATATATTTAGTTAGATCAAATGTTTTTGAAATGATAGCAATCTACTGAATATATCTTATTTTTGTTAAAATACTAACTATACTTATAGCCTCCTCAATTCCCTCTTCCCGTTCTGCTCCAGCAAATGGCTCCTCCTGCTTTCCAGCTGGTTTGGGGAGCACACTGCAGAGGGTAACAGTGCCCCATCCCGTGTCTATGTCCTGCTCCCCATGCTCACCTTTGTGGACATTTCCTGGGCAGTAGCTGCCACCAGGGCCAGGTACCCGGGCTTGGCACCTGAGCCGCATCAGCAGAATGGGGAGGAGAGGGGGTCCTTGTAAGCAAGCACCTGCCTGCGGCCCCTTATACTAGCTCTGCCATTCTTCCCTTCATTGTTCACCACCTTGACTTAGTCATACTCTCTGCTTATTGGGCAGCTATGGTGGCAGTGAGAGTAGGGGGCTCAAGAGGGGACAGGAAGATCAGTGGGCAACTGGAATGACACCAGTGACTTGGCTCTTCCAGGCAGAACTGGGGCCAGGCTGAATTTTGCCAAACTTAGAAGAGCAGCAACTTTACCTATTAACTAAGGTCTTTAACTTCTAAGGACAGAAGACTCCTTCTGTATGGTTGAAACAGCATTTCTCAGGAGTGGGGCAGTTGGACAATCTGTCCTTTTAGTCCATATCAGAACCAGCTGTGAGCTTTTTTCTTTCTTTTCAAATAACACATTTCTCTAACCTGAAATTCCAATATGCTATGCTAGAACAAGGTGGGAGAAAAGGTATTTCTCCTCCCACCCCTTCCTCTCTCCCCAGGAGAAATCTCTGAAGGGAGATCACACTACTTCAGTGTTCAGGGACAGATATAGTTCTACTCGCTATCTGTATATGCAAGAGATGATGTTGAAGAAGAGGCTATTTCCAACATTAACCAAAGTGGCACGCGACTCCATGTGAACCAAACCAAAACAACAAAAATACTTACCTTCAAACAGTTTAGTTTACCAAGTTAATCACAAAAGATTAAAAAATCGCTAAATTGAAAATTCTCTACCTGTAATCGATGTTTTCATTGATGATGAATATTAGAAACATTAACTATATCACATACTCCCTGAGGACATAGAGTAGTGACTTGCAAATGTTTTGGTTTGGAATTGTGGCACCTTATTGGTGTCCCTAAATGGTTTACATATTGCACATGTTTTTAATTTAAAAACAAGAAACAAAACAACCACTTTAATTTCACAAAAGCCCTTTTGTGATAACTGCAGACATGAGTGTCATAGAGCCAGACCTTTGACTTGCTGCCAGTAAAATGAATGTGTCTTTAAAATTTTTGCAAACAAATTTAGTCTGAACTCTTCTCTGGCTTACTAAATTGTGGGATGCTTCGTGCTTCAGTTTGCGGTATTTGAAGTGACTGTCCCTCTTGCTTTAGAAGCGTGCCTGAATGATGCTCACGACACTGCTGTGGGCCTCTGCTGACAATGTAAGCTCTCACAAAACAGAACGTTTGGCCCGTTTACCATAAAGAAGCAAACAGTCCCCATCCTAAGGACAGGCCTAGCCTAAGGTTAACAGTAAGAGCAACATTTTGTTGCTTCATTTTCCTATTAAGCTCTGGGTTGCTGATTGAAGCAGAATTCCAATGTTTTGACACACCACCACATTGTTAGCACGATAGGGAGGATTTGATTATGGGAGAACAAGTCCAAAAACGGTAAATTGACAAAAAAAAAAAAAAAAAAAAGAATCTGGGGCCCTGTTTCTCAAGGCAGCTTTTGTGGTTGCATTCCTTTATTTGATGTGGTTCTTTCCTTCTCCTGTGCCAAACGGTGCAATGTGGAAAAATGATGAAGTTGCAAAAAAAGGAGGGGTGGATAGGGAGTCAACTATTTAGTGACAAGAGAAAGAAAACAGAGCTTAGGGATCAAAGACAAAAATACCTGTTTCTCCAAGTAGGAAGAAGAAATTTAACTCAGGAGTTCTTTGCTGAAGCCTGGGTAAAGACTGAGCCCTGGTCTCAGCTGGTGCCACGTAAGCCAACCCAGGCTGATCACGGTAGAGACAAGGAAGCCACAAGCTGCCTGTAGGTGAGAAGAGCAGCAACCAGAAAAAGGGCAAGGCCGAGTGCTATGGGTTCCCAAAGACAGTCGGGCTAACAAGGGTGGGCCCCAGGGAAGAAGGATGGAGAGCAGTCTCCCTTCAACATCAGTCTGAATACGGTTAACACCAGCCAGCCCTGCAGGCATCAGAATCCAAAGGAGGAAGCATCAGAATCGAAAGGAGGAAGCGGCTTCCATGCAGGAACAGGATTTTATTTATTTACAATTTGAAGGCTAGATCGCTTCTCTATTGTGTGGTTTATGACATTTTCTGAGTGTTAAAATTATCTCTTTTTGCACTGTGAAAAGAGCATATATGATTCATGTTAATATTTCTGAGGATCAGTCACCAACTAACAGCTAGTATTTTGGGTGGGAGGAAGGCTTTTGTAGGCAGCTATTTCACCTAACATAGAAGTTAAAAAGCACCAGAATATGCCTCAAGCTTCGTTCAAAATCATATAAATAGCTCCCTCTTGCACAGTTGCAATCTAGTATCATTGTGAGAACTCCCACAGTCCACGGACTGCCTAATGTTCACCTCACCCTTGCCTGAAAAAAGCTAATTCTTGTGGTTTACCTGCCGATGGAATATAGCTTCTAAGAAGTTTGACCAAAGGGCCTCTTCATTTTTGCTAATAACCTAATCAGGGAGGTGGAGTTTGCCTATATTTCTTCCTGGATACTTTTCCTAGTTTCAGCATCTGTAGAACTGTCAGATATTCCTATAATCCTAGATCAAGAGTCAGCAAACTAAAACCTCCTGGCCAAATCCAACCCACAGCTAAGAATGACTTTTACATTTTTAAATGGTTAGAAAAATATTTAAATAATAATGTTTCATGACTCGTAAAAATTACACAAAACTCGAATTTTAGTATCCATAAACAAAATTTTGTTGAAACACAGCCATGCTCATTCATTTACATATTATCTGTGGCTGCCTTTGCACTTCAGCAGGAGAGCTAAGTAACTGCAATACAGGCATTATGGATGCAAAGATGACAATATTTACTACCTGGCCTTTTACCGAAAAAGTTTGCCAATCCCTTTTCAAGACCGTTAAACTGTTCTTTTCCATGATGACTATTTCCATAAAGATATATGCATTTATTGGCTTTTAATGTTCATTTAGAAATTTGACTTCCGTATCTTTTTTTATATTAATTGGACTTTAATACTACAAATATGTATTAAGTTCCTGATATGCTTGGCATTATTCTTGCCAAGAATAATGAGGTTATAAAAGTGAACAAAGCAGAGACAGATCCTCATTCTGGAGGAGCTTATATTCTAGTGAGGACTCATGGGGGGAGATGATGAATGAATACATGTAGAATGTCTTATGCCACGGAGAAAACAACATCACAGAAGACCAAGTACCAGAGATGGAAGGGGGCTATGTTAAATAGATGGTTCAGAAAGCTGACATTTGAGTAAGACCTGAAGCAGATGAGGAAGCCCGCCCGCAGATGGCTGGGAAGAGAGTTCCAGGCAGAGGGAGCAGCAGGAGAACTGGGCCAGTACCCTGAGGTGGAAATCACCCCAGTTTATCCAGGGAAGTTTCAACCCCAATGAGAAGTTCTGGTAGGTTCTGAGCCCTGCTCTCAGTGAGTGCCTCTTAAGCCAGCCAGGCCGATTGACTATGGGGTGTGAGAGAAAGGAGTCAGCAATGATGGAGGTTTTTGGTCTGGGAACCAAGAGATAGAAGCTGCCATTCTCTGAGATGAGATGGATATGGGAGCAGTAGGTTTCGGGGGCAGGTTTGCTTGGGAGCAGGTTAAGTTTGAGATGCATTTTTAACCTGTGGCAGTGGTGAGAGGGCAGTTGGCTATACAAGTTCTGAGTTCAAGAAAGGCCTGAGCCAGACAGATACATTTAGAATTTGTTAGTTTAAAGGAGAAATTTCAGCAGTGAACCTGGCTGAGATTCAATCTCAAAGCCCAGTTTTTTTTTTTTTTAATCTCCAGAACATCTCTCACTTTACGACTAAACAGAACTTTTATTTTTTTAACCTCACATTTTCTTTCCTTTGCAGTTCACCATTGGCATTGCATCAGGATCTATCCCTGTTCTTGCTTCCTCTCTAGGTAGATACCCCTTACCAGTAGGCACCCTGGGCAGCCTGAAATATGAAATATGCCTTTCTCAATGGGCAAAAAGCTGCTCAGTGCGGTCCAGGACGCGTGGTCTGCTGTCCACATTGAGATCCTGGCCTCAGATCCATTGCCCTGCCTTGTTAAATAGTGTCTGTGTCCTCCTTACTTCCAGCCTCGGTTTTTATTTGACTGCTTCCTTGCCTTGCCTTCTGTTTACCTGAATATAACCACACTCATTTTACCCATGTATACATCTAGCGGAAACCACCTTTTTTCTGGTTGTTTCCGTAAATGTCTTATCTCCCATACTAGACCTTAAGAGCAGATCTGTGTTTTCCTTAACCTTCCTGTCGTCCACAGTGCAAGTAGTCACTGACCTGATGCCACGGGGATAGGAGGCGCATTTTCATTGACCACACCCCTTCCCATTCCAGCCCTGGCTGTGCATCATTGCGTGAGGTCTAGAGCAGTATTTTTTCAAACTGTGGTGTATTTTTTCAAACTCCAACCTGCTGAATAAACCTAGTAAATTGCCTTCTTTGGGGTGGGATCGGGGTATCTGAGTTTTTAACAAGCCCTCCCATCCCCCCTCCAGATTATTCTTTTTTTTTGAGACGGAGTCTCGCTCTGTTGCCCAGGATGGAGTGCAGTTGCGCGATCTCGGCTCACTGCAAGCTCCGCCTCCAGGGTTCACTCCAGGAATCAAGATGCAACAAGAGAAAAAAAACTTTTCTTCCCCTTACCCTTTTCGTGTCTTGAGTGACTGGGCATCATTAGAAGTAGTTCATACCAACTCTTAGTAGAACAACATCTGCTAAGTCCATTATTGTTTTGGGGGCTTACTTAAAATGCTTTTCCACATGCTAACAAAATCCTGATGGTGGACATCTGTTAAGATTACTGCCCCCTTAAAGGCTTGTTTGAGACGTTAGCAAACTTACAAAACGCATTTCTGAACAAAGACTTGGTTAGTGTTCATGCCATTAGACATACTCTGTTTGCAATTACAATAGTCTCATCTTTCATATTTTTTAAATGTAAAGTTATTTGCTTGCATTCCACTTTCTTTCTACTGGAAAGTGTCCATCAAGTCCTCTGGCCCTGAACTAATCACTTCAGTTCAGGTACCAAAGTAAGTTTAATAAATATTCCTGTAAACACCCTCAAGGACTTGGTCAGCCCAGGCATCTACTGAAACACCCAAGTCACATGTGGAACCAGATATCATGGATGCAGATAAGGACATAGAAGTCACAAAAGTGATAACCAGAGACCTAAGAGTGGGGTAGATTTAGGTGAGAGAGACCTCACTGGGGTTCGATGCCTCTTTGTCATTCACCGCCTCTATGACCTTAGAGAGGTTCTATAGCTTCTCTGAAGTTCCTGTGCTCTCATCTGTAAGATGGGATAACACTTCTCTTGGAGGTTGATATGAAGAATAGATGATATCATAGAGGAAAAGCACCTGATACAGGACATGATGCATTAGTGCTGAGTAAATGGGTTATTCACTACTCTGTTCTGTGGAGAATTCATTTACCAACCAAATTCCTCTTAATGCCTCTTAAACTCTTCTCATTTATACTGTACCTAATCAAAGAACAGGTGATCAAAATTATCCGTATAGTAGTAGGCTTTTTTTTTTTCTTTTTTTTTTTTTTTTTTTTTTGAGACAGAGTCTCACTCTGTCACCCAGGCTGGAGTGCAGTGATGCAATCTCAACTCACTGCAACCTCTGCCTCCCAAGTTCAAGTGATTCTTCTGCCTCAGCCTCCCAAGTAGCTGGGACTACAGGTGTGCACCACCACACACCTGGCTAGTTTTTGTATTTTTAGTAGAGACAGGGTTTCACCATGTTGGCCAGGCTGGTCTCAAACTCCTGATCTCAAGTGGTCCCCCTGCCTTGTCCTCCCAGAGTGCTGGGATTACAGGCGTGAGCCACCGTGCCCGGCCCATATTTTTAATTACTCTATTTAATAATGCCGTATTTTTTAAAGTTATTTAACTTAGCAGTTTCAACTTTTTTAGACTTTGCTCCAAGGAGGAATGTTTTCTGAGTGCTTAAGCATAGTTGTCATTGTCTCAACATTTCCATTTTTATATGTCCCTTTAAAAGTGAGAAACAAAAAATGGAATACAGTACTCTCACAGAGTTCTTACTGACGGTATAAAGTGTGTTTAGTAGAAATATTACATTAGTCACAAATGTAATACAGCCAGGCCTAAATTGATGCTTCCATGAGCCTCTGATTCCGTGTGAATACCCAGATTTTCTTCCACTAGTATACTTAACTCATCTTTCTGATCTCCTGTCTTATTTTCTTGTCCTATTGTACTCACTGAAATTTTCTCCATATTGAATTACACCCTGATTTTGTTTAACTGAAGGACTGACACTCTTGAGATGGCTCAAAGTTGAATCTGTAAAATGAGTTGAGAGTTAATAATAGGTCTAGAAAATGCTTTGCTAGAAAAAAAATTTAGCTACAAAACAAAACAAGGCCGGGCGTGATGGCTCACGCCTGTAATCCCAGCACTTTGGGAGGCCGAGGCAGCAGATCACTTGAGCCTAGGAGTTCGAGACCAGCCTGGACAACATAGTGAAACTCCTTCCCTACTAAAAATACAAAAAAATTAGCCAGGCATGATGGCACACATCTGTGATCCCAGCTACACGGGAGGCTGAGCTGGGAGGATCACCTGAGCCTGGGTAGTTGAGGCTGCAGTGAGCCGTGATCACGCCACCGCATGACAACAGAGCAAGATCCTGTCTCAGGAAAAAAAAAAAGAAGAAGAAGAAAAGAAAATGAGAAAACAAAACTAGAGCCTTTCCTTAATTTAATATTTATGTTCTTCTGGGTTTTCAGAACTATAAATGATTTTTTTTTAGTCCCACCACGTTACTTTGTTGTAACATGTGATACCTCTAAGATGATAAAAAGTGAGATGGACAAGGTGATTAATTTTATGTATAAAAGCTTTGAAGACAATTTTAATCACTTATTCTACTATTTCAGTATATTGGTAGGGAGTAGACTTTTTAAAATTCTACTTCATCTTTCTGTGAAAGAATTCCTAATGAAAAAGGACATAGGCTTTGGAACCAGAAAGACCTGGGTTCAATCCCACCTCTGCAACTTACTTGCTGGCTGATCTTGGATAAGATACTTAGACTCTTAAATGTCAGTTTCCTCATCTGTAAATGGGGCTAATTAGGTCTACTTGGCAGGGTCGTTGTGAGGTTTAGAGATCATGAAGTGCCCAGTAGAGTGTCTGGCAAAGGTGGGAACTCAATAAATAACAGTGAGTTGTTTCATGGTAATGGCTCTCCTGGCAGGCCACCAGGAAACATAATCTGGTATTACAGAATGCCCCAGATTCTTGAGGTCCCTGGCATTCCTCTACTTTGGAAGGACTTATCATTGGTACCTTAGTCTTGTGTTCAGAATGGGAAACTCAAGTCCTTAGACATAGTTAGGCATACAGTTAGTGTTTGTTGAATTGGATTGAAGGCAGCACACATTGCCTTAGGATTTCTCTTAGCTTGGAGGCTATAGGCTGCTTGTTTCTATCATCCTGGATGTTCCCCTTTCCATGCTTCAACTTCCAACAGCCCCTGAATCATACTGTGGAGGAGGCAGCCAGGTCAACTTCCTCTCCCTCAGAACCCAATTCAGGGGCAAAAGCAGGATGCCAAGGCTGACCCAAATGTCTCTGACAATGCCTTGTCATGACCCTTGGACAGAGAAGACTTTTAGAGTAACGTCTCTCATAGAGTGCTTGGTGCTATTTTTGTGTTAATGTAACTCTAATGGGTACTCTGACCATTCTAATGCTTTGAGAGAGATGTCTTTTTTTTTTTTTTTTTTAAGAGACAGAGTCCCACTCAGTCATCCAGGCTAGAGTGCAGTGGTGTAAGCATGGCACATTGCAACCTCCAACTCCTGGCCTCAAGTGATCCTCTTGCCTCAGGCTCCTGAGTAGCTGGGACTATAGGCACATACGATCATGCCTGCTAATTTTTAATTTGTTTAGAGATGGGATCTCGCTATGTTGCCCAGGCTGGTCTCAAACTCCTGGCCTGGAGCAGTCATCCTGCCTCAGCCTCCCAAAGTGCTGGGATTACAGGCCCAAGCCACTGTGCCTGGCCAGGTCTCTTTGAGAGTGGTGCTATTCCACAGAACTGATGAGAAAGTTGAGTAGGACTAAAGAAATAAAACTTGACAGAAGCAAGAATTATGATTGCGAATCACTAGCTCTTCTGATTTTCTCCAGTCTAAATTATGTTTTGCTCATTTTACTTGACCAGTAAGGTAAAACCCCACGTGGGAGGAAAGGGAGTTGCTGTTTCATAATGGGTCAGAATCAAAACCCCATTGTCCCAAGTCAAGCTTTCAGACAGGCTGACTCCCTGCATTTTTCTATGTCAAAATAAAAACAATTTATTTATGCTATCGCATTGCAGCCAAGTTAAGTCTTCAGTGCAGTCATGCATTGCTTAATGGCCAGGACACGTTCTGAGAAATGCATTGTTGAGGCAGTATTGTCATTGTGCAAACATCATAGAATGTACCAACCCAAACCTAGATAGACAGCCTACTACATGCCTAGGCTATATGGTGAGCCTATTGCTTCTGGGCTACAGACGTACACAGCATGTTCCTGTACTGAATCCTATAGGCAGTTGTAACACAATGGTAAGTATTTGTGTATCTAAACATATCTAAACATAGGAAAGGAACAGTAAGCATACGGTATTATAATCTTATGGGTCCACTGTCACATATGGGGGTCCATCATTAACTGAAATGTTGTGTGTGGCTCATGACTATATTAGAGATGTGATAATTTGCAGACAGACCGAAGTTCACAAAGGACTCTATGAGTTTCATTTGCATGGAAAAGACTAGTATTAATACATTCAGTATAGACAGTGAGCCCTGGAGTCTGCACAGGGTCAGTTTCCTGTTGTACATGCTCAGCCCAATATTTTTTGATTCATGAATATTAAAGAATTAGAGATCACAAGGCCTTACCACCATCTTGCACCCTCTAAAAACATAATGACCCTTTATTTCATGGCACTTGACTTAGTTTATTCAGCATGATCAGGGCAGCATTCAGGCTATAGCAAGCCTGTTAAATATTTACCCATGAGGCGGATATTTATACATGAATCAGCAGCACTTATCAGTGTGCGACACTGGATATAGATTTTGGATCCTTACAAGCTAAGAAACTACTGAGTTAAATAAAGGGTGAAATGACGTCCTTTAAAAAATAAACTCTCAGTTAAAACTATCTTTCATAGTACCTAAAGTGCTTTACACTTGCTGAGGGTCACCCCGGACAGCCAACCAAGTCATTCAGAATCAGACCTGCCAGAGTGGCTGGTCCGTCACATTTGAGATCAAGTGAATCTGATTGTTTGATGGTTGGGGTGGGAGACTACTGAGATATTAACAAAATTAAGAGGAGATCCTGCCTTGCTGCTGTGTGGGAAATTGTAAATGGAGATGAGCCGTACATCACAGTGTCTACTTTGGTGACAGTCTGAAGCCTCTAGGAGCCCCTCATCATACTGGGATGCTGGCCTGGCCCACTGATAGCCAGATCCGCTGTTTCTTTCCATCAGTAAGCCAGGCCTTGCTGCTGTGTGGGAAATTGTAAATGGAGATGAGCCATACATCACAGTAGTCTTTCATAATTAAAAATCCCCCTCCTCTCAGGGAGGTAATATATATCAGCAGAAACAGCCTAGACTCTGGTGACAGGCAAACCTGTGTTCAGATCTTGGTTTTACCTCTGTCTAATTGTGTGAACCTAGGCAGTATTTTCTGTTCTCTGAGCCTCAATTTTTTCACATGTGAAATTACAATGATACTTCCCATCTCTTTGAACTGTAGAGAGCATTTAATTAGATAATATGATAAAGCACCTAGCAACATGTGTTAGTTCTTGGTAGTGACCAAAGCAGGGTGCAGACACATGGGCCTGGCAGCAGAACACCTTGCCTTTGGAGCTCTTCACACCTCTGCTTTTCTCCATCATTACAGGTAATTTTTGTCTAACGACTGTATTTCAGAATGGCACAATCCAAACAGACAGAGGGAGACAGTTTCAAGTTTAAAGGATTACTCAGACTGTTTTCCTTCCTTGTATATAATTTAATGACTGTAATATTTTATATAATTCAAAGCCTATTACTGTCAACTCCAGGGAAGTGTCCAAATTATTTTCTTTTTTGGAATTTTATTATGCCAAGGATTGTTCGTCTAAGTGAGCTATGAGTAGCTTGGATCTTGTCATTCTCTGTTATACAGATATTCAACCAGTAGCTACAGGACATAAATATTGTATTTATTTTTCTTACACTATGGATTATTTGTTTCTTAATCAGCTTTCTGTCCTAATGAAATCATTAGAACCTTCTGGTTAGATGTGTGCCTTCTGTGTTATTTGTGCATACAAAAGAGGAGACAAAAGCCTTCCTCTGGTTTATAGGAAGTCACAGGAATTTTCGTAGCCGTCTTCGGAGTTTAGGCTAAATCTAATCTAATGCCTACTCTAAGCGTAGCAAAAGGAAATGATGGCCTTGCTGATTCTAGGCAGTTGCAGAATGCAGATGATTCATTAATGTCATACTTAGTCAAACACTGTCTTATAATTTTCTCAGCTGTCAGAGTTGTGCTTTTAGGTAACATCTGAGTAGAAAAAACCAATATTGAGTATTTCCACTCCACACTGACTTCCTTGTGTCACTTGAGATTTTGTTCATTTAGACTTTTTATTTGCATGAGCAAACACAAAATTCATTTATTAATTTATTTTGAGATGGAGTCTCGCTTTTGTCACCCGGGCTGGAGTGCGGTGGCACGATCTCGGCTCACTGCAGCCTCCACCTCCTTGGGTTCAAGCGATTCTCCTGCCTCAGCCTTCCGAGTAGCTGGGATTATAGGGGCCTGCCACCACGCTCAGCTAATTTTTGTATTTTTAGTAGAGACAGGGTTTCACCATGTTGGCCAGGATGGTGTTGATCTCTTGACCTTGTGATCCACCCACCTCGGCCTCCCAAAGTGCTGGGCTTACGGGTGTGAGCCACCATGCCTGGCCCCACTCAATTTATTTTTACCAGGAAAATTAATTTCAGAAATCTGTAGTCAATAGGGAGAGAGGATGGGTTTGTAGTCCTTTTAGTAGTGTTTTATACATGTATATGCACATTCACATACATACTCCCTGTATCACAAACCCTACACTGAATCAAAGTGCCCTAAACTCTTTCTTGGTTTGTTTGTTTGTTGAGACGGGGTCTCACTCTGTCGCCCAGGCTAGGGTACAGAGGCACGATCTTGGCTCACTGCAACCTCTGCCTCCAGGCTCAAGTGATCCTCCCACCTCAGTTTCCTGAGTAGCTACGGCTACAGATGTGCACCACCATGCCAGGCTAATTTTTAAAATTTTTTGTAGAGATGAAGTCTTCCTATGTTGTCCAAGCTGATCTCGAACTCCTGGACTCAAGTGATTTGCCAACCTCAGCCTCCCAAAGTGCTGGGATTATAGTCGTGAGCCACACTGCACCTGGCTTTAGAAATGATTTTCTAGCCAGGCGCGGTGGCTCACGCCTGTAATCCCAGCACTTTGGGAGGCCAAGGCGGGCGGATCACAAGGTCAGGAGATTGAGACCATCCTAGCTAACACGGTGAAAGCCCGTCTCTACTAAAAATGCAAAAAAATCACCGGGCGTGGCAGCGGGCGCCTGTAGTCCCAGCTACTCGGGAGGCTGAGGCAGGAGAATAGCATGAACCCGGGAGGCAGAGCTTGCAGTGAGCCAAGATCGTGTCACTGCACTCCAGCCTGGGCGACTGAGCGAGACTGGATCTCAAAAAAAAAAAAGAAATTATTTTCTAGGCAGTTATTGTCACACATTTTTCTTCCGCTTACAACCTTGTAACTGTGGGGTCTTGGATAATAATCCAACATTATAAATAAATAATCACAACATTAAGAAGTAATCACAACATTAAGGGATTTTAGGGATTTTTAAAAATATCCCATCGTATTACAGAGAGGGTTTAGGGAACTTATAGAAGTATATGCATTAAAATGAAATTAAGAAAAGAAAAACAAACTAAGGCAAAAGGAAAGGGAGCATAGGAAAGAAGATGAAGTGAAGATTAAGGGTGATAAATGAAATGTATGCTTTAAAGTTCTGAACAATTTCTTTTAATAATTGTGTGCTGGTTAATTTAAAGTGAAAAAAAGAATTTTTTTTTTTTTTCTTTTGAGACTGAGTCTCGCTGTATCACCCAGGCTGTAGTGCAGTGGTGTGATCTTGGCTCTCTGCAACCTCCGCCTCCCAGGTTCAAGGGATTCTCATGCCTCAGCCTCCTGAGTAGCTGGGATTACAGGTGCCCACCACCACACGCCCAGCTAATCTTTGTATTTTTAGTAGAGACCGGGTTTCGTCATGTTGGCCAGACTGGTCTCGAACTCCTGACCTCAGGTGATCCCCCCACCTCAGCCTCCCAAAGTGCTGGGATTACAGTCGTGAGCCACCGCACCTGGCCAGAAAAAAGGAATTTCTGAAAGATCTGGAAATTATTTCTGAATCAACGTTGTATCTTACTATTTGGATCAGTGATTATTGACTGCACCTTCTTGTATACCTTTTGAAATACAAGATAATGGCCGATAAGCTGTAGAATTAGTCTCTTGAGAACTCTGTTACAGTGTTGCAGCAATTCATTTTAGTTCAGTTTCAGTGTTCAGTGAATAACTTACCTGTGCCCAGCAAAGAATTGGGCATAATCAAGAGTATGAAAAGTGTATGTTTCGGTAATACCTACAGCCCATTGGTGTTGGTAAGACATTTACGCATCCCATGCCAATCAAAATTTTCTAATTTGTACTGTTGTGTGTTATCAATGATGTGTAATGCAAACATGCTAATTTATTAAAATGAATTAAAATACAGAAATGTAATCATAAAGTGAAGCCCATATACCCATCATCATTAACCTAGGCAGTCGGTGGCCAGACTTTGATGAGAGAAGCTGAGTCTGCTTGGGGGTAACACTTCTTAAGTTGCTTAAGCCCTAAGAGAAGTGTCCATTGTACTCCTGTCCTTTCAGCGCACTTGGAGGCTCCTCGGCTCTTCATATCCCAGCTTTTCCAGGAGGAGGATGTCTCATTGATTACGTTCCTCAAGTATGCCACCTGCTCACCAACAAGGTAAAAGCAAGTCCCCAACTCATCCCTCTTGTGAGATTTCTTCCTCCAGTCCACCACGTACCCAGAATCATCGTGCATGCTCCATCCTTCTCAGACCGTCTGCTCAGTTTCAGCCTCTATCTAACACCTGCCCTTCCTACTGTGAATTACAGTTAATCTATTTCTCTCTCTGTTTCTTTGCCCTCCTTCTTCCTTTTCTAAGGATTCTGACCTCCTGTTCCAGTCTTATCTTCATCTCTTAACTTTATGTCTGGGATTTAAGTCACGTCTTTCTTGAATTTCCTTTACCCAGTTTTTGCCAGTTCTTGCACCTTCTTAAACTTTAAAACTTTGGAACCCCATTGCTTCCCAATTATCCAATGCGTGCATGCATGCATGTGTGCTTGTGCTTGTGCTTGGCAGTAGTTGATATCAGAGTAATTGTTTAAAACTGCCTTCATCTCTCTCTGCATTTCTGTACTTTACTTTTTAATAGTCAGCCTTTGATTCTTCTCGTCATACCTGGGAGCAGTTCACTAGTGTCCTGCGCCTAGGGGCAAGATTCCCTTCGTTTTCATCTCCTTCTTCTTCTTTTTTTTTTTTTTTTTTTTTTTGAGATGGAGTCTCACTCTGTCGCCCAGGCTGGAATGTAGTGGCACGATCTCGGCTCACTGCAATCTCCGCCTCCCGGGTTCAAGCGATTCTCCTGCCTCAGCCTCCTGAGTAGCTGGGATGACAGGCACCCTCCACCACGCCTGGCTAATTTTTGTATTTTTAGTAGAGATGAGGGTTCACCATGTTGGCCAGGCTGGTCTCGAACTCCTGACCTCAGGTGATCTGCCTACCTCAGCCTCCCAGAGTGCTGGGATTACAGGTGTGAGCCACCCCGCCCAGCCAGTCAGCTGGTCTTATACTCAGTCAGATGACCTAAAGCTTCTCTTAGCTACATGAATGAGCCATTACATTAGCAAGTAGCTGAGTCTAATGGTTATTGTTAGATGTTTCCAAAAAGTGTAAGAATATACTTGTTAATGTCCAGCTAGTATATTTGGCTGAAAACTAGCGATACTGATGCACAAGCAATGCTGACTCTCTTTCTTCTCCCACATAGACTGTGACTCAGTTTGTTTAGTTGCCAGAGTGCAGTTTTCTTTGCTCCTGTTGACTTGTTCACATTGGCTTGGAAAAATAGATCTTTTATTTGTCTCTTTCATTCAAAAGATAGCTCACTTCTATATAGAAAATAGTTTAAAAGTACAATAATCTTTCGAGAGCTTCAGTATTATTTTTCAAATGTCAGAGAAACTAAAATCTAGCAACTCCGCCGTCTGTGGGCCGGGCACAGATTCCAGGCTTTAACCCTCATGCAGGGGTTGCTTCTCATCAGACCACATTTCCCCAGCCTCTTGCCCTCCTGCAAAACTGATTGGAGGACAGAATTCTTATTTACATTCTGGGGCTTTGCACTGCCTTCAAATCTGTGTCCCAGAATTATAGAGAAAAATGCAAATTTGGTCTTCTAGAACAGAGAAGAAAAGCCTTTTTAAAGCTCTCCAATTGAGATTAATTTCTAGTCATACATTTTCCTCAAAAAAATTATAACACCGTTTTCCCAGAAATGTAAGAATCAGTCAATTTTTCTTATCTGGTTTCTTTCATTAATTTTACTTGTCTTTTGAAATTGGTGTTCTTCTGTTTGCTACAAATGAGGACAGTATGGGCTGCTTTTAGAAACAATCTCTTCAAATGAATTTCCATAATTATATTGGAATCTATCTTTATAGCCAGTTTTGTTGTGGGTTTCTGTTAAAATGGTTTTCTGTTTTTAAAATGAAGTATACAGAACTGTTTTCATCCCCTTTTTAAACAAAGCCACTTAAGCAAACTTATCATCTGCTTTTCTTTTCCCAAAATAACATTTCTGATCCTGCATTAAGCCTGCAAAGTAAGCACTGTTTTTATAAATTGACATAAACCCCTTTTATATAAATAGAATTGTTTTACATTTAAAGGGTACAACATGGCTATCAGTACCAATTGTGTCAAGGTTATTTCAAGCACTTTATCTTGAGCTTTTGTTATCCGTGGAAACTCAGTGTGGCTGTAGCCAATATAAACAATTTTGGGGGTCTCTCCTTCCCACTGTTTCTTCCAGCCATCGTGAACATTATAAGGAATGTGTTTTCATGTTAGAAGCTGGTGGGCAAATGACTAACTTTCAGATGCCTAGCTTAATGAGTGCACAATTTTTTTATAGAAACTGTCATTGGGTGATAATGAGGAAATATAAAAAGGCAAAGCAAAATAAAATCTCCTATTGTAATACTCCTTATTCTGAATATTAGAATTTTAAAACGAGAGAAGCATTATTCTGCCTTTTTTAATAGGAGCTCAAGATAACCAAATAACCCCATTTGATGAGAGACAGCTCTTTACAGAGAATGTCAGCTGATATATGCAAAAGGAACGATGGGATTCAAAAATCATCATTTTGCAGTCCCTAATGAAATCATTGATTCAGACAAGGATCTCCAATAAATACTAAAGCCATTAGGGGAAAGGTTGATGGGAAACGAGGTCTTCCCACGCTTCAGAGGGTAGGTCCATAGACTGTTCACTGTGGCAGAGGGAGCATTCCCTTCCAGTGGAGTGGTCTGGCTATCGTCACCTTAGCCAAGTGATCAGGCCCAGTATCATCTAGGAAGTTTTCTTGCCAAAAATGTTCAAACTGGACCTAATCACCCTTTAGCTCTAATTTCTAATTTATTGGAAATGCAGAGAGTAAAGGAAAAAGGAAGAAAACAGAATTGAGACATTCTATAAGACTGCTACCCCAATTTCTTTTCTTTCTGCCCTTTTTTTTTTTTTTTTTTTTTTTTAAAGAGATAAGGTCTTGCTCTTTTAAACAGATGAGGTGGCCCAGGCTGGGGTGCAGTGGTGCTATCTAAGCTCAATGCAGCTTTGAACTCCTGAGCTCAAGCATTCCTCCTGCCTCAGCCTCCTGAGTAGCTAGGGCTATAGGTGCATATCACCATACCCAGCTAATTTCTTTTATTTTTTGTTGAGATGAGGTCTGGCTGTGTTGCTGAGGCTGGTCCTGAATTCCTGGCCTCAAGTAATCCTCCTGCCTCAGACTCCCAAAGTACTGGGATTACATGCGTGAGATTCCGCATCTGGATATAGCCCAATTTATTTGAAAAATCAGTGTCATATATGTGCATGCAGGCACACACACATACACACACTCAAGGAGGTACTATTTATTATAGATTTAGAAACTTAAAAGGCATTAAAAACAAATGGCTGATCCTTAATCATACATTGCTTTTTAAAAAACATTTTGGGCCTGGCTCACACCTGTAATCCTAGCATTTTGGGAGGCCGAGGCGGGCTGATCATCTGAAGTCAGGAGTTCGAGACCAGCCTGGCCAACATGATGAAACCTCGTCTCTACTAAAAATACAAAAATTAGCAGGGCATAGTGGCGGACTCCTATAATCCCAGCTTCCTGGGAAGCTGAGGGAGGAGAATCACTTGAACCCGGGGAGGTAGAGGTTGCAGTGAGCTGAGATCACGCCGTTGCACTCCAGCCTGGGCAACAAGAGCGAGACTCTGTCTCAAAAAAAAAAAA
>NW_016806571.1:6031696-6094403 GCF_001698545.2 Rhinopithecus bieti
AAAAAAAAAAAAAAAAAAAAAAAAAAATTATTTATTTTAATTCTTTTGAATTAAGAAAATGAAAATAAACATTTTGGGGACAATTATGAAATTTTGAAAATGGACTAGATGAATTCAGAGACTGATTGCTCAATTTGTTAGGTACGATAATGGTATTGTGGTTATGTAGAAGAAAGTTTTATTTTTTAGAGATGCATACTGAAATATTTAGGAGTGAACTGTCATGATGTCTCTCATTTCCTTTGAAGTGTTGATTGATAGGTTGATAGGCAGATGGATGGCTGGAGGAAGCAAGTAGGCACAGTAGTCATAGTTGTTGAATGTAGGTAGTGGGAATACCGGTGTTCACTTTACTATTCTTTCTGCTTCTCTGAATCTTTGTAATTTCTTATAATAAAGTGTTTAAAAGCTTCCCACTCTACTTCTCAGCTTTGGGTTTCTATTCCAGGTGCAGTACGTGATTCAAGGGTATCACAAAAGAAGAGAGTATATTGCTGCTTTCCTCAGTCACTTTGGCACGTAAGTTCTGCCCTGTTTGAACGATATACCAGTGATGCCCTCGCTTTCTGATGACCTCAACATGGGGCTTGATTGAGAAAATAGCAATTACTTCTTACACATGATGCTTTTTTTTTTTTTTTGAGACAGCGTCTCGCTCTGTCACCCAGGCTGGAATGTAATGATACGATCTTGGCTCACTGCAACCTTCACTTACCGAGTTCAAGCGATTCTCCTGCCTCAGTCTCCTGAGTAGCTGGGATTATAGGCATGGGCCACCACACTGGCTAATTTTTGTATTTTTAGTAGAGATGGGGTTTCACCATGTTGTCCAGACTGGTCTCAAATTCCTGACCTCATGATCCGCCTACCTCAGCCTCCCAAAGTGCTGGGATTACAGGTGTGAGCCACCACACCCGGCCTCACATGATACCTTTTTAATGCTACTTTGATCCTTTTTGGTATGCTGTTTATACCAAAGCTCCCAGGATCCCTTTTTTTTCCCCCTTCGGTATTCTTTGGCAAATAGTAGAATCAAATATCTTCCCTAGAGCAGCAGCCTGGACAGCCCTGAGCACAACAGTAGTAATGGTGGTGACAGTCACTTGTTGTAGAACTCTCTACAATTGGCATAGCACTTTTTACCTCCGTGCCCTCACAGTAGCCATGGGGTGAACCAGGCAGGCATCACTGACACATTTAGTGAAAGAAGCTCTGAAATTGTGGTAAGTTCAGTAACCCAGTGGAAGTCACACCCCTAGAAGAAGTGGAGCCAGGGCAGGAACCCCATTTCCCCAGGACTCAGGCCTCCTGATAGGACTCCACTGCCAACAGTGCCACACAGATCTGGGGAGGAAATCCAGCATTCGATGCAAAAGCTGTGGCTCGCACTCGAGGTTAGGAGTTGAAAGCAAGCACTGAGAGAGGAGAAGGAAGCCTGTGATACCATGGGCGCCTCTGGCTGCTCCATCCCTGTGCCTTTGCCCTTTCCTTCTGGCTGCCTGTGGCCATGCTGCCCTGCAGCCCTGTTTCCTTAAGTCAGTCAGAGGCCCGATCAAGCTTCTCCTTGGGCTTTGCTCAGTGGGACAGGGAATGCGTTTTCCTCACGATCTTTAGAAGGTGGAACATTCTACCCGTTGTGGGGAACTAGGCACTAAGGGTTTTAGAGGTCTGATGATAGCCCACCTTATTCCACAGAAGGCTTATAAATATATAAATATATCTAGTAATATGAAATTAAAATTTTAAATAAGGAAATTAGGATAAAAGGAAATTAGGAATAGGGAAGAGAAGATGAAACCAAGAAAATGATTTGTCACCCTGTGGGATATAAGAAAATTTCTGACTCCTCAAACCAATTTTAAGACATTTTCTCATTCCCATAATGGAATTTTCATTTCTCCAAAATAGAAGTGTCAATAACCAAACAGTATGACTGTCTCTCACATGAGTCCTTAATACTTAAGATTTTTTTCAGCTTTGTTTGTGAACATTTTGAGAAAGTACTTTTGATACAAATAGTGGTTAATAAATAATACCATTGATCTTCTTATTTTTAAGTAAGATTGTCTTTAGTATATATAATTGGACATGAAGAAGCTAGCACAGTGGCCTCCAAAATGGAGTACACACACCGCAAAAGTTGCACAGCTCACTCTATTGGAGTACAAGAAAAATAGGAAAACTACATTTACATTTGCTTTCAAATCTCACTTTTTAAATATACTTTTTTCTGTATGTTTTATTATGCATGTAGTACAGTAATATGCTAAAATGGATTACATACTTGTCTTTGCCTATGGGATGCAGGATCTGAAAAGTATTGATATCAGCACTATAACATTATTGGGCTAATTATAAATTCATAGAGAGGCCAGGCACAGTGGCTTACGCCTGTAATCCCAGCACTTTGGGAGGCCAAGGTGGGCGGATCACCTGAGGTCAGGAGTTCGAGACTAGCCTGGCCAACATGGCAAAACCCTGTCTCTACTAAAAAATAGAAAACTTAGGCTGGGCGCGGTGGCTCACGCTTCTAATCCCAGCACTTTGGGAGGCCAAGGTGAGTGGATCATGAGGTCAGGAGTTTGAGACCAGCCTGGCCAACACAGTGAAACCCCATCTCTACTGAAAATACAAAAATGAGCTGGGCGTGGTGGCGGGCGCCTGTAATCCCAGCTACTTGGGAGGCTGAGGCAGGAGAATCACTTGAACCCGGGAGATGGAGGTTGCAGTAAGCCGAGATCATGCCACCGCACTCCAGCCTGGGCAACAGAGCTAGACTCCGTCTCAAAAAAATTAAAAAATTAAAAAAAAATTAACTAGGCATAGTGGCAGGTGCCTGTAATCCCAGCTATTCGGGAGGCTAAGGCAGGAGAATTACCTGAACCTGGCAGGTGGAGGTTGCAGTGAGCCAAGATTGCAGCACTGCACTCCAGCCTGGGCAATAGGTTGAGACTCTGTCTCAAAAATAAATAAATAAATAAATAAATAATAAATAAATAAATTCATAAAAATATAAACTAAAGAATTATCAACTTAAGATCGGAATGATATACCAACCATTTTTTAGCAGATCACTTACCCTTCAGTATCTTAGTTCTTTTACCTTTACAAGGAGTGTGACTGTTCCTTCCAACTTAAACTGGGAAGGCATCAATATCAGTGATCTGATTGGCCTGGTTTGGTCAGGGATATCGCATCTCTAAGGACATCAGAGTCCTCCTTGTATGGATGAGAAAGAAAATTATATCTGTCCTTAGTGTGGTTAGTATTGTCCCATTATGGCGACATCCTCCAGGTGCTCAGCTCTTAAGGGAAATGGATGAGATGAGCCTACAGAATTGCACCTGGCCCCTTTAGAGGTCAGGGGATGTTCTCTTTTGACACATGAAATATGTGTCTCCCTTCTTGAATCCAGCATTCACCCATCTAATGTTGCTATTTTGCCTCGAGCCCAGTGGGGAGGACAGGGGAACACAGTGAAAGGGGACACAGTTGTCTGGTGTGATTACCCTAACCCAACTCAAGAAGAAAAGTAATATATAATACTAAATTTACTAATACTGTCATTGCATATTACTGTGTAGTGCCCAGTGAAAGTCAGACTTAACAATCACTGCACAGGTAGTATGCTGACATTTGGCATTATAGTGTCATTGCTGACTTGATTTCTTAATATGTCCTTCTACTCATAATTAATGTAATAACTAACATGTGTGTAGTATTTTATGATTTATCTTATTTGTTTTTCACAACCCTGTAATGAATTTTGCAAATATTTTTATGCTTGTTTTGCAGGTAAGGAAACTAAGGCTGCAAAGGTTAAGTGATTTGCCTGAGGTCATAGTAGATAGTCAGTGGCAAAGCTGTGATTTAAACCTAGATACTGTCATTCCAAACCCCAGACCCTTCCTGCTTTAATCCTCACTTGCCTTAAACCCGTCTCAGAGTCAATAGCCCTGACTTCACGAATATATTCTTTACTTGGTTTTATTGCTTTTATACCTTATTTTTATGAGGGTTTTTTTTTGTTTGTGTGTGTATGTTTGTATTACTTAGAGGTGTCGTGGAATATGATGCAGAAGGCTTTACAAAACTCACTCTGCTGCTGATGTGGAAAGATTTTTGTTTTCTTGTACACAGTGAGTATCCTTTTGCTGTCAGCATGTCAGCATCCATTTTTAAATGTCGGAAACCACATGTAATCATCAGTACTAGAACCTTGTGTGTCCTGTCTCAGTTCCTTTTACTGTAGCATATATATATTTATTGTGGGATATTAAAGAGAAAACATCTCCAGACCAGTGGTTCTCAACCCCTGGAGTGATGCTGCACCTCAGGGGATGTTTGGCAATGCCTGGAGACATTTTTGATTGTTATGACTGAGGGGGTGGGGATTTGTTACTGGCATCTAATGGGTAGAGGTCAGCGATGCAGCTAAACATTCTACAATGCACAGGACAGCCCCTCAAAAAAAAAAAAAAAAAAAAAAAAATTATTGAACGCAAAATGTCAGTATTGCCAAGCTAGAGAAACCCTACCCTAAACAGATTTCTGTTTCACATTGTGTTTTCAGTATCAGGCCTCAAGACTTTTGGGATTATTAGAAACATACCTGCTGTGACCATTTGGTTATCATCCTTATTCAATGAAAAGTCTGCAACTTTGATAAAATGTAATACATAACTTAAAGATGGGGCAATGTTTTCATGTATCCCAAACATCATTTCTTCATGTTCTTCTGCATAGTAGGCATACTTAATGGTTGTTGTCACATATTAATCCATCAATCCGTAAGCATCGACCCAGCTTTCTCTTGATAGATAATTTAGAGTCTTTGTTTCCTAATTATGTGAGAACCAGTGACCCATGGAGTCAGGTTCAAGTTGCAAGTCAACTGAGACCTTCATTCTGTAGTAATTTGGTACGTACAATGTTCAGTCTTCAGGCCAAGGCAAAGGAGCCAGCTTTCCCAGCTCGAGTTAGAGAAAAGCAGTGGGTTTGAATTGACTTCACTCAAACCCATGGCTTTTAGAACTGACCCTATGCCTCAATAAACTACTGCAGGAGGGATAACTTCAGCTGTATTTAGCCAAAGGCATCAGACAGTATAAAGATACAGACTTCAAGGGATTTTTCTTCTGCAGCAGATTTACCTTCTTCCTTGTGATTTGCTTTGGTTAAAATAGTTCTTCAGTTCATTTTTCCACCTGACTGCGCACCAATAGATAGTAAGGGAAGAAACCAATAAAACATCCATAGTGGCAGGAAGAAGAAGACTTCTAAGTAAAACCTTATCTTGGTAAAATTCACATGGAGATCATTGAGCGCAGGCCACAGTTTTAAGGAGATGGGCCCCTCTGCCTTTAGGTGTTGCCCAACAACCACCACTTTTCAAGCTGTCATGCACCTTGTCACCACCATAACCTACAGTGTGGGGCCAGGTCAGGAGGAAGCCCACAATCAAGGCCTCCTGGCAGTCTCCTCTTTGCTCACTGTCTTCGATGGCCCTGCTAATCTGAGCCAAACACTGGTACTGCAGCCACCACTTTTGATTCTGACCTTATATATCCGTGCTTTGGTTTGGCATTCTGAGGCTTCATTCCTTTGTGAAATCTCACTTCCTATTTGCTGTATTCACTTTACCTTACCACTTTGGTCCCAGTGATTCTTTCTCTAACCTGATGACCCAGCGGCAGATCTTGATTGCTTCCTTAATTTATTAATATCTCTTGTGACTTGGGAAAGTTGTCTGGTGTGATTATCCTAACCCAGCTCAAGAGGGACCTGGGCCTTACCGCAAATGATGGTGGTGACGGTCTCATGCCTCCTGAGTGGCTGTGGACAACTCCATCACAGCAGGACAATTGCAAACACTAAGATGAATGCTTCAATCAGTTCCTTCATCTCAAAGTGACATAGTAGCCCAAGTCTTTTTCCTGAATCTTTGGTCTCCTAGCTGTGGTTGTACTTTCTGTTCATGTCAGATCATATCAGAATAAGGGGGAAAATATATTTCATGGCATTGCTCAGTTATAACCTATGTTTTCCACATGCAGCTCAAAGATGACTATTCTGGTGGTTGCTAGCAAGAAGAAATTGTCACTTGCAATGATGGTCAGGGATAAAAGAACATTCACCTCTCAGCTCCTGCCAACTCTTTTGTCAGTACATTCAGTATTGTAGCTATTGCTGTTGCTTTTGAAGGTCTATTCCCCACAGAATATTTTCTCCTTGGTACCATGTGTTCAGTATTTCTTACAGCTCCTTCTCCGCCTTTCTATCTTAGCTTTTCCAAATCAGACATGCAGAATTGAGTCCCAAAGTCATCTTTTCATTTCATTTTGAATTACCTTCTTCAGAAACATAGAACCCCCAGGCACTCATTAGAACAGCTACCCAGAACCTTGGGAGTTGTTTAATTGACTTTTTCCAAAGTGTTTCCTGGGGCTCTTATTCCTGTTCTCCCCCTGCTGTTTGGTCCCTGTCTCCTAGCATCACTGCCACACTCTTGGCTCTTCTGGCAGATAAGACCCTGCCTGTGAATCAAGGAACTTTGATGCTGTTTCCTGCTCCATCACTCACTTGCAGCCTGTCTTTAAATAAATTATTTTCACCCATTTCCTTTTTTCTTATCTAAAATATAGGACTTGCTACCTCAGAGTGAAGCTTGGTTAGATAATGTGTTTTACTTAGTCATGCAGTTAAACATCTGACACTTACCTTCCTTTGGAAGCATCTGCTGGCTTGGTTACAATGCCCAAGGGACCACTTGTTCCTTTTTTTCCTTTCCATGAAGTTGGGGAGGGGAATATGAGGTGGCAGAGACTTAACAAAGAACATTGCAGTGAATTATTCTGAGATCTCAAGAGGTGAAAAGGAGGAAGGAAGTGCCTGGAAATAGAGCCATTCCCCTGTGGCTGCCTCTACTGCTTCATGGAGGTTGAAGACCCAGCAGGACATGAAATATCACCTCTGTTCTCCCCTTCCTCCCTATTCTCCCCGGGCCCAGGAAGATTGCTGTTGATAGGACAGCTCCTGGCAATAATTATGTGCATTTTGGATGCTAGAGGAAAGAGGCACTTCTCTTGAGACAGACAACTCTGACCTCAGACTTTGCCAGAGTTTGAAAAAGCAGATTGCCTTAAGGAAAAGCATTGCACAGATTCTGGGATCTCTCAGGAGGTACAGCAACATCCTAGCATTCTGGCAGTTCCAGGAGTGGGGACTGTGGCCATGACTGTGTCCACGGAGCATTTCCATCCACTTATTCCTTCCTTACGTCATTCATTTTCAGCATGTCTCAAATCTTGGAACTGTAGCAGGATCAGAAACTTGCTCCCATCCAGAAACTATTTTTAGGAAACTTTCCTGGCCATCATCTAAGAATTTTTCATAGCAGTTATATAGGCAATTCCATATTTGCCAAATTATGCTTACCTCGGGAGGTAGATGTTACCTTTAAGGTAGTTGCTTTTGTTTATTTTCTTTTTTTCTTTGAGACGGAGTTTTGCTCTTGGTGCCCAGGCTGGAGTGGAATGGCAGGATCTGGGCTCACTGCAACCTCCGTCTCCCGGGTTCAAGCGATTCTCCTGCCTCAGCCTCCCGAGTAGCTGTGATTACGGGCATGCGCCACCAAGCCTGGCTAATTTTGTAATTTTAGTAGAGACGGGGTTTCTCCATGTTGGCCAGGATGGTCTCAAACTCCTGACCTCAGATGATCCACCTGCCTCGGCCTCCCAAAGTGCTGGGATTACAGGCGTGAGCCACCGCACCTGATGCGCTAGTAGCTTTTCAGAATGCAGCATAGGAAGAGAACCAGATAGCAAGGTGAAGTAACAGAACAAGAAAAATGCTCTGGGGAAAAACTACATGCTTTTTTTCGTGGGTCCCAGTCAGCTGCACTGTAAGTAGACACACGAGGAGGCAGCTGTCTGTGGGAGCAGAGTTGCTGCTTGGAAGGGGAGACAATTGAGTGTTGAGATTTGTGACTGTATGACAAGCTGTCTTTTTACATTACCTATACATCTTTGGTAAATGACCCTTTGAGTCATTCAGCCTGGACTGTAGGCCTTGTCTCCCTGGTAAAATTCCTGTTAGACCAAATTTGACCACTTTTTTCTCTTGTTTTCCTCTACCTCCAACTTAACTGAGTTCTGAGTTTACTAAGAACCTACTGCATGCTCAGTACTATGCAAGGTATTAGGGGATATAAGTACATAACTCAGAGTTGACCTTAAGATACTTACAGTAACATAACACAGAAATTGGAAAACTACAGCCTGCGGGCCAAATCCCATGTCAGCCTGTTTTTATAGGGCCCTTGAGCTAAGGATAGCTTTTTTTTTTAAACAGCGTCTCACTCTGTCACCCAGGCTGGAGTGCAGTAGTGTGATCTTGGCTCACTGCAGCCTCTGCCACCTGAGTTCAAGCGATTCTTCTGCCTCAGCCTCCCAAGTAGCTGGGACTACAGGCATGCGCCACCAAGCCTGGCTAATTTTTGTATTTTTAGTAGAGATGGAGTTTCACCATGTTACCCAGGCTGATCTTGAACTCCTGGCCTCGAGCAGTCCACCCACCTAGGCCTCCCAAAGTGCTGGGATTATAGGCGTGCGCTACCGCGCCCTGCCCTAAGGGTAGCTTTTACATTTTAAAGGGATTGTTAGAAAACACAAGCAGAAGAATATGCAGCAGAGACAGTGTATGGTTTGCAAGGCCTAAAATATTTGACCCTTCACAGAAGTTTGCCAACTTCTTGTCTAGTTGATGAGAAAAAAGATTAGATCAAGGTGAAGTACAATGGTAGGCATTTTTAAAACAAATATTTTATGACTTGTCTACTTTATGCAAGACACAGTTATATGAGAGCCTCATGTGTTACATGTCTCGCTCTGGAGGTCTTTTTTCTCCCTCTCTGGAGCACAGTGGTGCAGTCATGGCTCACTGTAGCCTCAGCTTCCTGTGCTCAGGTGATCCTCCCACCTCGGCCTCCCAAGTAGCTGGAACTATACATATGCGCCACCATACCCAGCTAATTTTATGTAGGGATGAGGTTTTGCTGTTTCTCAGGCTGGTCTCAAACATCTGGGGCTCAAGGGATCCACCTGCCTCAGCCTCCCAAAGTGATGGGATTACAGGCATGAGCCACCACACCCAGCATCTTTTCTTTGTTAATGAAGTCTAATGAGAGAAACAGACAATAAAGATGTAAACTTAACAAATATATAAATTCAGACAGTGACAAATAGCATGATGGAACAAAGTAAAAGGCTATGAATAGAGAATAAGAAGGAGTTGCTGTGACGATGGTAGGGAAGACCTCCTGTAGAAGGTGACATTTCAGCTGAGACCTTAGCAGTGATTCAGACAGCCAAGGAAGGCGATTCCAGGGAAAGGAGGCCCTGTGCAAAAGCCCTGAGCCCTGAGGCAGTGAAGAGCTCTGCTTAAGCAGGCCTGGCTGGAACACAGTGAGTAAGGGGAAGGGCATTTGTTGACTTTTTTTTTTAGCTACCTAATGTTAAGTTACTGTCTTAGTGATTTATTCTAGAGATTACAATATGCATCTTTAACATAATTGCCTTAAGATGAATAATGCCTTCATTCTGATAAAATACAACAGCATTGCTCCTTTTCCTCCTGCTTATTTGTTCTATTAATTGTCATATATATTACATCTGTATACGTTATAATATAAACACAATAATATAGCTTTTTCTGTCATTGCTATAAACAATCTTTTTTTTTTCTTTTTTTTCTTTTCTGAGACGGGGTCTTGCTCTGTCACCCAGGCTGGAGTGCAGTGGCGCGATGGCGCGATCTCAGCTCACAGCAACCTCCACCTCCCGCATTCACCTCCTGCCTCAGCCTCCCGAGAAGCTAGGATTACAGGCATGTGCCACCACTCCCGGCTAAGTTTTTGTATTTTTAGTAGAGACAGGGTGTTGCCGTGTTAGCCAGGATGGTCTCGATCTCCTGACCTCGTGATCTACCTACTATGGTCTTCCAAAGTGCTGGGATTACAGGCGTGAGCCACCACGCCCAGCCACAGTCTTATATTTTTAAAAGAGAAAAAAAGTTTTCTTTGGATTTTGCCCTGCGCATTATTTCCAGTGTATCTTTGCAAGGCTTTGATTACTGTATTCCTCCATTTCATAGCTGTTATAATGGATTGGGGCCGGGGTGGCAGTGTTGATTCAATCTAGTGAATGATAAGGGTTCTTACTCTGATTTTTTTCTTTATTTTAAATGACTAATGTTCACACAGATGTCTTCGTATTATTCTTTCTGTATTTGTCTTTATCTATTTGTTCATTTGTTCATTCATTGGTTTTAAGTTGACATTAAGTATGGAAAACAGTTACTTTGTTTTTCAGAGAACACAGTTTCTGGTAAGACTTTTTTTTTTTTTTAAGCCAGAGGAAATCAACAACTTCAGACTAATTCTGGTAGTCATTTAAATAATTATTTCCTTATAGGCCTGTAATCAAGGCCAATAAATTAGAAATCAGGACAGCTTTTGAAATTTTAAGTAAAAATGAGAAGCTTCTGTTTATTGCTACAAATGCTTCTGCCAAGCTCTGATTTTGTGAGGCTCTCCAATTCCCAGTATAACCAAGGAAATTATTTGCATTGCTGTCGCACTGTCACCTCACCACTAAAACACAAAGCTGTCGTAGTAGCAGCCACTGAGTTCCTGAGCAAAGCAAGGTAGACTTTCATCTCCCCGCTACAGTGTTTTGTTGTAGAATATTTAGCACGCAGCAAACAAGATGGCTACTACATAAATCGGTAAAACCAAAACTGTGATGTTGCTCAAAACTTGCTTACTTTTTTGGATACAGATCGCATCTTTATATAAAGGAATATATTTGAAGAGCAAATCAGAATCAGTAAAATAATTAAAATTAAAAACCACAATGCTATGTGTTAGAATTTGTTTCAAGTCAAGTCTATAAAAAGTGTAATATTATTTTAGAATTACCATGCTTACCTCATATCAGACATAAAGATTCTTAGTTTAATTTATCATTTCTAGTATTAATAACTATCAGGCCAGGTGCAGTGACTCACACCTGTAATCCCAGCACTTTGGAAGGCCAAGACGAGTAGATCACCTGAGGTCAGGAGTTCGAGATCAGCCTGGGCAACATGGTGAAACCTTGTCTCTACTAAAAATACAAAAATTAGCCAAGCGTGGTGGCACCTTAATCTCAGCTTCTTGGGAGGCTGAGATAGGAGAATCGCTTGAACCCAGGAGGCGGAGGTTGCAGTGAGCCGAGAACGTAAACCATTGCTCTCCACCCTGGGCAAGAGGAGTAAAACTCCATCTCAAAAAAAAAAAAGAAAAAAAAAACTATCAAAACAACAGGAACTAAAATTAATTATCAACAAAATATCAAACCAGTCAGTTCTCTAATATTGTTCTAAATGATAAAAGCATATGGAAAAAGATAAAAGAAAATTTACTAAATGTCTTTTTGCTTTAATTATAAGAACTATTGAGTCCTTTAGATACCTTTACATTTTGGTTAATTTTTATACTGAGACTTCCTTGAAAATGGTTAGCTCTACTAGGCAAAGTGGTTTTCATCTTGATTATACACGGAAGCACCCCCTTCACCCGGTTTACAATTCAGAGAGTTCCAGTCCTTCAGCAACCACTGTCACTATTTTGACTCAAATTGAAACTTCTGTTTCATCTTTAGAGTTTACTTCCAGAAAGCCTGTTTTGTAATTTCTGACACTAGTTTGATAATTTACTGGATTAATCTTCACTGGGAATATTGTCTTCATTATAATACCTTAAAATTACATGACCCCTTTTAATGACCTTAAAGGATTTCTCTGAAGGAAGAAGGTTGTAAATCACTCGCACAATCATGCAATGAATTTTTCCCCTGTACTCTCTTGTATACGTTGTATGAGTCTTTTCAGTTGTAATTATTGGATTAAGTAATTGCTAAAGCAAGTGTGTCTGACAAAGAAAGGTCTGGAAAAATTAGCAATTTTGACTTCTCAGTGATTTTTGACATGCTTTCAAATTAACAACTGTAACTCAAGAAGTCATCTTACCCAGTGAAAGAAAGGAAGCTGTTTACAGAGTAGCTCTTATGTTATTGATCTAGTTCAGTGTAACCTTTTCTTAGAATTAATATTAAAGTACTGTTGACATTGTTGAAGCATGGGCATTATTATATTTTGGTGCAGAGCTTCTGCTGTAGTTGAAAATAATAGTCATAACAGTTCATAGGTATGGAGTGAAGGCTGGGTGCGGTGGCTCATGCCCATAATCCTGGCACTTTGGGTGGCCAAGGCAGATGGATCACCTGAGGTCGGGAGTTCAAGACTTGGCCGACATGGTGAAACCCTGTCTCTACTAAAAAAAAAAAAAAAAAAAAAAACATACCCAGGGGTGGGGGGGTGTGCCTGTAATCCCAGCTACTTGGGAGATTGAGGCATGAGAATCGCTTGAACCCAGGAAGTGGAGGCTGCAGTGAGCCGAGATGGTACTACTGCACTCCAGCCAGGGTGACAGAGCAAGACTTTGTCTAAAAAAAAAAAAAAAAAAATGTGTGGAGTGTATACCATGCTCTAGACACTGTTCTCAGTACTTTGCATATGTTATGTTCTTTAATCTGCAGAACATCTTTCTGAGGTTAATTGCCAGAATAACCCATTTTACAAATAACAAAACTGGCACAGCAAGATTAAATGACAGAGCTAGTGTTTAAATCCAGGAACAGATTCTAGATCCCATGTGCTAAACTGCATTACTATACTGTTTCAGATAATCGTTTGACAGTATCCCCAAGTATGTGTGATAAATTTCAAAAGCCTTTAGAGCTTCACAGAGACCCTCTTAGCCCCAAGAACAAGAGCAGAGGGTCAATGTCTGCAGCCATGCACAGGTCAGAGAGATGTGGACACTCTCTCATCTCTCAGGAACGGAGTGCATGTCTCAGCAAAGACATTACTGATCTGAAGGCAACGGGGCATGAAGCTGGAGTTGTTCCTCAGTGGAGGTAACAGGTTGTTCACTTATAATCCCCTGTCCTGTGGCACAAACTACTGGCTTAAGGTAGGGATTCACTTCTGGCCATTGAAAGAACAAAACTAAGCAGCTTATTAAGGAATGAAAGAGCTACTGATTACCAAAGATGTGATTTAACCTGTTTAGACATAGTGAATGTGGTCAATTATAATGGTTTGTCATACAAAGTTCATGTTAACCTACAAGGTCAAGTGCCTCCTGAGGAAGAGGTGATTTAGATATGGGAGTAGCCCAGGTTCTAAGACGGTTGGAGGAGTAGGAACTGTGGGAAACTGCACACTCCTTTCTATCCTCTTTGTTGATCTCGGCTCACTCCAGTCCTGCCTCCCAGATTCAAGCGATTCTCCTGCCTCAGCCTCCCAAGTAGCTGGAACTCCAGGCACGTGCCACCATGCCCGAATAATTTTTGTATTTTTAGTAGAGACGGTGTTTCACCATGTTGGCCAGGCTGGTCTCAAACTCCTGACCTCAGGTGATCCTCCCACCTCAACCTCCCAAAGTGCTGGGATTACAGGCATGAGCCAGCATGCCCACGCCCAGCCCATTTTTGTTTTTTTAAACTGAGTACAATCCAGACATTTCTGTGGGTTGGATCTATCCTGAGAACCTATTAATTTAAAAAAAAAAAAAAATTATTGTAGAAATTTCAAACAAACATGAAAGTAGAAAGAAAAATATAGTGAACCACTATCACCCAGAACGCAGTTTGAATACCTTGTTTCTTCCATCCTGCCTCCTTTTTAACTTTTTATTTTCCAGTATATTTTGATGCAAAGGAAATATCATTTTACCTATAAATACCTCACTATGTATCTCTAACAGGTAAGGATTTTTTTTCAATTTTTTTTCAATTTTTTGAGACAGAGTCTTGCTCTGTAGACCAGGCCAACGTGCAGTAGAGTGATCATCTAGCCCACTGCAGCCTCAAACTCCTGAACTCAGGGACCTCCCACCTTGGCCTCCAGAGTAGCTGGGACTAGGCTCACACCACCATGCCCAGCTAATTTTTAAAAAAAATTTTCATAGAGACAGAGTCTCACTATGTTGCCCAGGCTGGTCTCAAACTTCTGGCCTCTAGTGAACCTCCCACCTCAGCCTCCCAAAGTCCTGGGATTACATGCATGAACCACTGCACCCAGACCAGATAAGGACTTTTTAAAAAAGATGTATTGATGGTAATATTATGACATCTAATTAATTGATATCACCTAATACCCAGTTTGTGTTCAAATTTCCCTGTTTGTCTCAAACGTGGGTTTTTTTTTAGCACTTGCTTTGTTCAAATCAGGATAGGAACAAGTAGGAGTCCATGAATCTTGAAAGCCTTTCTTTAGAAAAGAAGAGAAAAAGTGTTTTTAGTTATTTCATTTAGAATCTGAGCCATTCTTTTTTTTTTTTTTTTTTTAAGATGGAGTCTCACTTTGTCACCTAGGCCGGAGTGCAGTGGTGCAATCTTGGCTCACTGCAACTTCCGCCTTCTGGGTTCAAGTGATTCTCCTGACTCAGCCTCTCAAGTAGCTGGGATGACAGACTTGCACCATCATGCCCAGCTAATTTTTGTATTTTTAGCAGAGATAGGGTTTCACCATGTTGGCCAAGCTGGTCTTGAACTCCTGACCTCAAGTGATCCGCCCGCCTTGGCCTCCCAAAGTGCTGGGATTACAGGTATAAGCCACGGCACCCAGCTGCCATCCAGTCTTTATACTAGTTTTTAATAGAATTCTTAGCACTAGAATGAACGGTTAGAGGCCATCTAACTCAGAAGTTTTTGTTTGTTTGTTTGTTTTTTATATTTTTGTGACATGGTCTCACTTGCTCACCCAGGTTGGAGTGTAGTGGCGTGATCTTGGCTCACTGTAGCCTCGGCCTCCCAGGCCCAAGTAATCCTCCCACCTCAGCCTCCAGAGTACCTGGGATTACAGGTGTTCACCACCACACTCAGCTAATTTTTGTATTTTTTGTAGAGACAGAGTCTCACCATGTTCCGCAGGTTGGTCTTAAATTTCTGAGCTGAAGTGATCCACCCACCTCAGCCTCCCACAGTGCTGAGATTACAGGTGTGTGCCACCATGCCTGGCCTAGCTAAGAAGTTTTAAACAGTGTGTGTGTGTGTGTCTGTGTGTGTGTGTGTGTGTGTCTGTGTGTCAAAGATTCCTTTGGTGAATTCTATGGATCCGTTCTGTAGAACAAGGTATTTTGCCTAAAATAAAATATACTGTGCTGAAAAGGAAACCGATTATATGGAACCTGTTATCAAGTGTTTAAAAAGTTATGATACAGAGATGTATCTATAATCAGAAATATCATTTCTTTAGCAGATACATAGCTTCTTTGTTAACACATTAAATAATAATATCCAGTAGCAAATCTAATAACCACCATAATTTTGAAATAGTGATAAATATAAATAATATTTTGAGATATGGGCAACACTTACAATTTAATATAAAAATACCTGTGATTTCTATCAAAGTTATTACTGCTAAAGCCATTGCAGATTGTTGCCTATATTCATAATTGAAGGAAATGCTAAATTTCAGTTAAAGGTTGTAAAAACAAAGATTCATGTTTATGTAAAGAAAATGTGTAAAGATACACATTTTCCCATCCAAATTCCCAGATACCCTGAATCCAAGGAAGCTTTCAGGGGCAGTGAAGAGAGATGCATGGACCTCAGATTGAGAATCTCTGAAAACTCTTACCATTTACTGAGGTATTGGCTGAGTACCTGGCCCAAGGTCATGCATGATATTAGTGGAAGAATAGGACTAGAAATGAAGTTTCTTAAAATTCAATTAAGTATTTTTCATATGTTTGAATGATTCACTTTTTTTTTTTTTTTTTAATGGCCCCTTTTTTTTTTTTTTTTTTTTTTTTTTGAGATGGAGTCTCACTCTGTCACCTAGGCTGGAGTGCAATGGCACAATCTCAGCTCACTGCAGCCTCTGTCTTCTGGGCTCAAGCGATTCTCTTGCCTCAGCCTCCCAAGTAGCTGGGATTACGGGCACGCACCAACACACACACCCAGCTAATTTTGTATTTTTAGTAGAGACGGGGTTTCACCATGTTGATCAGGCTGGTCTCGAAATCCTGACCTCATGTGATCCACCTGCCTCGGCCTCCCAAAGTGCTGGGATTACAGGCATGAGACACCACGCCCAGCCTGGACAGGTAAGTGCTTTACAGCAATACGTGTCCAGTATCGGACTGTTGGCATCTCAGTACTGGCCTGAAGTACTGACTAATGTTCAGCATAAGGAAAATAACAGAAAATAATGCCCTGATTTGAGGTTTAATGACTTTTCCATTTGCAAATTGTATACTGACCAACTGCACAGATTCAACTTTCATGAGTTCATAGAGTACATTTTCCCATCTTTTTTGAGGTACAATTTACATATGGTAAAATTCACCATTTTAAGGAATGCTTAAATTTTGGCAACCACATACAGGCATAGATCTAGCCCCACAATCAAGACAAATAACATTTTCTATTACATTAAAAAGTGTCCTTGTGGCCGGGCGTGGTGGCTCACGCCTGTAATCCCAGCACTTTAGGAGGCCAAGATGGGCGGATCACGAGGTCAGGAGATCAAGACCATCTGGCTAACAGGGTGAAACCCCGTCTCTACCGAAAATACAAAAAATTAGCCGGGCGAGGTGGCAGGCACCTGTAGCCCCAGCTACTCGGGAGACTGAGGCAGGAGAATGGCGTGAACCCGGAAGGCGGAGCTTGCAGTGAGCCGAGATGGCGCCACTGCACTCCAGCCTGGGCAACAAAACAAGGCTCCGCTTCAAAAAAAAAAAGAAAAGTCCTTGTAAGGCTTTGCAGTTGGTCTCCTCCCCTGACTTCCAGCCCCAGGTAGCCGCTGACCACTTTCGGTTTCTCTAGTTTATTCTATTTTGTATTCAATTTCTTTTACTTAGTATAATGTTTTTGAGATCCATCCATGGTGTTGTGTGTGTCAAGGTTTTGTTCTCATTTATTGCTGAGTAGTATTTCATTTTTTCATTCCATTGTTTATGCATTTACCAGATGCTGAACATTTTATTTGTTGCCAAGTTTTAGTTATTAAGAATAACGCTAGGCCAGACTCGGTGGCTCAGGCCTGTAATCCCAGTGCTTTGGGAAGCTGAGGTGGGAGGATTACTTGAGGCCAGGAGTTCAAGACCAGCCTGAGCAACATTCCAAGACCCTTTCTCTACAAAAAAATTTAAAAATTAGCCCAGTGTGGTGAATGCACCTGTAGTCCCAGCTACTCAGAAGGCTGAGGTGGGAGGATTGGTTGAGCCCAGGAGATCAGGGCTGCAGTAAGCCTTGTTCGTACCTCTGCACTGCAGCCTGGGTTACAGAGTAAAAGAAAAAGAAAAAGAAAAGAAGCCTGGCATGGTGACTCACGCCTGTAATCCCAGCACTTTGGGAGGCTGAGGTGGGCGGATCACTTGAGGTCAGGAATTTGAGACTAGCCTGGCCAACATGGTGAAACCCCATCTCTACTAAAAATACAAAAATTAGTCTGGCATGGCAGCAGGCACTTGTAATCCCAGCTACTCGGGAGGCTGAGGCAGAAGAAACGCTTGAACCCGGGAGGTGGCGGTTGCAATGAGCTGAGATCGCACCACTGCACTTCAGCCTGGGCAACAGAGCGAGACTATGTCTCAAATAAATAAATAAATAAATAAATAAATAAATAAATAAAATAAAAAGAAAAGGAAAGAAAGAATAGTTCTCCTTGAACATAATTGAAGTGCAAGTCTTTGTATGGACATATGCTTTTATTTCTCTTGGGTAAAAATGTAGAAGTGGAAATGCTGGGCCCTATGGTAAACGTATTTTAACTCAGTAATGTGCTGCTGTGCTATTTTCCAAATGACTGTCACTTTGTACATTTTCTCTGACAGTGTGTGAGAGTTTAATTTTTCCACATTCTTTCCAACTCTTGATATTGTCATTCTTTTAAAGTTTAGCCATTATAGGATATATAATAGTATCTCATTGTGGCTTCAATTTGCAATTCCCTAATGACTAGTGATGTTGAGCATCTTTTCCTATGCTTATCTGCCATTCAGATAAGTTAATTTGTGAAGCATCTGTTTAAGTCTTTTTCTTTTTTCTTTTCTTTTTTTTGAGACAGGGTCTTGCTCTGTCGCCCAGGCTGGAGTGCAGTGGCACCATCAGGCTCATTGCAGCCTCTACCTCCCAGGCTCAAGTGTTCCTCCCACTTCAGCCTCCTGAGCAGCTGGGACTGCAGGCATGCACCGCTATGCCTGGCTAATTACTTTTTCTTTTTTCTTTTTTCTTTTTTGAGTTGGAGTCTCACTCTGTCGCCCAGGCTAGAGTGCAGTGGTGGGATCTTGGCTCACTGCAACCTCCGCCTCCCAGGTTCAAGCGATTCGCCTGCCTCAGCCTCCCAAGTAGCTGGGACTACAGGCGCACACCACCACACCCAGCTAATTTTGTATTTTAGTAGAGACAGGGTTTCACCATGTTGGCCAGGCTGGTCTCAAACTCCTGACCTCAAGTGATCCACCCACCTCAGTCTCCCAAAGTACTGGGATTGCAGGCGTGAGCCACTGCACCCAGACTAAAAATTTTCATTTTCAAATTGCTCATTGTTAATACATAGAAATATAATTGGCTTTTGTGTATTGACCTTTAGTAAATTCCTTAGAATTTTTATGTACATGATCATGTCATCTGCAGATGACAGTTTTACTTTTTCCTTTCCAGTGTGAGTTTTGTCCTTCTTCCGTTCCTTTCTCTCCCCTCCCCTCCCCTCCTTTTCCCCTCCCCTCTCCTCCCCTTCCCTTCCCTCCCTTCCAGTGGCCTCCAGACCTGACCTGTGAAATACTTTATTCATGTGTGTATTGATTTATCCCTTTGGTCATCATGTATTGAGCACCTGCTTTGGTTCCGGTGCTGTCAAGACTCAGGGATACCAAGATGAAAGATACCTGCTCTGAAATAGCTCACAATCTAGTGGGGAAAATGAACGTATGAAAGTAACAATGAAATATTACTTACAGTGCATATCTAGGCATACACCAGATGTTGTGAGGATACAGTGAAGGGTCACCCAACACAGCAAAGGGAGGAGGGCCACAAGATCATTCCAAACAGGGCCTGGCGTAAACAAACGCACCGAGGGAAGAAATCTTAGAGTGGAAGTGAGGAACTGAGAGTGGTTTCCAGTCTCCTAAATGTTTAGTGGATCCCAGGAAGTAGTAAGAGATTAAGCTAAAGAGGCAGTCAGAGGGCAGAACACAGAGAGCATTGCCTAGCAGGCTGACAAATGTGACTTTATCCTGAGGATAGCAAGGAGTTATTGAAGAGCACTCAGCAGAAAAGTGGCTAATATTGGCTTTTATAAAAATAGACTTTTCTGGTATTACGTAAAAGATGATTTGGGATGGAGACCAGGGACCTAAAAAGACAGTCCAAGCAAAAGAAGATTAGACCTGAACTAGGGGAGTCATAGTAGGGATAGAGGGGAAGAAAAATGTTTAAGAAACATATTAGAACTCGAAAAACTTTGTGATTGATCCCAAGTAGAAGATGAGGGACAGAAAAGAAATAAGATCATCCCCAGGTTTCTTTTTTAGGCATCTAGGTAGCTGATGATGCCATCATCTGAGGCAGGGATTACTTTGGCAGGAACAGATTTGGAGATGTTGAGCTCCATTAGGGATATAATGAGTTTTAGGAGCCTGTGGACATCCAGTTAAAGAATAAATGAGAGAACATTCACATAGAACAAAGGTGTGGTGGAGGCTCTCACCAGCTTAACCTAGAGTCCATTCCAACCTGCAAACCGCTGGTTGTCCCCAGTCCAGGTGGTGCTGAACTGTTTGGCCTGACTGAACTCTTTTGTTCAGTCACATGTCACACTGGACAGGAAGTGGCCTGGAACTCGAAACCTTTTTGATACACTTTTCCTCCCAAAGAGGTGATCCAAATTCCTGAGATGACCCGACCTAGGATGTACTGAGAGAGGCTTTGGGGAGTAACTTCTAAACTGAGAACGACCTTTGGGGAAACCTGAACCCTTGCCCTCCGGTAGGTGAAAGGTGAAGCAATTAATCTCACAAAAGAAAAAATATGATATGATTCCACTTATTTGAGGTAACAGCAAGACACTGTCTCAAAACAAAAAAAAAGAAAGAAAAGGAAGGAGAGGAGGAGAGGGGAGGGGACTATTAGTATTAATAATAATAATACCATTGTTATGCATAAATAATATAATTTATTGAGTATTCACTATATGCAAAGTACTGTGCTAAATACAATAATTCCATATAAGTCTCTCAATAGCCCTGTGAGGTTGGGCTACTTGTTATCCCCATTTTACAAGAAGCACCTAGAGATAGGGTAACTTGCCGGAAGTCCCATAGCTAGTAGCTGAAGGACAGAGCATTTGAACCAAGACCATCTGATTCCAGATCTCTTGTTCTAAGCAGTTTACTAAAGCTTCCCAGTCCATATGCTGGGGCACACTGATGGGTTAGGGATAGGTTACAGATAGGCTGTTGAAGGCTGCTGACCTCTTCAGTCCTTGGGGGAGCCGGAGCACACAGTGAGTGACCTGTGCCAGCCTTACCCATTTTCCTAGTGTGCCATAAAATAGTACCACTTTCTGGGTAAGTGGCATGATTTGAAAGGAGTTGGGGGGCACAGTACAACTGTACTGTCTCTTCTGTAACAGCTACCAGACCCTACACATGTATATGGTCAGAATTCCAACCTCAGAGCACGTGGTGGGTAGGGATCCTAATTTCTAGTTCCTTTCTGCAAATGAGGTGCTATGGGGCTCCCCACTGTTACCTCTGATGCTCCCAACTGTGGAACTTTCTCTTTGTACTATGAGTCTTTTGAACTCTCCCAGTGTTGAAAAGGTGGATTAACAATTCCCCCGTCTCCAGGGAAACCATAGTACCTGCCAGTAATCAGAAACTTTGCATACAGGCAAGCCTAGTGAAGATAATTGCCAAAAGGAATCTGTCAGTGTGATTGAGGCCAGAGAACTAGCAATTACATTCAGATTTTTAAATGCCAACCACCCATCAATTTCTGCTCTAAACCATTGTCTCGTTTCAGCTTTGTTTTCCAATAAAGATATAAGTTTAGTTCCATACTAGTCTTTCCAGCTAGGCTCTCAGGTTAAACATGGGATCTTATTTAGTTTATAGGACTTAACATTTGTAGAGATGGGGTTTGCCTTTTTTATACTCCCAGGTAAGAGCTGAAAGTAAGCAAATTCTTTATGCCAGATACCATACTGGATACTAAAGATATAGGGCTGAATGGGATATTCCTTTTCTAGAGGAACTCACAGTCTTATATACACAGATTCCCTGTCTTAAAAAAAAAAAAATCTCTTTGACTAAGCTAATATTTCTCATTTTTTATTTGGCTATATGTTTGGAAACCTCATATGTATTATAAACCGTCTCCTATGTCAGGCAAATTAAAAAGAATTTGCAAAGTTTATCCTTGAGCTTTTGTTTGATTGAGACCTCAGAAATGAATTGTGGTCGCAACAAAAGCATGTCCAAATGGCATAGCCTTTGTTTTATGTTAGAAGAATGGAGTGGGCCAAAACCCTCAGTTCATACTGTTCCACCACAACCAGTCAATGAGAAGGTAGAACCCATTTGGATGAGATGGTGCTTGAACACTGTATTTACAAGAAGATGAAAACATGCTGAGTTGGCCGCTAACCAAGGGGACAAAATACTTCAAAAGACCCATTTTTCTGGGAGGTGAACAGCCTAAGATTGCAGACTCAGTGGACTCCACAGAGAGTAAACACAAAGACTTTACATGCTAATGTTCAAAGACAGTTTACCCCAACATCATTCATTGTTTCCATTATTCCAGAGGTCATGGGGGCTACAGAAAACCAACACAATCTGAAAGAATTGCTTCTTGATTTCAGCTTTTCAAGTTTGATTCTTTTAACAACTAGAAAGTCCTTTGAAACAACCCAGACTTAACTTTGCTACTCAGAGATAGCATTAGTTTTTCAATCCACATTTGACCCAAGGATGTACTGACCAGTGGGCACAGGGAAGGAGTGGGAGTAAGGACCGTGGTTTCTAATTCTGATCTAGTTTTGCCCTATAAAGTGTGTTAGATCAGCCTCAGTCTCCCTATATAAGACACAGTTAGGCCGGGCGTGGTGGCTCACGTCTGTAATCCCAGCACTTTGGGAGGCTGAGGCAGGAGGATCATCTGAGGTCAGGAGTTCAAGACCAGCCTAGCCAACATGGTGAAACCCCATCTCTACAAAAATTAGCCGGGCATGGCGGCGCACGCCCATAATCACAGCTACTCGGGTAGCTGAGGCAAGAGAATCACTTGAACCCAGGAGGCGGAGGTTGCAGTGAGCCGAGATCAGACCATTGCACTCCAGCCTGGGTGACAGAGCAAGACTCTGTCTCAAAAAAAAAAAAAAAAAAAAAAGACACAATTAAATCAATTGGCGTTCTTAAACAAAATGGCCTAAGGGGCAGAAAGCTGAAAAGCAAGAGTAGCTGCTCCAGTGGTCCTCCATGACTCCTGGGCATTGCCAGCTTTGGGGGATGGGAAGGAGGTAGGGCTTGACCAGAATTCTCCACCATGTACAGTCCTATTCATATACACACATGCACATATGTGCACACACATACACATACACATGTACACTCTAGTGATAATACTCAGCTAATTTCTATACTCTTGGAACTAAGGCTTTGAGAAAAACAAAAAGTAGTTGCCCCTCCCCACCCCATGTACAAAATATAGGGACCCTCTCTAAGAATGTATCTAACAATTTTTTTTATTTTAAGGTTTGAATCTGCAGTATATTCACCTAATTTTTTAAATACACAATAGGCAAAGTCCCATCCCCACCTGTTCCCAATCTGCCTTGTTGTTCTCCTCACTTGTGTTAGTTTTTTTAATTAGGCCTTTCAGAGTTTCTTTATGTAAATAAAATAAATATAAGTACATATTCTTACTTTTCTTCTTCTTTTATTTATTTATTTATTTTTTTTTTTTTTTTTTAAGTTGGAGACTCACTCTGTTGCCCAGGCTGGAGAGCAGTGGCACTATCTTGGCCCACTGCAACCTCCACCTCCTGGGTTCAAGCGATTCTCATGCCTCAGCCTCCCAAGTCACTGGGATTACAGGCCCGCACCACCACGCTCGGCTAATTTTTTTGTATTTTTAGTGGAGATGGGGTTTTGCCATGTTGGCCAAGCTGGTCTTAAACACCTGACCTCAGATTATCCGCTTGCCTGGGTCTCCCAAAGTGTCGGGATTGCAGGCATGAGCCACCGTACCCAGCCACCTTTCTTCTTTCTGACATGAAAAGTAGCATGTTACACACCCTATCTGCACCTGCAACAAGTGCTTTTGATATTTTATTGCCATGGATGTGCAATTCTTAACCTCCCCTCCATCTTGGTCACTGAGTTAATACAAAGCCTCAGCACCTGCAGCTTTGCAGCTCTTCTTCACTCATCAATGTAAGTGGATTGATAGTATCCTCTGTCATTCCCAAAGTGTCATTAGAATTGTCTCTTCGATGTTAGTAAGAAGATCTTATAGCACTTCAAAGTACTTTCCCATTTATCATCTTAATTAATTTGATCTTCCCCAAATCCCATGAAGTTGGTAGGATAGGTATTGTCCTTGTTTTTAAGGTGAGGAAACCAAGGGTAGAAGGTTGGCATTTTCACACACCTGCGTCTAAGGGCTGTCCTCTGTACCTGAAGCCACTTTATTTATGTGTTCCAAAAACAAGGGAGGAACTGCCTTCCATGGTTTTGTTAACACTTCTCCATATTTACCATATAAGGCTTTCATGGTTGTTAAAACTTTTTATTTTGGGATAATTGTGGATTTACATGTAGGTGTAAGAAATGATACAAAAGGCCAGGTGCAGTGGCTCATGCCTATAATCCCAGCATTTTGGGAGGCCAAGGCGGGTGGATCACTTGAGGTCACAAGTTCGAGACCAGCCTGGTCAACATGGTAAAACCCCATTTCTACTAAAAATACAAAATTAGCTGGGCATGGTGACAGGCACCTGTAATCCCAGCTACTTGGGAGGCTGAGGCAGGAGAATCGCTTGAACCCGGGAGGCAGAGGTTGTAGTGAGACCAGATTGCGCCACTGTACTCCAGCCTGGGCGACAAAAGTGAAACTCTGTCTCAAAAAAAAAAAAAAGAAAAGAAACGAAAAAGAAAGAAAGAATGCAAAGATCCTGTGTACCCTTCACCCACTTTCTCCCAATGGTATCATCTTGTACAACTGTAGTACAATATCAGCAACCAGGATAGGATACTGACATTGACGCAATCAAGATGCAGAACAGCTCCACTAGGAGATCCCTCCTGGTGCCTTTTATCTCCACAACTCCCTCACTCCCCCATAAATGCATGAGGCAGAGCCTACCCCCAGGCCTAGCTCTTGCTTCATTTACACTGACTAGACACACACACACACACACACACACACTTTTAATGTATTTTGAAATGGAGGTTTTATCAGGAAAGTCTGACACCTATAACAAGCAACCCCCTGTCTCTGTGGCTAACACAGTAAAGGTTTATTTCCTGTGCTGTCAGTTCAGTGGTGGTCATTATGGATGAAAGGAGGACTCTGCTTCTCGCAGACGTTCTGGGACCAGCTTCTCTCTCTAGTGGCTCCACCATTTCCTGTGGCTTCAGCATCCTCCACTGCACCCTCTTCTTCAGGCCAGCATGGGAGGGGCCGTAGGGTTCAGGCCCAGAAGTGACATTTATCTCTCCAACACACAGAATTTAGTCATTTGGCTCCACCTCACTGCAGGAAGGCTGCGAAATTTGTTTGGCTATGCCTAGGAGGAAAAGGAAGAATTGCTGGTGAGCACATGTTCAAGAATAATCATGGCAGTGTCTCTAGTTGGGGTTGAAACTAGAAGAAACCCAAAAACCCAAACGTTCACTGACAGAGGAATGGATAAATAGTGTCAAGTTTACATTATTATACAACTGTGAAAATGACAAACTGTATCTATAGACAGTAAAGATGAAATCTTAGAACCCTAATATTGACTGAAAAAAGCAAGTTCCAGGAGACACACGGTAGAATTTTATATAAAGAGCTGAAAACAAGCAAAACCAGACAGTTTGTCCATTTATTTATTAGGGATATAGAAATCTGCATTAAAGCCATGTTTCTAAAAAAGTGAAGGTGTCCTGGCCGCAGTGGCACATGTCTAAGTCCCAGCTACTTGGCAGGCTGAGACAAGAGGGTACCTTGAGCCTGGAAATTGAGTCTAGCCTATCAAGACCCAGTCTCTAAAAAACAAACAAAAATGAAGGAGTGATAAACAGTCATTTTAGGACAGTGATTATCTCTGGAGAGAGAGGCAGGGACACAATAGGGAGGGATGGCAAGGTCGCTTCAGCTTGTGGCTCATGTCTTTGTTCTGAGAGGGAGCGTAGATTCAGTCATGTTCTGTTTTTCCGCTATGGTTCAGACCTTAAGTGTGTATTACAAGTATTCTTTGGTATGTATCACATATTGCATCATTTGTAAAAGAAAGAACCAAAACATTATAATTAGTAGTAATAAAGATAAGTCTTTATTCTAAGAATGTGACAAGGAACAGATCCATTTCTTGAAAAGGTAATTCTGATGAATTGGTCTTCCTAATGCTGTGGAGTTGACCCACACTGGGGTGGCTCCTCCCAAGATCACAAATGCCGGCCCTCATTATTTGAATCAGCCCTGGTTCCCTGCTCTTGATCCTTTCTGATCCTTTCTGGTCCTCCTGCAGTTTCCTTAAATTGCCTTGAAGTTTCCAAAAGTTAGTTATACTCATCCATTGACTCAATCATCTTCAGAATCTTAGTGTGAAGTTTTGATGTCCACGTAGAGATTATTTGCCTGCGGAGAAATCCTACAAAGCTGTTATTGTGATCCTTGCCAATAAAAGGCAAATTTTACATATTTAAATTTACTAAACACTATCCCTTTAAAAGTATCTCATACCTACAAAGATATAACCAAATCTAACATTTCAGCAAACAAAAGCTGAAGCTTGTAACCAACAGAAGTAATTGCTATACAGTTATCACTAGAAGTACATGCCCAGCTTCCAGGGTAACCACATTACTTAATAAACATGTCAAATCTCTTTTATCTTAAAATGAAAGACCCAAAGAAACCACCCCAGTAATGGTTGCCAGCCGTGATCTATCCCTTATCTGTTGCTGGCAAACTGTCTGTAAATAATCAATCCAGAACATTCCTCTCGGTTGTTTTTTCTTGTTCTCTCCCTTCCCCCTTCTCCTTTCCATCTTGGAAGTATTCACCTTTGCAGTCTCCACCCTCTGTAGAGACTCTGTGCTCTCTGCACCCGGAATGAGTCAGCATATGGATACATACCTGCATTTCTAGGGAAATGGACTGGGGTTATCAGAAAACTCAATCTGTCCAACCATGGATAAAAATCAAGACATTTTATTGCAACCCAGATAGTTAGCTCAGCAGCCGCACTGTGGAACATACAGTACAACTCCTTTGGGAAATGCCTAGCTGGGAGTGACTTTCGGTCTCCTGGGTAAAATGTTCCCTTCTCATACAGCAAACCTTTTGTAAAAGGGAAACAGACTGGGTGGTAACTGGAGATAAAGGCAGGCCACTCCTGTTTGAATGTCTGTCATTTTGATGGGGATTTTGTTTAACAAGGTTTCTACCTTATCTGTCTTCTTTCAGATTTACAGCTCCAGAGCCCATAAAAGGGAGGCCACAGATGTGAACATGGGCTGTGGAAAGATTAAAAACAAACTGAGGCTATTCAACAGAAATAATCTTGAGATATTTTGGATTTTTTCTTGTCATTTTTTTTTTACATTGACAATGACATCAGGGGCTCTAATAGTATTTGACTAATAGTACTTAGTAGTACTTGGCCAACTATACATATTGGGAAAATGCTGAAAGGGATATTGCCTTGACATTATTTATAGCCTGTGTTCTATTTCCTTTACTCTATGCTGAGAAACAGGGTTAAGCCTATTATTATAATTTTATTAGAAATTATTTTATTGAACACCTGTTGGGCCAAGCACTCTATCAGGTACATGAATAAGACGTGGTCCCTCCCTCATGAATTTTTTTTTTTTTTTTTTTTTTTTTTTTTTTTTGAGACGGAGTCTCGCTCTGTCACCCAGGCTGGAGTGCAGTGGCCAGATCTCAACTCACTGCAAGCTCTGCCTCCCGGGTTCACGCCATTCTCCTGCCTCAGCCTCCCGCGTAGCTGGGACTACAGGTGCCGCCACCTCGCCCGGCTAGTTTTTTGTATTTTAGTAGAGACGGGATTTCACCGTGTTAGCCAGGGTGGTCTCGATCTCCTGACCTCGTGATCCGCCCGTCTCGGCCTCCCAAAGTGCTGGGATTACAGGCTTGAGCCACCGCGCCCGGCCATGAATTTTTGTTTTAGGAGACAGGGTCTCGCTCCTTCACTCAGGTTGGAGTATAGTGGTGCAATCATAGCTCGCTGCCACCCCAAACTCCTAGGGTCCAGCCATCCTCCTGCCTCAGTCTCCTGAGTGGCTGTGGTTACAGGCACGTACCAGCACACCTAGCTAATTGTTTATTTTTTGTAGAGACAGGGTTGTACTTTGTTGCGCAGACTGGTCTCAAACTCCTGGCTTCAAGCGTTCATCCTGCCACAGCCTCCCAAAGTGCTGGTATTACAGGCATGAGCCACTTTGCCTGGCCCCTCATGAAACTTAAAATTAAATTATCTCTTTAAAAAGGAGCAGGCCTGGGAACAAGCTCTTTGAGTAGTGGTGTCTGGCACCTATGTGGACACTCTGTGTGGTCTTTATGTTTTGGAGAGAGTTATGGCTGCTGCTGCTATTGGTCGTGTATATGACTATACCTGAACCACATACCACCTTCGTCTTTCCTGAACCAAGAGTCGACCTGCTGTTCACCCAGATGGCATGACTATTCCTTCAGTCTGTTGCTATCTTCTGCTGTTTCTACAAAAGAGCCTCAACCCTGAATCTAGGTCACACTAATAGTTGTTATTTATGAAACACTGCAACATAAAAGTCATGATTGCCATTCTATAGCAGAGAGGTTTAGTAACTTGCCTAAGATCCCATAGGTGGTAAATGCAGAACCAAATTTAAACCAGGTCTCAAATGTCCAAATTCAAATGCAGCTCTTTCTGTTCTGCCTTGCTTTATCTTACTCACACAATGATGTAATGCTAGTGTTTCTCGATCCTTATACTGATATGATCTTGCCCTCTTCCCTGGGATTCAGGAGGCAGGTCTACATGAGATGCAGGCACACTGAGTTAACGTGTACAGATTATGTTCCAGAGCCTCGGAGAAACAAAAGGATATAGAGTATCTTATTTGGTTCTTCCCAGTTTGGAAGATAGCTGTCCATAAGCACATAGCTAGATCTCAGTGGGACGCCTAAGGTGTTTGGCAATGTTTGAGAAAAAAAGAGGCAGCTGCTTTGCATATATGGACTTCTTCAGAAGCACACAGGCCTAAGGTCTTAGGATTTTCACCCAGCATCCCAAATAGAGGAGATTTTTGTAAATGCAAGGTGGTCGGGTGTGTTTGATTTGGTTAGGCCTCATGCTGGACAAGAGCCACTACCTCCCACCCAGGCAACTTCCTGCTGCACCCTGGATTTGTTCCTTCAAGGATTCCCCGCCCAGTCAGTGAACCAACATGATTTCCTCTCCTCATGACCTGGGCCCTCACAGGGACAGCTGTGCTTCCAATTCCAGTGACATGACTCTGTCACAGTCTTCAAATAATTTCTAGTTTTCTTTTTCAAAGAAAGAAATTTTGAGAGTTCTGTCAACACATTGTGAAGGAAACAAGCCTCTTAAATATCCATGCCCTTTACAGTGAATATTCCATTGACATATTAAACCAGAGGCGGTCTCATGATTTTGAAAAGGGTTTTGGATAAATACAGAAGGCATGTATCACCCCAAATCATCCTTTTTGGAGTCATCAGTTAAAAGGGAAAGGGCCAACCAGGCAGGTTAACAATATGATATAATACTGAAAGACTCTGCATATCAGTTTCAAAATGCTACATTTAAAACTAGTTCTCAAGTTTCAGTTTCATTTTGTGTATGCATTTATGCTCAAGCTCGGTAATTACCCTTAGCTCGTGACATTTATACCAATCAGTAATGTTTAATTATCCCAGATGATCACTCCGTCAGTTCTAGACACATGGTGGAATGTAGAGGTGGTTCCTATCTTCAAGGACATTAACTTTCAGTTGGCATGTGTGGAGAGATGTGGTAGATACAAATACATTTTGAAAGGGGAAGGGAAGGAGAGTTATGTTGACTGGTAGAGAATTGGGAGAATTCTTTTGGGAAAGCATCCAAGAGGAGGTGGTTTTAAGATTCCACTTTGGAGGCTGGGTATGATGAACAGGAGACAAAAGATTCCTTCTGGGATTTAGACCAGCTTACTATTCACAAAAGCAGCAATGAAGGTCTGTGACCATAATATGTTCAAAGCTTTAATTCAAAAGATGAATAGATATCAAACACTTATATGTGAAAAAGTTGTAAAAGCTAAATCAAATATCAATTTTTTTGTGTGAGGTTTAGAAATGTGATTGCTGGCTTTAATAATTTGGACATCTCATGGGAAAATGATCCTTTAGGCAAAATCCTTTAAAACTTGTAGCTTTGGGGAGGAAAGTGGGGTAGTAATGGAATCCCACATAACAGAAGAGACAGCCTATTGCTTAGGCAAAGGCTGCAAGATAAGAGGAACGCAAACTGGCTCAACTCAAGGAGTCAGACCTTGGTGTAATTCAAAACAGTTAAATAAAGGTGACTTCAGACTTCTGTGAAGCTCACTTTTGCTCCAAAGAGTGGTGGGAGCATAGCAGAAAGTCGAGAATTGGACAGAACTTTTTCAGTTTGACTGAAGACTCAGGGGGGCTCTACATTAACCAACAGTTATTGAGCCTGTACCCGGAGGTACAGGATAATGCAAGATGGTGCCTGTGGTCAAGCTGCCCATTGCCTGGCAGGGAAGTTTGTGAGACCAAGAAAGCCCACAGTGGGATAGGGACTTCTGAGGGTTCTGTGGGAATCAGAAGGGAGCACCTGCCTCTGCCTAAGGGAGCTGGGGAAGGCTTCACAGAGAGGCCATTGAACTAGGGACTGACTTGGCTGGGACGGCATGTGGAGGGATATGAGTTTGGGAGATGGAGAGGCTGAAGAGCCCAGCAGAACCCCACTGGAGGAGGGCAAGTGCAGGAAGTCATCCATGGCCACACTGCTCACAGACAGTCTTCTGGAATGCCATGGAACTTTCTTACTCTGGCCGTAAAGGGTAAAAATAAGAGCTAGCACAGGCACATGGAGCTGATATGACATCCCCATTTAGGGCACAGTTCTCACCCAATTCCACGGACTGAACATCTTCTGCTTCACCCAGCTTTTGATGGCAGGACCAGGTTCTATGAACTGAGGCTCCAACCCTTGGAATGATGTCTCATTTGCCCTTCTCTTTTCTCCTTCTTAACCATTTAGGTACCGTGTTGTACAGTGCAGTGTCGTGCAGTGGTTCCTGCCCTGACTACATCAGAACCCCTGAGAGCCTTGGCAGATTCCGAGGCCTGAGCACCTCCTGCCTTTCTCCTCTTCTCTCCTGTCCCTGCTCCACTGTTAATCTGAACGGGGTTAGGGAGGATTGATTGCTGAACTTGTGTGGTTTTAATAAAACAGCTTCAGGCCAGGCATGGTGGCTCATGCCTGTAATCCCAGCACTTAGGGAGGCCGAGGCGGGAGGATCACTTGAGGTCAGGAGTTCAAGACCAGCCTGGCCAACATAGTGAAACCACATCTTACTAAAAATACAAAAATTAGCTTCATGTAGTGGCACAGACCTGTAGTCCCAGCTTCTTGGGAGGCTGAGGTACGAGAATTGTTTGAACCTGGGAGGCGGAGGTTGCAGTGAGCCGAGATTATACCCCTGCACTCCAGCCTGGGCAGCAGAGCAAGACTGTCTCCAAAAAAAATAAAGAAATAAAACAGCTTCATGGGTAAATCTCCTGCCCATCAAATGTGGAGGCTACACACGCAGTCAAAGGAGCACCCATCTCAGGAAACTGGGTTAACTTCTCAGCCTCACCACGCACTGGCTCTGAGATTCAGCTTCCTCGTCTGTGAAATGGGATTGACACTTACCCTGCCTAGCTCACAGAGGTTTGTGAGGATTAAATCACATGAAAGCAAAGGGGAAGGCGTCATGTGCTATAGAAATGCAAGGTGTTACTCATTCCTGTGTTTGCCACTCCCATGCCTTCACCCTTGCTTATAACCTGTCACCCCTGGGACTAGCTCACTGGCCAGCTGGTTTGTCTGTGGCTCTTGTGCCCTGCCACCACATTAATCATTTCAAGACATCACCTTTATCTGGCGGCCTCCCCCAATAGACAGGCTCACCTTCCCCATCCGGCTTTCTCTCCCACTCAGCCTTGGCCTCTTTGTTGACGCTTCTTGCTTTCTCTCCTTGACCTCCTCATCTTTCTTGCACCATTTCTTAAAAGCTGTCTTCAGCTTCACTCTCTAACCTGAGCACTCTCACCTGAATAACACTTGATCCAAATAACGTAATTATGAGATCTATTATCTTGAACGGTTCCTTAACTGTCATACGTATTTGCTTCATTATTCTGCTTAATTTGCTTACGGAGGTCCAGGACTAAGTCTAAACCATGTTTTGTTTTGTTTTTTGAGACAGAATCTCATTCTGTTGCCAGTACTGGAATGCAGTGATACGATCTCGGCTCACTGCAGCCTTAGCCTCCTGGACTCAGGCAATCCTCCCACCTCAACCCCCGACGCCAGTAGCTGGGACTACAGGTGCACGCCACCATGCCCAGCTAATTTTTTGTATTTTTAGTAGGGACAAGGTTTTGCCATGTTGCCCAGGCTTCTAAACCATTTTTTAACTCTTTATTATGCACAGCGCCTTGCCCGGTGTTAGGCACTAGACAACAGCTCAGTAATCACTTGCTGAAATGGGAGAGCTGAGTGATTCAGAGCACCTTGAAGTCTATACAGCACTTGCATTTAGTGTCTCTTTTCATTGTCACAGCCCTGAGAGGTAGACAGTGTGACTCTCCCCATTTTGCAAATGAGAAAAGAAAAGCTTAGGGAGATTACATAACATCAACTTTGTGGGCTGAGGCTGAGTGAAGACCTTGCAGAAGAGACCAGACCCAGCATGCTCCAGTAGCTCCACTGCAGGGGGTGGCTGCTCACAAGGACGGAGAGCAGAATTCAGGCGACTCCAGCTGACCTACTTGGTGCAAGTCAAGTGAATACTAGTCAGGAGGGATTAGATGACTCAGCCTCTGCCCTCCTTGGAGTCAGGAAGTAGGCTTTGCAGCCCATTTCCTGGGGAATTTTCAGATGGACCAGTGATTTCATTTTTCTCTTCTAAAGCACCCCCATGCACAGGGAAAGGTTGTTCACATGGCCATTTGGATGAAGCCAACGGATCTGATCTCTTAAAGGAGAAGCTGAAACAGCAGTGGAAACTTTCTAAGCCTGTTGGTATTAGCAATTTCATTCCTGGCCAAACATGAATGAGAAATCCTTCTAGTCCGCTCTGACTAAAGTCAGAGTGTAGATTAGCAGTGCTTTGATATGTCAGTATTGCTGCCTAGGTTATGAAGGTATAAGCCTCATGCAGGTAACCTGCTCTTGCCTCCATTGGACCTGTTGCCTAACTGGGACAGGACTGGGGTGGGGCTGCTGAGAGCTGACAATGCCAGGCCCGGAAAGGCAAGCTAAAGACCAGCAGGCAAGCCTCGGGGTTGGAAAGCTACACAGTAAGCGGGTGGAGTACCAAAGCTTAGTTGTGTGTCTAGAGAATTCAGGGCGTGGTGAGTGATCAGCTCCTGGAAGAGCAAAGATTAGTATTTAATACATGTGCATGTATTCGTGTGGCTGGGTCTCTCATCAAATATGTCATAAATTCACAGATCAGGATTTTAAAGCAAATGGAATTACTGATATATCTCTTCCAACAGCCAGCCAATAAACATCCCACAGAGAGGGCAGTGTACGCATGGGCTCGCATGAAGAAAAGTGCAGAGTCTTTGATTAAGCTACAGCCTGAAATATTAAAATTCTGATTTTCATGCGCTGTTAGAAATAGTTTTCAAAGAATTCCTTCCTCCAGCCCCATCACAACCCCTGCCCATGTGAGAGGTTAGGAGTCAATCATATGTTTTTTAAAACATTTGCTGAAACTCTCCTCCCTTTTCCAAGTCTACCAAATTTTATCTCAAAAAAAAAAAAAAAAATGGAGCTAATATGACAATAAGATTTGTACCTTCACAGTAAATATTACAATTTAGCTGAGTAACTTGTGGAAGCTTGTTAGGTTGAAGTGACTCACTTGCGTAGATGAAGTTATTTTTAGAGATGTAATTTGTACTGTTTAGAAAAGAATAAAGAGATGGTAAAAGGCTAGATCGCTCATTATAGTTTACAGAGCTCATGAACCCAGCATCCATGCAAAAGATGACTAAGCAAGGGGTCGGTTGGTACTTTCTCTCAGAATTTTACAGATGTGAGTCATCCACTTGAGTGTGCAGACACAGCACCGAGGTACCTGTGACTCAGCTCTCATTTAGAAAAAGCCCTAGAATTCAATTCTGATACACTTTTATAGTTAAGTAGTGAGGAAATTACATACTGAAGCAAAATATGCCTTTGTAACGCACAGCCGTGGGATGTTTTTAGCAAAGACTGATTTATCTTCATCTCTGGACTTTGAAAGAATCTATCTGTGATCCCCGCTGGGTAACATGCCCATTCAGCCTGCTGGTACACATCACAGTGCCCACCTTCTTCATGTTTGGCTCACAACCCAAGTACTAAATTGTCCTCAATAGAAATCTCAGCCTTACCCTTTCTACACTTAGATGCCCCAGCACTAAGGCCCACTTCCTTTAACCAAATGCATGTGCATATATGTGTTTGTATATATGAAAATCTTCAGCCTAAAATATTAAAATTCTAGTTTTCATAAGCTGGCAGAAATAGCTTGCAAAGGCTTCATCTCCTTCACACTTTACCTATGTCAGGGGTTAGAAGGAATAAAATCATATTTTCCTACAGTATTCTCATGTTTTCCTACAGTATCTCATGATAATGATGAGCATTATCTTTACACATTAGCAGACAGCAGAGTGAGTGCATGTTCTCTGTGCAGGGCCACTGCTTTGTTCTGAGGCACAGGGCTCTGCTGGCCTAGTGCCCTCCCTGTGCAGCCTCATGCTTGGACATCTCCCTCGTCACTGATACACACTGATGACATAGCCTACTTGGAGTTAAGCCGTCAGAACGTAACCTGTCCATTTATTTATTTATTTTTAGATGGAGTCTGGCTCTGTCATCCAGGCTGGAGTGCAGTGGGCCGATCTCGGCTCACTGCAACCTCTGCCTCCTGGGTTCAAGCGATTATCCTGCCTCAGCTTCCCAAGTAGTTGGGACTACAGGCGTGCGCCACCACACCTGGCTAATTTTTGTATTTTTAGTGCAGACAAGGTTTCACCATGTTGGCCAGACTGGTCTGGAACTCCTGACCTCAAGTGATCCACCCGCCTCGTCCTCCCAAAGTGCTGGGATTACAGGCATGAGCCACCGTGCCCGGCCCATAACCTGTCCTTTTAAATATACGGAAAGTGGTACCTTGTAGTTTGCAGACACATCAATAGATTATTCATAACCAACAAAGAATTTTGTTTATTGTATTTGCCAAAGAAACATGAACATGGTTGCAAAAGCAAATACTTCACAAAGATGTATAATGACAAGCAAGAGTACCCTGCCCCATGCCTGCCCTTTCACAGCCGCTTTCAACCACTTCTGGTGCTTCGCAGTTGCCTCCATAACCAGCTGACTGTTCTGTTCCTCACCTGCTATATCTGTAGCACTATTACCAAGAGCGTTCGGGCGTGCAGAGGTTAAAGTCTGGTCCTATTGTTCAGGAGAAAAGCCTTGTGTGCCTTCAAGTCAACTCAGCAGACATTTGAGTTTCTACTGTGGACCAAGCCCTGGGTTAAGCCGTGTGGCCACAGAAATGGATAGCTACACTAAGGAGTTTGTACTCGGGTAAAGGAGACAGGCATGCAAACACTGCATGGAAAATGCCATAATACAGTCGGATAAATTCCTTCGGAGGGGTTTTACACATATGTCCTGGAGCTCAGTCTTGAAATGCAATTAGAAATCTGCTCAGTAGATAAAAAGGAAAGGATGTCCAAGGCAGAGAGAACAGTGTATTCGTGGGCTGATGCAATCCATTCCAAATATTGGGAATAATTCATAAAATCTGATTTTCAGGATAAGTGAGTTAAGGGAGTAATGAGGAGATAAGGCAGGAAAGAAATGCACCTAGTTATAAAGACCCTTTTATATACCTTGTTCAAAATATAACCTATTACTGATGGAGAGCTTTGGGAGGATTTTGAACAGGGATGGAGCATTATCTCTATCATACTGTAAGTCCAGTGGCAGAGGGGAGGATGAATTCAAGCGGGAAGAAGCTGGGGTTTGATAAACCACTTGGGAAATTGATTCAGGCAAGATAATATGAGGTACTAAAACAGTGGGAATAGGGAGGAAGAGGAGAGATTCTAGAACTACTTCAGAGTAGAATCAAAAGGACCTGGTGAGCACTGGGATTTTGGAGGTGAGGGAGAGGGAGGAATTGCAGATTACCGCATAATTACTAGCTAGGGTAGCTAAGGAAACACTGGAAATTTTAAAAGGGTACCAAAATCTGAAGGAAAGTGAGTGAGTTTGAATATATTGAGTTTGAGGTGTTTATGTGATAAGCAGATGGAGATATTCAGTAAGTAGCCAAAAATGTGAGACTAAAGCTTCATGACCCACATAGTGGTGGCAGTGGAAGCCACTCAGCTAGTGGAATTCCCACAGGATGAATCTGTGATATGAGGGGACTGAAAACAGATCTGGGAAAGGCCAGCGGTTGGCGGTGGGCAGAAGATTCCTGATGGAGACCAATCAGCAGCAGAGGGGTGAGATGAGAACCAGGAGAGAAGGCACCACGAAGGCAGCAGAGGACCGGATCTGGGGAGGTGCAGGGGACAAGGAAGAGGAGCATGAAAAGCATTTGCTTTGGTAATGGTGGTGCCCATTGGTGGTGTAGAAAGAGAAACACCCATGCTTTAGAGTAGGTGCAAGCCAGGTGTGAATGGGCCACAGAATTCATTCACAGTGAAGGTGAGCCTGTCCTCTTTTGAGAATTTGGGGAATTAAGAGAAGAGTAAATAGGCAATAGCTAGTAGGGGTGATAGTCAAGAGGCTACTTTACAGGATGAGAGATTCTTCAGCATGACCGGAAGGAGCCAGTGGAGGAGAGGTTGGAATTCCTTGGTATGGAGTTCAGCTTCCTCTGAGCAAAGAGGTTCCGCTGCCTGAGTGGCCCCTTGGAGCCTCTGAGGGGTTTGCCTTTTGCTTTCGCTGCCACCACCAGTTGAATAGGCGGCTTGGGAGGTGAAGCCTAGAGTTATCTTTGGATAACTTGTCAGCCGGAAACCTCCAGGCAGTTCAGCAGTGATGCACATCGGCAAAGCAGGGCCATCCATCTTGCGAGCTGCTTTCTGTTATCTCCACTTTGATTATCTCCTAAATAAAAATGGCACAGTATGAAACAAAACAAAGCCTGAGTAGTAGCCAGTCAGTCCTTCCTCCGAATCTCAGTATCCTTTTGTGCAGCCTCCTGTTTTAGCACTTTTTGTACTATATTGGGATTATTTTGTTTACTGACTTTCCCAAATGATGAACCCTCTGAGGCAGAATTCATTTTTGCTTCATCTCAAAATCCCCAACTTCTGTATTCAAACTCCTTACTCCTTACCATAGGGGTTAGTGCAGACAGGGGAACTAAACTTTTTTTTTTTTTGAGCTGGAGTTTCGCTCTTGTTGCCCAGACTGGAGTGCAATGGCACAATCTCAGCTCACCGCTACTTCCACCTCCCGGATTCAAGCGATTCTCCTGCCTCAGCGTCCTGAGTAGCTGGGATTTACAGGCATGCGCCACCACGACTGACTAATTTTGTATTTTTACTATAGACGGGGTTTCTCTATGTTGGTCAGGCTGATCTCGAACTCCCAACCTCAGGTGATGCGCCCGCCTTGGCCTCCCAAAGTGCTGGGATTACAGGCATGAGCCACCACACCCAGCAGAGGCTTTCTAAGTAAATGTAAAAACTCACATACCCTTTCTTATTTGACTTATAAGAATGCATTTGGTCCTACTCTGATGTCAAATAATAACTAATTTTCTTTTTTTTTTTTTGAGATGGAGTCTTGATCTGTTGCCCAGGCTAGAATGCAATGGTTTGAACACAGCTCACTGCAACCTTGACCTCCTGGGCTCAAGTGATCCTCCCATCTCAGCCTCTCAAGGAGCTGGGACTACAGGCACAGGCCACCACACTCAGCACATTTTTTTTTTTATTTTTGTAGAGATGGAATCTCGCCATGTTGCCCAGGCTAGTCTCAAACTCCTTGGGCTCAAGCAATCCTCCTGCTTTAGTCTCCCAAAGTGCTGGGATTATAGGTGTGAGCCACTGTTCCCAGCCTCATAACTGATTTTAAGTAATTAAAATCACACAGGTCATTCTTTGCCATGCTAAAAGTTGCTCTAACTCTCAGTGGTCTAGAGTCCCATGGTCAAGAATGCTCATGGTCACCTTCTTTGAGTTTCAGACAAACAACTCTCTTTTTGTACAAGTCTTAAACTGCTCTGCTCTTTAAACCAAATACATACACACATACACAGATATAGTTAGATACAGATGTGTGTGTATGTGTGTGCATATAAAAATATGACACTCCTTAGTAAAATATTCCTCTAGACCTGGGGTTCATACATCCCTCCTCCTGATCCATGCTGGTGTCTCCTCGGGCACTACTTTGCAGATGTCACTTCTATGAGCTAAGGTTTTTCTGAACTAAAGTCAAGTGGTGACTTAGGAAGTTGAACGTGTAAAGAACCAAACCTGTTTTTCCATGGAACCAATAATAATTTATCTAGAATGAGCCATTTGACCTCCAGAAACAAAGAGATTTCCATCACAGAGTGTTGGTGAGGGGTCATGAGTAAGGCGGGGGGGCCACTGAGAGCAGCTGTTTTATTGTTAAGAGCAGCAGGCAGGCTGAATGAGAAGGGGTTAGCTGTTGAGTCCACATAGGCTCTGCTGCAGTGTGACCAGGGTTAAGGTACTTTATTTTAAAGCCCTTTGGAACTTTCCTTTGTCTTTTATTTCTAATCTGATTTTTTTTCATCTGTCCTTAAATGCTCTGTATATATGAACTTCAACTTCTCTATTCAATCCCTAGTCTTTTAACCTGAGCTTGACGGGCTGTACCACACCTTAGAAGGAAAGGCGACCTAGGCCTCCCTGGGCTGCCCCCACCGGCATTCAAGGATTGTATTTATTTATTTATTTATTTATTTTTTAGATGGAGTCTCGCTCTGTCGCCCAGGATGGAGTGCAGTGGCATGATCTTGGCTCACTGCAAGCTCCGCCTCCCGGGTTCACGCCATTCTCCTGTCTCAACCTCCCGAGTAGCTGGGACTACAGGCACCTGCCACCACGCCCAGCTGATTTTTTGTATTTTTAGTAGAGACAGGGTTTCACCAAGTTAGCCAGGATGGTCTCGATCTCCTGATCTTGTGATCCACCCGCCTCAGCCTCCCAAAGTGCTGGGATTACAGGCGTGAGCCACTGCGCCTGGCCAAGGATTGTATTTTTATCCAGGAGACCTGGGCTAGTCCCTGTGGATGAGGACAAGGGGCACAATTAAGGTAATTAAACCGGCCTCCACGTGTAAGACAGATAGAAGGATAATTCCTGGGGGTAGACAAAGCTTACTGAATTGTGAATTGGTATTTAGGATTAACCAAAAGTATATTTTGCTGTATAAAGTAGGTCAGTATTTTTTAAAATATACATTCCCATTTCTGTTTATCCACGGTGGAAATAAATGTGACCCCCCGCCCCCAGCCCCACCAGTCTCCTCCCAGCAAGATAGTGTCCTGTCCTCTTCAGAATGGGAGCCTTTCCAGAGATGGAAGCAGCAGAATGAAGAGGACTCAAAGTGACTCAAAGGTTTTGCGTTTGGCACAATATTAGACCCAATCTGATGGTGAATGGGGAGCAGGTTGTAACTTTTATTTCAGACATGTAGTATAATTCTTCCCCAATTAGTACCAAAACATTCTAGTGGCATCAGAGCCACTAGATTTAACATCTGAAGACTTGAGTTCAAGGCCAGCTCTGTCACCTAACTAATTCTAAACAAGCTCCTTTGTGTTCCTGAGTTTCCGCGTTCTTGTCTGTGAATGGGGGGGGGCTGGTATGCCCATCTTGAAGGTACAAATGAGACGATACATATTTGACCCATAAAGTTTATATGAGGACATCCTCCAGGCCTCTGAAATGACCAGACTGGAGCAGAGGTGAGCAGTCAGGGAAGGAGATGGAGATTTTGAAGTATTCAAAGGTTATTGACAAATGAGACTTTCTGAAAAAGAAGCGCTGAGTGCCAAGCCTTCAGGCTCAGCAGGTCCCTCAGCTGAGCTTTGGGAGTGAGGGGGTGTTAAGCGGATGGAGAAAAAGAGGCAGTAAAAAATTCAAAAGGAAGAAAAGTAGCAGATCAATACAGTGTTATGGAAACCTTGGGAGAAGAACAGAAGTGAACAACAGTGTCAGATGCCATTAAAACCCGTAGATATGACCGTAAGATGTTTTGCCAGCCAAAGGGAAGAAAACAAGGATATGGAAACATCAAAAATAAAAATTCTTAAAAGTCTGAGATCATCATGCCCTTGAGCTTAACTTGGTCTGAAAGACAGACATCATACTCCTCCTCCCGTCCAAAACGACTGTGTATATCAGTCTCTCAGACTTTTGTGCTTTCTTGATCAACAGCCAGAGACGTGCTTGCCTATAGCAACCCCTGGCTGAAATGGTAGATGAGCCAGAATGCCCAAGCAGAAACTCTTTCCACAACGTCAGAAACAAGTGGTAAATCACATTTATAGCACTGTGGATAGAGCATGGACTCCAGACACAGCAGGCAGGGTCGAATCCTGGCCCCATCTCCTCACAGCTTCAAGTTCTCTGGCTTGACCCAGGGCAGGCTTACTCCTAGTAAAAAGGGGCGAGGGGGAATCATATAGCAGAAAGCACCCAGCACATTGTAGGTATTCCATAAATGCTGATTTTCCTCCTTTTTCTTAGCATTAAGAAAGTATTTATAGCCAGGCACCATGGTTCATGCCTGTAATCCCAGTACTTTGGGAGGCTGAGGCGGGCAAATCACAAGGTCAGGAGTTCAGGGCCAGCCTGGCCAAATGGTGAAACCCCATGTATACTAAAAATACAAAAAATTAGCTGGGCATGGTGGTGGGCACCTGTAATATCAGCTACTTGGGAGGCTGAGGCAGGAGAATCGCTTAAACCCGGGAGGTGGAGGTTGCAGTGAGCCGAGATCATACCACTGCACTCCAACCTGGGCAACAGAGCAAGACTCCAAGACTCTGTCCAAAAAAAAAAAAAGAAAGAAAGAAAGTATTTATTAGAATGAAAACAAAACAAAGAATCCCATGCCTAACTATTATCTGTAGTAAGAGATCTTTCAAACATAGATGATCAGTAACCCAAAGTCGTACAGCTATTATAATGGCAGTTACTGTGTTCCTGCAGGGAGATGTACTGTGTTAAATGCAGTGGCCTTGTACTGTGTATGTACCTCACTGGACTTGGAGTCAAGACCCTGGGCTTGTCTCTGCGGCTGCTGAAGCAGTTGAGGCAGTTCACCACTCTATAGCATAATCTCATTTGTCAAATGGAGAGTTGATTTGCTGGGCTCTTTGCTGAACTGTGCTTTAGCAAGTATGTCCTCTGTTGTGACAAGACTCAGAGATTTTTAAGTAAATGTCTCACTTAGCTACAGTACACCCTGTTAAGTACTCTTGTCAAAAGGTAGCCAGGACAAAGTAACTCAAGAGGGTCACCACTTCTCTGTATTTCACTCTCAGGCCTGACACTCACCTTCTAGTAAACTTGGTGGCTGGTTCCCAAGTCCCTTGGAACATTCTGTGTTTTGTTTGTTTATTTGTTAGTTTGTTTCAAATCCCTTGCAGTTTAACTACCTAGAGAAGGTCTGTGGTACATAGATACACTAACATTGTAAGAATACAGGAAGAGTAACCTAATAGCCTGGGTCCAGGAGGCAGGTGTGGAGGGAACCAGGAAACTGCAAATACAGGCCACACTTAGCTTAGGGACTGGCATATCTGATTAGGCCTCGATGTCACAATTGTATGGCTCACTATCAGTATTGATATTCATAAGTTTGACTTTGAGTCATTTAGAAAGGGATAGGGGAGAAGTAAATGTAAAGTCCATTTTACAGAGATGTTAATCAAAACAATGAAAATAAAAGTTTTAGAGCTTTCAAAAGCAAACCCCAGTTATCTGGAAAGCGCAGCTGTCAGAAATGCATTTTACTGAGTGTGAAAATGCATGCTTTTCTTAGGATTAACAATGATTCAATACCTTTGATTGAAAAGTATCTTATTCCTTTAAATTTGGATGTACAAGTCAGGCAACTCACTCAAGTCAAGGGCTTGCCTCGACATGATCACCTTATGTTTGCACAGTTTATTCTCTTTGAGTTAGTTAAATTTCAGAATAATATGACAATTAAAGGCGGCAATTTTTAGGCAGCAATCATACCTTTATCTCAAATGAAATTTCCAATCAGAATTGATTTCAAAGAGGAATATTAATTTCCATTCCCCTGCTGCCTGTTCCATCCATGCTTATAGAAGAAGTAATGACCAAGGAGCTAGTCAGAAAACAATAACAACAAAACGAAACAAAAACCTGGACAATTCACAGGCCAAAGAGGTAATCCTAAATATACAAAGATTGATTTTATTGCTGGTCCTTTTTAAAAAAAAAAAAACCACTCACAAATAAATTGGTTAGCAAAAAAAAGAAAAAGCCCTTATCTTAAAGAAAGCACCTATGAGAGTGAGAATGGGGAGAGTACCGCATGATCAAAGCACAAAAGGAAAACTGGCCGGGCGCGGTGGCTCACGCCTGTAATCCCAGCACTTTGGGAGGCCGAGGCGGGCAGATCACGAGGTCAGGGGATTGAGACTATCCTGGCTAACACGGTGAAACCCCGTCTCTACTAAGAAATACAAAAAATTAGCTGGGCGAGGTGGCGTGCGCATGTAGTCCCAGCTACTGGGGAGGCTGAGGCAGGAGAATGGCGTGAACCCAGGAAGCGGAGCTTGCAGTGAGCTGAGATCTGGCCACTGCACTCCAGCCTGGGCAACAGAGCAAGACTCCATCTCAACAAAAAAAAAAAAAAAAAAAAGGAAAACTCTCTGACCGAGGTTTCATCCTCTCTGTTCAGATTTTTTTCTGATCTGTGGTCCCGTTTGGCTGCAGGGCCCCATTTGACCATAGATTCTCTAGAGCTATGATTTTTTTATTTGATGGAAGAAGATTGTAGAATTAGAAGTGAAGAGTTCCAAAGGACTCTCTGAATTTACCTCAAATAAATAGGTGGACAAAACTAAGTTGAAAGCTTAGTTTTCAACTTGTTTTGAAAGTTGTTTTGAAAGCTTGGTTTGTATTTTCTCAGCTGGAAATCAGGCTAGAAAAAGAAATTACATAGACTCAGGTTTGTTTGTCTGTTTTAATTGCTTCTAAGAGAAAAGTGAGTAATAATAGGTATCGTTTATGAAGACATGCTATGTGCCAAGTATTCTGCACATATATTCATTATATCATGTAAACCATCCAGCAGCCTTGCAAGGTAGGTATTATCCCATTTTAAAGATGAGAAAACCTAGACTCAGAGAGTTTAGTCAGTTGCCTGAGGTCACCCAGGTAGCAACTGGTAAAGGAGGAATCAAGCCCAGATCTGTCAAATTCCAAACACTGTTTTTTCCCAGTATACAATCCCTCCCATCCTTACGTTCCTTTAGGTTGCAGTCCTTGTTGATCGAGCACTTTCTGTATGGCGTGCTTTACCTGCTTCATTTCCAACCCTGAGCTTAAAGTGTTTTCTAGTCTTAGGAATGGGAAAAGAGGAGCACAGCGGTCAGTTCACCTGCCAAAGCTTGCCCACCGCCAGTACGCATGCCTTCCTCACTCAACACTCGGCTGCACCCAGATGAGCTGTTCCCCACCCATCTCGCAGACTGAGTGGCTGATTCTTGAACCTTTCTGGGGAAAATATCCCCCATTCCATGCATTCTAGTGGGCCAGACATTGTCCTGTAATTGTAATTTCCCTGCACGGTATAAATCCAGCTTGGAAACCGCTTGGAAAGGATAATGTTGAAATAAAAATAGGTTAATGAAGGTTTCTGCATGGGGGAATGACATGGTAACCGGTGCTTCTAACCGAGTCTTATGAGGAAACATGTAATCCTTCTGCCGGATATTTGATTTAAACTGTGTCCTGTGCCAGCCTTACACCCAATCCCAAACTTCAGGCCTGACTCTCTGGATTTTTCACATAGGAAGTCCATTATCAAGCCTTCCGTTCAGCCTCTCCCTTGAACGTAAGAGACATGCAAATAAGCCTTTTTTAAAAAACAGAAACGGAATCTTGCTGTGTTGCCCAGGCTTATCTCAAACTCCTGGGCTCAAGCAATCCTCCCGCCTAGGCTCCCAAAGCGCTAGGATTACAGGCATGAACCACCACACCAGCTGATAAGTCTTAAGAGATATTTTGTAAAGAATTGGTTCTTATACTGAGAAGTAAATAGTCACACCCTTCTACTAATGAATAATAACTTTTTTTTTTTTTTTTTTTGAGACAGAGTCTTATTCTGTTCCCCAGGCTAGAGTGCAGTGGTACAATCTCGGGGCCCACTGCAACCTCTGCCTCCCGGGTTCAAGTGATTCTCTTGCCTCAGCCTCCTGAGTAGCTGGGATTACAGGCAGGCACCACCATGCCCGGGTAATTTTGTATTTTATTAGAGACGGGGTTTCACCATGTTGGCCAGGCTGGTCTTGAACTCCTGACCTCATGATCCACCCACCTCGGCGTCCCAAAGTGTTGGGATTACAGGCGTGAACCACTGTGCCCGGCCTTATTTTTTATTTGTACATCATACTTTCCAAAGCATTCTCCATTCTAGAGGATTATACCGTGCTGGGGGCATTATAGGAAAGTGTCTGCCACACTGGAATGAGTGGTGTGGGCTTTTTTCCATAGAAATGTTCAAGGGTAACACTGCTCATAGAAAGACATTCACAGTCCTTCGCTATGTGTTCAGAACACTCCACAGTTTGACAGCTTTATCCAGAGCCCCTCTGCGCCAGCTTCTGTTCTCCAGCCTGTATTCCGTCTACCCAGATCCCCCACATTCCCTCGCTGGGCCTCTACAGTGACTGCTTAATACTTTTCTCTCTGCCTGGATTCTTTTGCTTCTCTCCCTGCCTTCCCAGTCATAGTCCTCCCACTGCCACTGCCTGTCCAAATCCTAGTTGTTTTTCAAGGCCCTGCTCAAAGCAGTCTCATCTCATAAGCCTCCGAGAAGCCCTTCGATGGAGTATCTTTGCACCCATACTGCATGGTGGTTGACACCTCTGTTATAACCTTCATCCTCGTCTCCTTTCCTGAGAACAGTGAGCTCAGGGCATGCTGACACTGTGGGGAGGACTTGGCCTTACTCAGCTGGGTTTCCCTAGAGCTGGCCATGGTATGTGCTCAGGGAATGTTTGTCAGTTTGGATATATGTTTTTTCTCTAGAATATAAAGGTCATAACTAGATCCTTCAGGGAAAAAAGTTAGATTCATTTGAGGGACTTTTTTTTTTTCTTCCTAAAGCCACATTAGTCATACTTCGCATTGGGGTATTCACAGTATTCCCAAATTTGTATCTAACTGCTTTGTTCTAATTTTTCAAGACAGGAATTTAAACTGACCCCTTACTTTAATCACAGACAACTCATTTGTCTTTTTTCTTCTGATCATTTACATTTGGTACATTGTCTATGAATTCTTTGAAATTAAAAGCTGATGACTTTTTTAAGATTTTGCCCAATAAATGCTAAGGATTTTGCATTTGAATATATTGTAATTTATTTAAGGATTCTTTTAATCAAACTCTTCCTTAATTTAACCAGATGTCTTTTTTAATCCTCCCAGGCCAGGAGTTTATTTATTGTGACTCAATTCTTTTAAAAATAGAAGTTAAAACAGTACTAAATGCTATTTACGGTGTTCTCTCTTGCTCAGTTTCTTTCTGCATCTCATAAAAGCATGTTTCTTAGGACATGTTTAGTACAGTCCCCATTTGCTCACTAATCAATGCCAGTTGGTCACTAAATATGCGTCCACTACCTACTGTGTATCTAACCCAGTGGCACACGTGTAGGGATCTAACATAAAGATAAGTACACTGAAACTGTCAACAATCCCCCGAGAAGTGGATTATGTGGACATGGAGGCTAGAGAAATCACTGAGAGATGGAGCATGCAAGGAAGGCTTCCTGGAAGAAGGCGGGGCTTGGACTGCATCACAGAGTTGGAAGCAATAACAGGTTGAAGGGAATGAACACAGAGCCAGGCCTAAGGAAATGAGAATGTCAGAGCAGCAAAGGGGCCAGGATCCAAGTAGGAGGTATATCCAGAGGGCACAGAACCCAGATGGCATAGCAGGCAGGAGATGCAGAGTTCACACCCAGCCCCTCTCCAGGAAGTGTGGACCCTCAGTTCCAGCATGCAGCCTGGAACAGAGAATCTGCTCACTCAGTGTGTGATGGATGAGAGAGTGGATGAAGCAGAGGGACAGAGAAGCACTTAGGACCCCTTCATCCTGGCCTCAGCCACTGATATGCTTTGTCCTCATGAGGACTCACCCTGAGTGAGCCCTGCTTGGGAGTGCAGGTTGGAAGCATGCAGAGTTCTAGAAAAGAGGCATTTCTGATCATCCGAACTTTGATGAGAGTAAAACCAGATAAACCCAGAAAAGCAAGGGGCACCCTCCAGACAGGGAGAAAGACTTGGCCTGCGAGCTTCCTGACACCAGCATCTGCTTCCTTCATCTTTGTGTCACCTATTTCTCTTCACAGATACAATGGGCAGGAGAGTAGTGGGAAACATTGGTAAGATAGCACAGGTTATGGCTTTTCTTTCTTTCTTTCTTTCTTTTTTTGAGACAGCCTCACTCTGTCACCCAGGCTGGAATGCAATGGTGTGATCTCACCTCACTGCAACCTCCCGCTCCCCGGTTCAAGCGATTGTCATGCTTCGGCCTCCCGAGTAGCTAGGATTTCAGGCACCCACCACCAAGCCTGGCTAATTTTTGTATTTTTAGTACAGATGGGATTTTACCATGTTCATCAGGCTGGTCTGAAACTCCTGACCTCAGGTGATCCACCCACCTCAGCCTCCCAAAATGCTGGGATAGGTTATGACTTTTCTACATTGAATATGAGATACGAAAAGAGCAAAATAAAAAGTGAAGAATTATGTTTACAAAGATCAAATGCTTTATTGAGTCTTTTCCATTCTATGAGATATTCCCCAGGCTCCAATTCTGATTCAACTTGTAACCTTCTAGAACCAACTCAAAGTCCATCTCTTCTGCAGAGCTGTAACCTCAGACAGTTGCCCTTCTCCCTGCATGACACTGCGTGCGTTTCTCTGCCATTGTCTTAGCATGCTGAACTGAAGTTGCTTCTTGACCTTGCCAGGTCTCCTTTTCCAGACCATGAGCTCAAGGGTATGGACACCCTCATTCTTCCTGGCACTCTACCCACTGTGGGTTGTTTTTGGTTTTTTTTTTTTTTTCTGAAGACTATTCAGTTTTCCTGACCCTCAGGTTTTTTTTATAAATGTCCCCATTTTTAAAGTACTATTTATCTGTTTATACACACACACACACACACACACACACACACACACACGATGATGTAAAACATATCCACACACTTTAAAGATTCATAAACACTACTCAACTTAAGAAATAGAATAGTGCCAGTCTCATAGACATTCTATGGGTGTCTCTCCCAGAAGGAACCACTACCTTGAACTTTATGTTAACTGCCCCCTTGATTTTCTCAATAGCTTTACCATTTAGTATATAGCCATAAAATATATCATTTATTTTTTCTATTTTGAACTTTGTATAAATGGAATCATACTGATTTATGCTTCTGTGAATATTAATGTCTTGCTTTTTTAAACTTTTAAAATTATAAATATGTAAAGCATACACATGTGTATAAAGACTGAAAACAAATACCCATGTACTCACCTTAATCAAATCTTCATAATTTGCTGTAATCGCTTCTGAATTTTTTTAAAAAGAAATAGCACACTGTCAGGCCAGGCACAGTGGCTCATGCCTGTAATCCCAACACTTTGGGAGGTCAAGGCAGGCAGATCACTTGAGGTCAGGAGTTCAAGACCAGCCTGGCCAACATGGTGAAACCCCATCTCTACAAAAAATACAAAAATTAGCTAGGCATGGTGGCACACACCTGTAGTCCCAACTACTCAGGAGGCTGAGGCAGGAGAATGGTTTGAACCTGGAAGGTGGAGGTTGCAGTGAGCTGAGATCACGCTACTGTACTCTAGCCTGTGTGACAGAGAGACTCTGTCTCAAAAAAGAAAACAAGAAAGGAATGGAAAGGAAGGGAAAGGAGAAGGGAAAGGAGAGGAGAGGAAAATAGCACACTGTCAGCTGAAGCCTCCTGAGTGCCCCTCCAAAATGCATCCCCATCTTTCACTCACTCCCTTTTCCCCACCCACAGAGGTAACCACTACCCTTAATTTGGTGTATATCTTTCCCATGCATGTCTTTATACTTTAATTACATAGACATTCCTAAATACTATGTAATGTGTGCACATTTTTGATCCTTGTAAGTATATACTGAACAGTGTTCATCTGCAGCTTGCTTTTTTCACTGAACATTTGGTCCTTGAGATTCATCTAGGTTGACACACATAGCCCTAGCTCACTCATTTAAACTGCTGTAAGGTATTCCCGTGAAAGAATGTGCACAGTGTATTTATCCAGTCTCTTGTTGATGGACATTTAAGATGTTTCCAGTTTTTGTTATCACAAGTGGGACTACATCAGGCCTTCTCCTGTGATCTTTTTACACACATGCGGCAGTTTCTTAAGAGTGGAATTGCTGTGTCACGGAGTTCGTACACCTTCACTGTTACTGTACAAGGGTTTAACAATTGATATCATCACCATCAGGGAGTGGGAATTCCCTGTGTTCCACAGCTTTGACAACACTTGGGTATTTTCCAGTTTTAAAATGTTTGTCAATCAAATGGTCATGAGGTGGAAGTTCACTGAGGTTTTAATTTGCATGTGCTTTGTATGAGCCTTTACTGAGTGTTTCTCGGGTGTCATGCGTTGTACTAAGTGCTAGAAATACTAAACTAACTAATTCACAGCCCCTACGCTTCAGGACTTCAGCGTTCTCTGCAGTGATCCCCACCTGGGGAAGTGAATTAAAATCACTTGAGGTGCATTTTCAGAAATGAGGTTTAGGGAATGCGGGCTCTTAGGTAGGAGGCATTTGTGAAATGGTAAGCTAAATCTTCCTTAACACTTGAGCCATGGTGTATAACTTTTTAATGTGTTCTCTGTCATCCAAAAAAGGCTAATTTATTTTTAGTATGTCATATTTACTGAGACATGAAGTTTAGAAAGATTTTCATCAAAATAGTTAAAATTTAAGAACCTGAAATGTATGCTGTAGTTATCAGAAACTTCACATACACAAAACAGTGTATAAAGCTAGATGGAAGAAAAAAACCACCTAAAGAAAGGGTGGTAGGGAAAAGAAATGAACACATACTGAGTACCTGTTCAGTTTTTATTTAGTTCTTTCAACAAACACAGTGAGATAGAAATTATTATCCTCATTTTACAGATGAGAAAATCAGGATTCAAAGGGTGAAATATTTTGGCTATGATGTCATCACTAATTAATGGTGTAGCCAAGATTTGAACCCAGTTTATCTGACCTCAAGGGCATACCATGCTCTTTCCATATGATTTTTTAGCATATGTAGAAAAATCTAAGAAACTTCAAGCTTCAGTTTAGTAATATTGAAACTTCAAAGATAGGCCGGGCACAGTGGTTCTGTAATCTATAATCCCAGCACTTTGGGAGGCCAAGGTGGGTGGATCACCTGAGGTCAGGAGTTCGAGACCAGCCTGGGCAACATTGTGAAACCCAGTCTCTACTTAAAATACAAAAAATTAGCCAGGTGTGGTTGTTGATGCCTGTAATCCTAGCTGCTCAGGAGGCTGAGGCAGGAGAATCACTTGCATCTAGGAGGTGGAGGTTGCAGTGAGCCGAGATCGCACCACTGCACTCCAGCCTGGGCAACAAGAGTGAAACTCTGTCTCCAAAAAAAAAACAAAAAACAAAAAAAGCAAAGATAATTTGTTTACATGATTATATCACAACCAGCTTAAACCAGTGAAAAGTAGAACACGTTTAACAAAATCTGGTTAATATTTAGTCTTTCTTGTCACTTAAATGAAAGGTAGTGATAATAAATGGAGATACCTTGAATAGATACTTCTGAATTGGAAAATGTTACTTTTATATTTCTTATAGGTGAGTATTTTGGATATGTAGTGTTAATTTTCCAGTGGTTGGAATCCACATGTCTCAAAGGTTTCGTGTGTAGGTAGTAAGATCAGGGTGGGACAGTAAATACATGGCAGTCTTCCCGCATTGTGGGGATAGCCTGGGAATGAAAAGCGTACAGATTGCTTCTCAGGAAGAATCAGCCTCAAATGGAATCCTCATTGGAGAGTGACTTTACAGCAATTCAACAAGGGGTTAAAACGTTTCCTAATGAGGCTTCGAGGAACTGGAGCGTCCTGAGAGGACTGGAAATGGGAATATAACCATCACCACCACAAAGCAAATCTATGAGTATCTTCCCTGCCGACCCAGCAACACGAGGGAAAGCACAGAACTATATAGTTTGGAAGGTTTGAAGAAATGAAACAATGGCCAACTTGTGAATAATGATGAAAATATTTGATGATGTCACTCCCAGGGAAGCAATTATGGTTAACCCCTCATTTGTTTGGCATTTTCAAGGATCGAACTGTCCCGCAAAACTGAACTTTCCAGACAACCAAAACTTTCCTATTTATATGCCTTGAATGCTTTCTTAACCATGCTTGGTGGAAATATTTCTGAAATAGATTATACAATTATATGTAGGTAGATTATACAGTTATCTTGCCTTCTTGAACAGAAGCTTCAGAAAATAACGTTTCCTTAGATGCCTTTGACTGCAAATATCAGAAGACCCTATTGTAAGAGGTTTAATCATAACGATCGTCTCACATAACAAGAAATCCAGAGCTGGGTAGTTCAGGGATGATGAATCCAGCCACACATTGATGACAAGCTGACTTTGCCTCATGGTCACAAGATGGGCACCTCAACTCCAAGCCTCAGGACCTCACATGATCAGCTCTAAGGCAAGAATGAGAAGGGGGCTTCTCTTTACACATATGTTTAATCAGAGAGGAAAATATTTCTCAAAAGACCTATAGCCCACTTCCCATCAGGGGCTATTGGCAGAACTGAGTCACATTTCCATGTCTTGGTTTATGGAAGGCTGAGAGAGTGACATCCAGCACTGTCAGACTCTGGGGTGAGAGGAAGGCTCTGCCCATAAGAAAGAAGGATGGAGAATGGCTGTTAGGTAGGCAAACACAACTGTCCGCCACCGCTATCAAGATTGGGAGTGAACATCACTTACTATATGGTGATAGCTTAAGGGATAGCTGGGATGTATGGAGCTTTTTCTTCCTACACTGGATGGCCAGACTGGGATTCTTTCAGTTCTCCTAACCCTGCTTGTATTTATTCTGTTCTTCCTCTGTGCTAGACTGCGAATTGTGACTGCTTGCCATTAATGTTCCTTGTCCTCATTTTGCCATAATTAGATACTTTTTTTTTTTCTGGAGAAATCATATAATCAAACTTGTTGAACTGTGCCTGAAATGTTGAATGTCTGATAGGCTATCCTGGGAGTCAGATGCATGGTATGGCATTTCTTTTGGCTATTCGTTTTTCCTTTGTTGAGGTGTTTGGAGAAGTGAGAAATTTCTAGAAAGTCTTAAGAACTGAGATACCACCTTACTGGAGTCGTGTTCTAGTGAGAAGATGAGCATTTAGGGATAGATAAGCGTGTTTGCTTGGGAAGGTAGAACTGCAGCCACTACCTGAACCTCACCAGAGTTCACAGAGAGGCAGCATAGTTTATCGTGCATTCGGCTTCCCCCCAAAGCCGCATGGTTGGCTGTTGTCTGGAGAGCACCACAAGCTCTGAGACTGTAACCCGTGGAACCCGTCACTGCAATGACTGTCCAGAGTGAGGCAGTTACTGGTGCAGAGCTTAATTCTTCCTCCCTCCCCCAGGGCTTCAGAGCCCTGTGAATGCATCCTGTGAACTGCCTGGTTTGTGTAGAATTAAGCAGCATTTGGTGTGACTTCTTTCAGCAAGTTCTTGAAGAAAGTAATGCTTCAGAAATAGTTATTGAGACCAAGTGCAGTGGCTCATACCTGTAATCCCAACACTTTGGTAGACCAAGGAGGGAGGATCACTTGAGGCCAGCAGTTTGAGACCAGCCTGGACAACATGGCAAGACCCTCATCTCTAAAATAAAAAATTTAAAATTTAAAATTAAAAAAAAAAAGGAGAAGAAAGAAATGGTGACTAAAATTCTACTAAACAAGTGCAGACCATCCCCTCTGTGGATGAAAAGCCAACCAAAATGTAGTCTCTGTATATGGGAAGAAGGAAATAGGAAGCAGTTGTCAAAATAATACCGACACTAAGTAACTGAATCAAATGGGATGATCTAAGCATCAAACCTGACCTAGTAGGTTCTAAGAAAGCAAATGGCTGGCCAGGCATGGTGGTTCACGCCTGTAATCCCAGCACTTTGGGAGGCTGAGGTGGCCAAATCACAAGGTCAGGAGTTCAAGACCAGCCTGACCAACATGGTGAAACCCCATCTCTACTAAAAATACAAAAAATTAGTTGGGCATGATGGCAGGCGCCTGTAATCCCAGCTACTTGGGAGGCTGAGGCAGGAGAATCACTTGAACCTGGGAGGTGGAGGTTGCAGTGAGCCAAGATCACACCACTGCCCTCCAGCCTGGGCAACAGAGTGACACTCCATCTCAAAAAAAAAAAAAGAAAGAAAAAAGAAAGCAAATGGTTAAAGTATTCAATTTTTATATAGCTGAAACTATGAGCCCCAAATCCTTGGAATCTGGGCGGTTCCTTCCGAGCAAGTTAGCTGTTGGAAGTCCTAAAGTAATTATTTTACTATGCATTGGAAAATCATGAGTTAACCTATAGGCAAAAGTGAAGTGACAGAAACATTTGTGGATAAGGAAAGCAAGTTTTAATTTTTTTAATCTTGACTAAGTTGTACCATTCAAGTCATTCTTGTCAGAAAAATGCAAAGTATTCCTCATAAATATTTTAGTTATTAACTCATTCTTATGCGTAGAACATTTTAAAGTAAGTCATCGTTTTATTGACCATTGACTGATATAGACAGGATACAACTTAGTTAAGTTGAGCAAGATACTGTATTTTAAAATTTTTATTTTCTCATATGTGAATTACCGATTTCATCTCTGAGGTACTCTGACCATTACTGCTCCCCTGATAATACATTTACTGTGTGCACTGAGAAAGTATTCAAATTTTAATATTGGCTTCAATTACACTTTGTTAGACAAATCTCCATGGAGAAATAATCATGTAATCAATGCTTTTTGGGGATTGTGGTGCATATCAACATTACCTTGCTGCTGCTTTTTTAAAATCAGAACAACTCACTTGCCCAGGTAGATAAATTTCCTTCACATTTTGAATTATTTCTGATGCCAACTGGGCATTTAGGGGGTCAAAGAAGATGGTTCCGAAATAGGTGGGAAAAAATCATTTTTTAGCATATTAAAATATTAATATCAGCAGCTCATTTTCTACAAAACAAAATAATAAGAATGAAAATAGAAGGCATTCCAAAACCCCCCACAAAAAGCCAGTAGCTTGAAAATCACATAGCCTGTGGTATTATCTGCATTGCTTTGGATACTGAGTGATGACTGTATTTGCTTTAAATTTATAAATTATTGCCATTGAGTTCTACTGTTTAAAGTTATTGCTTTCTTGTAGAGAAGCTCTCATGTTACCTTTCTGCCGGTAATGATTGCTTTGGAGGTTAATCTCAATCTAATTTTATATTTGCAAAAGTGTACATAGTATAAAACAACTGAAGTCAAAGTATATGTGAAGCATCTGAGCTAAGGCTCTCTTTTTTTTTTTTTTTTTTCTTTTTTTTCTTTTTGAGACAGAGTTTTTCTCTTGTCTGCCCAAGCCCTGGCGTCTGGTGGCGCTATCTTCGGTCTCACTGCAACCTCTCCCTCCTGAGTTCAAGAGATTCTCCTCCTCTTGTCTCAGGCTCCTTGAGTAGCTGGGATTGACAAGTACGCACCACCCATGCCCAGCTATTTTTTGTATTTTTAGTAGAGACACGGGTTCACACATGTTGGCGGGCTGGTCTCTGAACTCCTGGACTCAGGTGAGTCTGCCCCACCTCAGCCTCCCAAAGTGCTGGGATTACAGGAGTAAGCCACCGCGCCCAGCTGTGAATAGGCCATTTTTAAAAATTAATCAGAAGAGGCACGGTGGTTCACTGAACGCCTGTAATCCCAGCACTTTGGGAGGCCAAAGTGGGTGGATCATCTGAGGTCAGGAGTTCGAGACCAGCCTGACCAACATGGTGAAATTTGATCTCTACTAACAATATAAAAAATTAGCCGGACGTGGTGGCAGGTGCCTGTAATCCCAGCTACTTGGGAGACTGAGGCACGAGAATTGCCTGAACCCAGGAGGCGGAGGTTGCAGTAAGCTGAGATGGCACCATTGCCCTCCATCCAGCCTGGGCAATAGAGCGAGACTCTGTCTCAAAAATAAATAAATAAATAAATAAATAAATAAATAAATAAATAAATATTAATCAGAAGAAATGGAAGTAGTAATGAGAAAAGATACAAAGTTAATTTTAGAAAGCAGTATTTGTGCAGAGTGACTGAAAACGTTACAGATCATGCTTTGCAATATGCAGGGACTCAAAAGCAATTTCTGAATTGAATTATTTATTTGAATCAGTCTTTTGTATTGTTCCTATATATTATGAAATCTCTGCTTTGGCACCAACAGACATGTATTCAGAGCGCACTATTGTGGTGCTTGAAAAATGTGACTAAAGAGTGTACATTCAAAATCGTGCCCTTTTCTCTGGTTGTCGTGTGATTCATCTGTAGAAACCCCCTGCAGCACTGAGTCAGACATCATCAGAGTCAAGTGCACTCAGAGGTCTAAGAGGCCCTCCCAACTGGATGGTTTTTTGATTCTTGGGAGTTTTTTGGCTTCTGCTTAAAAGTCTGCTGTGGACCTAAGTTTTCCTTCAAGAAATCATACTGAGTGCTGAGAGTACCTAGTCCAAGTTGAATGTCACCCCAGACTAGAATAGTGATAGATGTATAATTATCTAGTATGTTTGTTTGTTTATTTATTTATTTATTTATTTATTTATTTATTTTTAAGACAGAGTCTCACTCTGTCACCCAGGCTGGAGTGCAGTGGCGTGATCTCAGCTCATGGCAACATCCGCCTCCTGGATTCAAGAGATCCTCCTGCCTCAGCCTCCCAAGTAGCTGGGATTATAGGTGCCTGCCAACACATCCGGCTACTTTTTGTATTTTTAGTAGAGATGGGGTTTCACCCTATTGGCCAGGCTGGTCTTGAACTCCTGACCTCAAGTAATCCACCCACCTCCGCCTCCCAAAGTGCTGGGATGATAGGCGTGAGCCACTGTGCCCGGCCTAATTATTTGGTATGTATTTTTAAATATATCTTCCTCATGTAGCTAAAAAGATGAACCTTATACATCCTTCACAATGACAACTTTAGCTTCCTAAATTGTGACATAGTGAATGAGTTGTAAGCAGGTTAGGCCAGTGTCCTTTGGAGCAGGAGAAGGCAATGTGGGGCATAGTAGGAGCCCAGTGTTTGAATCATGGGACTAGATTTTAGTCTTGCCCCTGCCTGGCTGTGACATGAGCAAGTTAATAAACCTCTTAGAGTCTCAGGTTTGCTCACATGTTAAATGCAAATGTTGAAGATGATATCTCTGTCATGGAGTTCTGAGTTACAAATTAGATAAAGTGTATAAAGAAGGTACCCTATAAATCTAGAAAATTCTATACTTGTTTTTCTTATTATTCTTATGCTGTTCCTATTCTTTGTCCTAGAAGTGGATAACATTCACACACATGTACACTATATACCTTTAAGAATGTGTTATTGAAACAGTCTGTGTTTTTAATGATGATTTGCCTCAACTAATAACAAGTCAGTTTACTTTTAAAAATTGAGTTAACCCCAAAATGAAAAGATAAAGCATATAACACATGTTAACAGCAAGGATTGGAATTAGCCTGTACTATCACAGCAGACATGTTTAGTGCTCAGAGTAGTCCCTTATACGTTCCATTAAGGAATTCCCACTGATTTGGGAGATATAAATATATGTGGGAATGCATATGGAAAAAATTGAAACTGCTGAGTATCAAAATTCACTGCTTGATTGGAAGTAGAGTGATAACTTCATTTTTCCTGGTAGTCTGGTTGCCATATCCTATCAAGTAGAAAGATTATCACCTGCACTCTTTACCCCTTCTCCAAATGCATTCTTGAAAAACAGCCTCTGTCCCACTTCCTCCATCAAATTATAGATGTGGAAGACATTGCCCAACCCTTGAAGAGTTTATACTAGACACTTAAAACAGATAGAAAGAGAACTCTGCAATGGAGTATTGATCCAGGGAAGTGCTAGACAGGAATGTCAGATGGTTGCAGGCGACCAGGCGTCCTTCCCTAAGCTTCTGTGACCATTTCAAAGCATTTTTACAGCACCTACATGTCATGCCTTCTATTGGTGACATTTTCACCCGTGTGTGATCTATCTCTCTATATTATAAACTCCTCAAAGATGGAGAAGTCACCTTGTACTTATTTCTTGGTCCCTCTCTATACACCACACCTTTCATCCAAGCCTCAAACAGTATTAGTGGTTCAAATAGAGTTTTGTACCTAACATTCGGATTTAGTTAAAAAAAAAAAAAAAAATCGTAAGATGTGTTTATGCTCTAACTTTCTTTTTCTTTCTTCTGTCTTCACAGTTGACCTGCCTCTGTTTTTCCCTCGAGACCAGCCAACTCTCACATTTCAGTCCGTCTATCACTTTACCAACAGCGGACAGCTTTACTCCCAGGCCCAAAAAAATTATCCGTACAGCCCCAGATGGGATGGAAATGAAATGGCCAAAAGAGCAAAGTAAGTGAATCTGTCGTTATTTCCTACAGATAAGAGCATTTTGTTTATCTAGTCCAGGGGTTGGCAAGCCACCGCCTGCAGGCTAGATCCTGCCTTGTGCATATTTTTGTAAATAAAGCTTTATAGAAACACAGCAACACCCATTTCTTTACTTATTATCTATGGCTGTTTTAATGCTACAATGGCAGAGTGAGTAGTTGCAACAGAGATTGGATGGCCTAGAAAACCAAAAATATTTACTGTTTGGCCCTTCGTAGCTTCATCAGGAAGAAGCTGATCTACATCTGAAAGTGTTTCCTTTTTCTGCTGTTTCTGTTGGTCTCTAAAATTAGCCATGACAGCTTTTGTTTTTTTTTTTTTTTTTTCATGGAATGTAGCATTTATCAGAAAACGACCTCTCTATTTAGACTGGAGGATAAATACTAAACAGGAATTCGAGTTGTGGGTAAATGGCATCAATGATGAAAATGTTCGCAGCTACTTTTTTAAAAAATGGAAAATTTCAGATGGCAGTAAACAAACAGAATTTTTGCTTAGTAGTCAACACCTGGAGCCAGTAGCTACTCTTTGGTATGGAAATGAATCTCCCTGAATTCTATACCTCGTTGTGTCTCTGCAGTGTATACCACAGCCGTTGCCCAAAGTAGGACCTGTGTATTTCTTGGTCAAATAAACAGCTACACAAATAGCTTAGGGCTATTAGAATAGATATGGAAGTAGGATTTCATAGAGGTTGAAGTTAGCTAAAGTTTGGAGTTTAGAGATACAACGATTGCTCATGAACCTCTCAGTGTGGAAGGCCTCACTTCAGTCATACAGAATAGGTAAATACAGAAATATGCTGATTGTTTTTTATATTTAAGACTTTGGTGTCTGGAACATCAGTCTTCATAAACCATGGCCTCCTAGACTGAAGAAGCAGTGGATCAAAATCACAGTTTCCAAAAATAAAGCATAGAGTAGCATGTGGTTATAACTTTATCGCTTGGAACAGTCATATGCTTCACACCTGTGATCCCAGCTGAAGGATGATCAGATCCAAAGTATCACACAAATATAGACTGTCTATTAAGCATCCTCTTCATTTGCTCATCCAGTATTTATTAAGCATCTACCATGTTACAAGCATTGTGCTCCATGCTAGGAATATAATGATAAACAAATTAGAAATTGTCCCTGTCTTCATGTAATTTGTAGTCCAGCAAGGGAGATAAAGCCTTTATCATACAAACTTCTGACAGTTTCAAAGTACCTACTAACAAAACCTGGACCTCCATCCAGATCTGGAATGCTCTTGGTTAGCCATGACTAATCAAGAACTTAGTAGGACTTCTTGTTCTTGCCTCCCCCTCCCAGAGAGACCCCATTCCCCTCCATGGGGCCTCCTGACCTCACCTATATTTTTCTGTAGTACAAGACCTTCACTTATAGCAGGCTTGAGAACTTTTCATTTTATTATTATTATTATTATTATTATTTGAGACAGAATCTTGCTCTGTTGCCCAGGCTGGAGTACAGCTGAGGAGTGTTGGCTCACTGCAACCTCCACTTCCCAGGTTCAAGCAATTCTCCTGCCTCAGCCTCCTACGAGTAGCTGGGACTATAGGCACGTGACACCACACCCGACTAATTTTTGTATTTTTAGTGGAGATGGGGTTTTGCTATGTTGGCCAGGCTGGTCTCGAACTCCTGACCTCAGGTGATCTGCCCGCCTCAGCCTCCCAAAGTGCTGGGATTACAGGTGTGAGCCACCACGCCCAGCCTGAGACTCTTAAATAATGACAGTGTCTTCTTCTAGAAACCCAGACTGCCTCAGATTTATCGCAGAATCCAGAGTTGTTACCTGAAACTTCAATTGCCTTCCTCTTTCCCTTTATTTTCTCTTGTTATCTATGGCACCCAAGTCCGCAATCCCATTAAGGACAAAAGCAAGCATATGCAAATGTAACAAGTAACAGTGATTAAGACTTACGTATCTTGAAATACAATGGAAAAAAGGAATTATAAAGTATGTTTTATGCTTGAAGTATTGATATCATTTAATTTTCTGGGCTTTCCCTGTGTATACGTAGGATCTGCCCTTAGAAGATGGGCACTATTTGTGGTATGTGCTGTGGAGTCTGAACCAGATGTGTCTTTGTGGTTTCCATGGCAAAGATATCTTAGTATGTGTGTGTGTGTGTGTGTGTGCATGTGTTTTTCCTAAGTAGACATTTTAGCAAGTATGAATTGAATCTTTAAGAAGTTGCAGACCACAAGCCCATGATTTCAGTATAGGAATATCGTAAGTGAAGCCTGTTTATCTTAACAGATTGGTTCAGAGTTTCAAGAGACATTTGCTTTATGTTAACACCAGTCTAAAGAAAACATCTGAAGTAATGTTTAAAAAATCTGCTTTCTACTGTAGCGAAGATGGATCCATCTTAAATGTAATAAAAGAGAAAGCCAGCAGCTTGTGCTAGCAAGAAGAAATAGTTTAGTTTCCATTCTTAACTGAACTGAGTAACTTCCCTGGGCTATGTCAGAAAGCCAGATAAACACCATGAAAGCACTGTCCTGCAGTATAGTCTTGAGATTGGTGGAGAAGGTTGAAGACAAAGGGTGGAAAGAGAGGAGGGTCAACTGTAGCGTTCCTTCCACACCCTGTTTCTTTGTCCTGTGAAAATACTGTATGTACACAGTGTGTAAAAGGCTATAATTCACTTGGGGAGCTCTGCCCATGACATAAACACTCTCATGGTTTGTGAACAGCAGTGGAGCCTTTTGAGTGGAATCAGCTGTTTATTCCCTCCTGTAGAGCAAAATTCTAAACAATGTAACCTCAGAAAGGACACTTCCTGGCACTGACCAGGGCTTTTCCTAGCACATGTGCTTCTTTCTTTCTCATGGCTGTCCAGCAGATTCTGTCCCTCACAAGTGAAACACCATTTACAGGGTGAGCACAGGCTTTGGGGTCATGCATGCCCCAGTTGCTATTTCAAAGTCTAATCCTGCAAGCTCTGTGGTCTTGGGCAGAGCTCTTAACCTCTCTGAACCTCATTCCTAAAACAGGACTGTACTCCCTGTTGGATGGACTTGCTATGAAAGACCAACAAGTTAACACGTGGAAGACCATGGGTTTTAGCTTCTGCTGTGTGGCTCAGCGCCTTTGCTCCCACCCTCTTTCTGCCCCTCAGATAGACACATATCCAACCTCCCATGTGGGTTTTCCCATCCTCTCTACTTTGCCGGCAGCTCTCTCCCCTCCTCCCAGTCTCCTTTGACTCTAATCACATACTGCTTTGGAATCTCTTTGGTGTTTTCTTTTAGTTCTGCACATCTTCATATATGTTTTGTTTCCTTAACCAAACCATGAGTACTTTGAAGGAAATGGCTTTGCATATGTATCTTTTTTAAAAATTGCAGTATAATTTACATACAATGGAGTGGACAGGTTTTAAGCATATCTTTTGAAAAGTTTTGACAAAGTTACCTTATAACCTCTTTCCAAATAGTCTCTTCACTCTCAAGGCAACTATTGTTCTGTATCACCATGTCTTATTGTTTCCTTTTAGATACTTCTAAATGAAATAATACAGATCAATGAAATTTATATTCATTTCATTCAACATAATTGTTTAAGATTTATCTGTTATGGTGGCTGGGCGTGGTAGCTCACGTCTCTAATCCCAGCACTTTGCGGGGACTGAAGCGGACAGATCGCCTGAGGTAGGAAGTTTGAGAACAATCTGGCCAACATGGCAAAACCCCATCTCTACTAAAAATACAAAAATTAGCTGGGCATAGTGGCACACACCTATCATCCCAGCTACTCCGGAGGCTGAAGCAGGAGAATCTGTTGAACCCAGGAGGCGGAGGTTGCAGTGAGCCGAGATCGCGCCACTGCACTCCACCCTGGGTGACAGAGTGAGACTCTGTCTCAAAAAAATATATATAGATAGATATATAGATATTTATGTATTTATCTGTTACGGCATTTCTTTTTTACTGCTGAGTAATAGTCCATTATATGAATATAGCCTAATGTATTCATCCATTCACCCATGTGTAGATATTTGTGTTGTTTCCAGGTTGGGGATTTTATTAATAGAGCTGCTATGACGAAGCCTTTTTATAGACATATGTTTTCCTTTCTTCAGGTAAATACCTGGGAGTGGGAGTACATATGTGATTAACTTTATAAGAAGGTGACAAGCTTTTTTAAAGTGGTATCAGTTTACCCTCCCATCAGCAGTATGCCAGGGTTCCAGTTGCTTCACATTCTCACCAACACTTTGTATTGTCAGTCTTTTTAAATTGAACCATTCTAGAGAGGATAAGTCATATCTCATATTTTTAATTTACATTTCCTGGTGATGAATGATGTTGAGCATCTTGGCATGTGCTTATTGGTTTATCTTCTTTCATGAAATATCTGTTCAAATCTTGCCTATTTTTAATTTGGTTGTTAGTCGTTTTATTAATGAGTTGTATATACGAGTTTCTTTATATATTTGTCAGATATATTTATTATGAGTATCGTCTCTCAATCTGTGACTTGCCATTTCATTTTATTTTTCCTTTTTTTAAGAGAGACAAGGTTTCACTATGTCGCCCAGGCTGGTCTTGAACCCTGGGCTCAAGTGATCCTTGATCCTCCCGCCACGGCCTCCCAAAGTCTTGGGATTACAGGCGTGAGCCACTATTCCTGGCCCATTTCATTTTCTTAAGAGTGTCTTTTGATGAGCAAGAAATCTTCATCTTTTTAATGAAATCTGTTTTTTTTGTTAATGCTCTTTGTGTACTCAAAATTATTAGCCTACTAGAAGATCATGAAGAAATTCTCCTGTGTTGTCTTCTGGAAGCTTTTGTTTTGGCACATAGGCGTGTGATCCATCTCAGACTAGTTTTTGTATGTGATATGAGGTAGATGCCAAGGTTAATTTTTTGTTCATATGTATCCAGTTATTACAACACCATTTGTTGAAAATACTTTTATTTCCCTATTGAATTACCTTTACATCTTTGTCAAAAGGCAACTGACCACATGTGAGTGGATCTATTTCTGGATACTCTATTCTGTTCCATTGATAGGTTTGTATACCAATATTTCTTGAAATCAGGAAAGGTATACCAATATTTCTTGAAATCAGGAAAGGTATCCAAGCTTGTTCTTTTTAAAGATTGTTTTGGCTTTTCTAGGTCCTTTGCATTTTCATATATCTTTTTTTTTTTCATAAAGAACAGAATTTATTTATTTTTTATTTTCATATATCTTTTAGAATTAGTTTGCCAATTCTCACCTCTCCCCACCCCACCACCCGCCATAAAAGCCTGCTGATCAACAAGGGAAGAATTGACATTTTTATAATACTGAATCTTTTATAATACTGAATCAATGAACATGGTTTTAGTTTCTCAGAAATTTTTAAAATATTTCAATGTAGAAGTCTTGAAATATTTTTACATGTTTTCCCTTATGAGACAGAGTCTTGCTCTGTTGCCCAGGCTGGAGTACCGTGGCACAATCTTGGCTCACTGCAAACTCCGCCTCCCAGATTCAAGAGATTCTTGTGCCTCAGCCTCCCGAGTACCCAGGACTACAGACATGTGCCACCACGCCCAGCTAATTTTTGTATTTTTATATTTTATTTTTTTGAGACAGATTTTCGCTCTTGTCACCCAGGCTGGAGTGCAATGGCACGATCTTGGCCCACCACAACCTCTAACTCCCAGGTTCAAGCAATTGTCCTGCCTCAGCCTCCCTAGTAGCTGGGATTTCAGGCACCCACCACCACGCCCGTCTAGTTTTTGTATTTTTAGTAGAGATGGGGTTTCACCATGTTGGCCAGGCTGGTTTCAAACTCCTGACTTCAGGTGATCCACCTGCCTCAGCCTCCCAAAGTGCTGGGATTACAGGCATGAGCCATTATGCCCAACCGATTTTTGTATTTTTAGTACAGACAGGGTTTCGGCATGTTGGCCAGGCTGGTCTCGAACTCCTGGCCTCAAGCAATCCACCTGCCTCGGCCTCCCGAAGTGCCGGCATTACAGGCATGAGTCACTGCGCTCCACCTGTTTTTGCTTTTATTGTAAATTATATAAAAT
>NW_016806571.1:6094727-6105188 GCF_001698545.2 Rhinopithecus bieti
AACATAAAATTAAAAAATATTTTCTAGTTGTTTGTTGCTGGCATATAGGAATACAAATGATTTTTCTATATTGACATGGCATCCTGTGACATTGCTAAATTCACTTATTACTACTAAAGTCTGATAGTATTTTATAGATTTCTTATCATTTCTTTTTTCTTTTTTTGGAGACGGAGTCTCACTCTGTCACCCAGTCTGGAGTACAGTGGCGTGATCTTGGCCCACTGCAACCTCCGCCTCCCAGGTTCTAGCAATTCTCCTGCCTCAGCCTCCTGAGTGGCTGGGACTACAGGCACATGCTGCCACACCAGGCTAATTTTTTGTATTTTTTTTTTTAGTAGAGATGGAGTTTTACCATATTGCCCAGGCTGGTGTCAAACTCTGAGCTCTGGCAATCCACTTGCCTTGACCTCCCAAAGTGCTAGGATTACAGGCATGAGCCACCACACCCAGCCTATAATTTCTTACATAAATAGTCACCCCTTATGCTAACAGCTTTACTTCTTTCTTTCCAATCTTTATGTTTTTCTATTTCTTTTTCCACCTACTTGCACTGAATAGGATCTCCAGTACAATTTTTTACATAAGTGATAAGAGCAGAATCTAGCTGTATGTTTCTCTATTAAGGTTGATGTTGAGGTTTTACATAGATGTCTTTATCAGATTAAAGAAATTCTTGTGTTACTACTTTGCTAAGAGGTTTTTTTTTTTTTATCGTGAATGGGTGTTGAATTCTATAGATTGCTTTTGCTGCATCTTTTGACATTGACATAATCGTGTGCTTTTTCTTTATTCTGTTAGTATGAATTACATTATTTAGTTTTTGCTTGTTGAACCAACCTTGCATTCCAAAGATAAACCCTTCTCAGTCATGATTTTATCCTTTTTTATATTATTAAATTTGATTTGCTAAAATTTTAAGATTTTTACATCTACATTTATGAATAATATTGGTCTAAAATTTCTTTTCTCATGTTTGTCCTTGTCAGGTCTTTGGTATCAGTACTATGCTGGCTTCATTAAATAAACTGGAAAGTATTCCTTCTTCCCTTGTTTTCTGAAAGAGTTTGTGCAGATTTCTTCCTTGTTTTCTGAAAGAGTTTGTGCAGATTTAGTATTATTTCTTTCCAAATGTTTGGTAGGGTTTCCTTTGTGCGAAAAATACTTAGTGTCTTTACTAAATGCAGGGATATTCAGATTGTTGTATTTCTTCTTGTGTTCATTTTAGCAAGCTAGGTTTTTAAATAAGAAATTGATCCATCATGTCTAAGTTGTCAAAGTGATTTGGCAGTACACGGTTTCTAATGTCTTCCTTTTCAAGTTTCTTAGAGTAGAAGCTTAGGTCACTGATTTTAATCCTTTTTATTTTTTGAATATAAAATTACTCTCTACGGATTGCTTAAGCTGCATTCCACAAAGTTTTGTATGTTGTTTTTCATTATTATTTTATTAGAAATATTTTCTGATTTCCCTTGTGATTTCTTCTTGAACCATGGCTTATTTATAATTGTGCTTCTTGAATTTCAAGTGTTTAGAAAGATTTTTCTAAATATCTTATTGTTATTGATTTATAATTTAATTTGATTTTGGTCAGAGATCATAACCTGTATGATTTCAAGCCTTTGGAATTTGTTGAGAATTGTTTTGTAGACCAGCATGTGGTCTATCTTGATAAATATTCCATGTAAACCTGAAAAGAATGTGTGTCCTGCAGTTTTGGAGTATAGTGTTCTATATATACATTAACTAAGTTAAATTACTTGTTAGTGTTATTCAAATCTTTTAGCTCTTTACTGGTTTTTTATGTCTATTATATCAGTTATTAAAATGAGGTATTAACATTTTCACCTGTGGGGTTTTGGATTTGTCTGTTTCTCCCCTTAGTTCTGCTAATTTTGCTTTTTTCTTAAAAGTTTATTTTAGATACATATTTAGAATTGTTAGGTCTTCTTAATAAATTGGTCCTTCTATCATTATGAGATGACTCTTTATTTCTGGCATTATTCTTTGACTTGAAATCTGCTTCATTTGATATTAAAATTGTTATACCAGCTTTCTTCTGTGTATTTTTTGCATGGTATATATTTTTTTTCACCCTTTCTTTATCCTATCTGTGTCTTTATATTTGAAGAAAACCTTTTGTAGACCTTGGGTTTTTTTAATCTAGTCTTAACATGTCTACCTTTTAATTGGTGTATTTCTTTTTTTTTTTTTTTTTTTTTGAGATAGAGTCTCACTCTGTCGCCCAGACTGGAATGCAGTGGCGTGACCTCGGCTCAACACAACCTCCACTCATGGCAACCTCCGCCTCCTGGGTTCAAGCAATTCCCTTGCCTCAGCCTCCTGATTAGCTGGGATTACAGGCTCACGCCACTATCACCTGGCTAATTTTTGTATTTTTAGTAGAGACGGGGTTTCACCATGTTGGCCAGGCTGGTCTCGAACTCCTAACCTCGTGATCCACCTGCCTCGACCACCCAAAGTACTGGGATTAGATGCATGAATGAGCCACTGTGCCCGGCCTTTTTTTTTTTTTTTTTTTTTTTTGAGGCAGAGTCTTATTCTGTCACCCAGGCCAGAGTGCACTGTTTTGATCTTGGCTCACTGCAACCTCCGCCTCCCAGGTTCAAGTGATTCTGCTGCTTCAGCCTCTCGAGTAGCTGGGACTATAGGCACACACCACCACACCTGGCTATTTTTTGTATTTTTAGTAGAGACGGGGTTTTGCCATATTGGCCAGGCTGGTCTCAAACTCCTGACCTCAAGTGATCCACCAACCTTGGCCTCCCAAAATGCTGGGCTTACAGGCATGAGCCACTGCACCTGGCCTTAACTGGAGTATTTTGTTTATTTATACATGTAATATAAATAATAAGCTTACTGGGTTTAAGCCCTACAGTCTTGCTATTCGTATTTTCGGTTTGGGGGGGTTTTTATTCCACTGTTCTTTTCTTCCTGTATTCTTTCAGTTTATTCAAGTATTTTTTAGTTTACCATTTTCTCTTCTGTTGGTGTGTTAGCTATATTTCCTTGTGTATTTTAGTCATTTATACACTAAAAATACACCCTTAACTTATCACAGCCTACCATGAATTAATATTATAATGCTTCCTGTATAAACAGTGTAGTCATCTGTATACCTTCTATTTACCTTTGTGCTATCATATTCACACACTTTCAGTCTTCGTATTTTATGAATTCCACAATACGTTGTTATTACTTTGGCTTTTAATAGTCAACTACCTTTTAAAGAATTCAAGAAAAAAAATTACATTCCATCTTATTCTGTAGTTTTTCAATAAATGTAATAAAGAATCATTTCCTCTCCAAAAAAAAAAACTATTTAAAATGACTTCCAAACAAGCCATCAAAGTGATTATATCCAACTTATAGGCAGAGGATATTGAAATTGGCAGTCATCAAGAAAAGAAAATGATACCTACATGACATCCAGGTGCCTCTATCTGCCCTGTGGACTTCTTTCACAGTGGCCCTCACACACTTTTATGGGATCATCAACTGCAGCCCTTCAAGGGTTGTAATGCAGAAATTCTTAGTACGCCTCATACAGATTACAAAAACTGAGGCTCAGAGTGATTAATTGACTTGCCCAAGGGCACACAGCTGGCTTCTAGAGGAGTGAGGGTTCAACATAGGTCCTCATTTTCACATGATGGCACCAAAAGTGAAAAAAGAAGTTCTTGCCCTCCCAAAGCTGAATCCAAAGCAAACGCTTTGAAGGCCAGGAAGGCAGTGCTTAAAGATGTCCACAGCCACAAAAAGAAGATCCGATCCACACATGACCCACCTTCCGGTGGCCCAAGACAGTGTGGCTCTGGAGGCAGCTGAAATATCCTTGGAAAAGCACTCCCAGGAGAAGCAAGCTTGAGCAATAATTCATCATCAGGTTCCCCAAGCACTGAGTCAGCCGTGAAGAAGATAGAAGACAACAACACAACTTGGGTCCCATTGTGGATGTCAAAACCCACAAGCACCAGATCAAACAGGCTGTGAAGAAGCTCAGTGACACTGATGTGGCCAAAGCCAACACCCTGATCAGGCCTGATGGAGAGAACAAGGCATATTGGGATCATCTAAACTGAATCCAGCTAGTTAATTCTAAATATATATCTTTTCACCATTTAAAACCAAAACAAAAACATAGGTCCTCTGACCCTTCTGCACATCCACACCCAGGCAGACAGAAACAGTTCCATACTCTTTTTACCATGTGTCTGAGGCTCTCTCCTCATACAGAGAGGAAATGCATGAGGCAATGAAGAGCACTGACCATAAAGTCAAGACATAGCTGGGTTTAAACCTGTCTCTGCCACTTACAGGCTCTGTGACTTTGGGCAAATTCCTAATTTCCCTGAGTCTTTGTTTCCTTGTCTCTAAAATGGTGAAGCCTACTTCAGAGGGTTATGATGGGTATCACCTGGGGTGTATGATTTTCTGTGTTGCTAATTTTAAAATTATCATAAATTAACTCTTTTAAAACACCCCTAATTATTAATCTCACAGTTTCTGTGGGTTAGGAGTCCTGCACAAGATGCCTGGGTTCTCGGTTCAGGGTTTTAGGCAACTAAAATCAAGGCTTTGTCTGGGGCTGCGATCTCACCCCTGAAGCTTATGCTTCTCCTTCAGGCTCTTTCAGTATGTTGGCAGAGTTCAGTTCCTTGTGGTTGTAGGACTGAGGCCCCTGTTACCTTGCCACCGTCAACTGGAGACCACCCTCAGCAACTAGAGGCTGCGTGCGTCCTCTGCCATGTGGTCCCCTCCATTTTCAAGCCAGTAGTGGTGCATCAGATCCCTCTTATATTTTGAATATCTGCCTTCTTGTCTCTTCTGCTAGTCACAGATTTAAGGGCTACCCATCTTAAAGTCATCTGTGCCATATAACAAAACCTGTTTACCAGAATGAAATCCATCATATTCACAATCCTGGGGATTACACAGAGGATGGAGAATCTTGGGGGTCATGTTAGAATTCTGCCTACTACATGGGATAATGTCAGTGAATTGTCCAGCATAAGGTCTAGTATATGGTAAGAATTTGATCATTTTTAGCTATCAGCAGCAACATCCCTAGAGAAAAACGGAGATTTTAAATTAAAAACAGAGTCAATATTGATACCATCATATGTACCCCAGTAAACAGTCCCTTAACCTCGGTGACTTGGCTAGCTCCCAAAGTTTAAGGCCACCCCATTAATGGACTGTCATCCCCTGTGGTTGTATCTTCTTGGTACCAGCACAACCAGCTGAAAAGTGGAAAAATTCCAATTCCATCCTTGCTTAGTCTACGTAAAACCAAACATTACTTTAAAAAAATTAAAAAAGGCTCACACCTGTAATCCCTACACTTTGGGAGGCTGAGGTGGGCAGATCGGGAGGTCAGGAGATTGAGACCATCCTGGCTAACACAGTGAAACTCCATCTCTACTAAAAATACAAAAAAATTAGCCAGGCGTGGTGCGGGCGCCTGTAGTCCCAGCTACGCTGGACTGGGTTCCCGCATGAGCAAGCTCACCAGTCCCTCCTGGGCCTTTTCCTCATGGGGTTTAGAAGTAGAGCTGTGAAGAGAAAAGCAAATCATCTAAATAACATGGAATTATTGGATCCTTGAACTCTCAAAGAGAATCCCTTTGAAAAGTATCTTAAAGGGGTTTGGTTTGTTTTTCCTTACAGAAGAGAGAGCAACAGAGATGGGGAGGAATCGAGCTCTGCCTGACATCCAGGCATCCTCTCCACATTGCGTAGGTCAGTGAGAACGTGTTATTTATTAGAACCTGACATCTGTTGCAGTGAAATGATAAGCTCCATTAAAAAGCCTGGCCATCAATTACTGCTAATACGGCCCTCATCCCAGAGGAAGCCACTCACCATCCTCTCAGCCTGTGCAGACCAGGCTGCACCAGGCACGGAGTGTTTACAGCCCAGCTGAGCCTCCTGGCTCCCCTGGGGGAGGGGCAGCAGGTAAATCCCTTCTGCAGGTCCCCTCAGGCCATCTTTTCCTAGGCCCCCCATCTGTATTCCTTTGGTTCCCCTGGAAGCTTCTCTGAGAGCTGTTTTAAAGACTGCACCCCTGTTCATCCTGCTTTCTCAGTGGAAAACAGTTAGGGCTTTTGTTCTGGCTTCAGTCACACGAGCCAGAAGAAGCTACGCTGAACTCCGCTTATCAGGATAGTCACAGAGAAAGAGTAACTGGGCTGGGCGTGGTCACTCACGCCTGTAACCCCAGTACTTTGGGAGGCCGAGACAGGTGGATCACCTTAGGTCAGGAATTCAAGACCAGCCTGGGCTACATGGTGAAACCCCGTCTCTACTAAAAATACAAAAATTAGCCAGGCATGATGGTGGACGCCTGTAATCCCAGCTACTCAGGAGACTGAGGCAGGAGAATCACTTGAACCACGGAGGCAGAGCTTGCAGTGAGCCAAGATCATGCCACTGCACTTCTGCCAGGGTGACAGAGCAAGACCCTGTCTCAAAAATAAAAAATTAAAAAAAAAAAAAAAAAAAAAAAGCAACTGGAAGGTCAGCACATCTTTGTCAGGAAAATTAACTTAGTTGTGCCCGTTCAGGAACAATTGAGTGTTCAGGCTTGGGTTCCAATTACCCCGCCAGCCACTGGGGAAGTGTTTGGGATCACCAAGGACAGCGACTTCCTTGCTTGTGAGTTAGGGTCACGTATTCTCTTTCCTGGAAAAATAGACAGATGCCCTATAGAGTCAGAAAGGAAAGGGTAGAGGAGCTGGTTTGGGATTTTTCTAATAAATCATAGTAGGAACATACGCTATTAATGGAATCAGAGTTCCTTTTGAACAGTTGGGGGAAGAAACATACAGTAAGTCAAAAAAAAGCAAAGGATAATGGCCTGGGAGTCAAGTGACCTGAGTCTCATCTAGGGACCATTATTAATTTCCTGTGCGATCATGGGAAAGACACGTCACCTTTCTGGATTTCAGTACCCTCCTCTGAAAGTACTGGGCTAGTACCCACCTGGTAATCACTAAGCTCTAATATATTTCTGGAATTTTAAGTGAAAATTGTTTAAGGTAGCTGAGCATACTTTTTTATTCATGTTGAGAAACTTCCATCTCTGTTGCCAGAGGTCAGACACAAATTGAAAACATTACTAAATGGAATTAAGTACATCATGTACGTGATACTTTTTTGTACAGCTCGTATCTGATATTTATAGAACACTTCAGTTGCAGAACGTGCACACATATGCCCTGAACACACACCCAGTAAAATAATTCTAGATGCAATGCATTTTCAGATGTCAAGTTAAAACAGCTTCTTGGGAATTAGGCTTGACTGTTCAGATGTGTGTGTTAGTTTCTGACAGGTGCTGCCAGGGCTGCTCAGGGCTGTCATGTGTGTTGTGGAGTCCAGCCAAGGCAGGAGGGCCAAGCCGCTTGTTTCTCTCACTTCTCATTAAGGCATGAATTCTAGAAAAAAGGGAAGCATCAACGAACAGTCAGGATTGTCCATTGTATGCATATCATAATGACAAGCAGAGGCCTTGCTTCTGCAGAAACAAGATTCTGTCTTGTCTTTTGTCAGATCATTCAGAACAACGGCCACCTGTGAAAATGAACTAGATTCATGCCTTATTAAAGTAGAGGATTTACAGAGGTGAGCAAAAATAGGAGGCAGGTACCATCCAGCTCACTATATACAGAATATGTACAAAGCACTGGAGTCTACCACACACACGTACACACACATATTTTGAAGAGCTCCAACTCAAAGCCTACTGATTGATTTCTGGAATGGTCTATCACTCTTGGAGATTCCATTCTGACAATGAGGCTATCCATGGCATTAACTACTCAGAAGACTGAGTACAACTCAGAATTGCAAAGCAGGAAGTTATATAGTTCTTCTAAAAATCAAAACCAAAATTTAGAAAACTCACTGGGGCAGTTACCTCTACTCCACTGTCCTGCAAAATCCACAACCAACAGCAGAGATAAGTTGGGTGACTAAGCAGGAATGCACCCTAGGAAGCTAAGTGTGACAGTGGGGGCCAGCCACAGAACATGGAACGTGGAAGGAACCTTCGAGATCATGTCGTGCAGCCAGGTCTAAATATGGTAAACGTTAACCATTGTGACAGACATTCAATGAAATAATCGATATAGACCTTTAAGCAGGGCGATTGGCCTGGAGTTGACTTTCAGTTCATCATTTTCATTTCCTAGAAGAATTTGTGCAAGGCATACAGTACCAAGATTAGAACCTTATGCCCCTGATTACTGGTCCAAAGCCTAGCCCAAGCCACCTCTGACCTCCTACCTTTCCCCTCTTTCCTGCTCCCTTGCTCACAGGAACAGCAGAGAGCTGTCAAGGGCAGGAGTTTAGCCTGCACCATGTATGTACCCATCCACCTACCATGGAGTGGCCTGACATGGGCACCTTCTTCCTAGTGGCTCACCCAGGAGGCTGAAGGCCTCTGTGTCCATGAGGAAAACCCAGGGTGTTTGTGAGCAGCAATAGCTCTGCTGAGAGTCTAAAAACCAAGTACTTTTAAGAGAAGGTAACATGCTCCTGTGGCCAAACTTATTACTAGCGTCTATGGGCAAAAGAGAAGAAGGAGTATTGTAATGGAACATGCCAAAGGAAAGACATCACTTTACTGCTGCCTCCAAAGCAGCAGGGAGGCTGCACATTGAGAAGAGGACAGAAAATTCCAGTGACTCCTATTTTCCCAGACAGACGGAACCCCTGGCACTTAGTCATGCCTAATGGAAAATCTATGCCAAGAAAGCAGAAGTGGGGTGGGGGTGAGCTAGGGTAGTCTGTAATCCAAAGTCACTTCTGAGGAAAAAAAGTAGTTTGTCTCCTTGTGTGCCATGGGTGGGCAGGGCCTTGGCTCTTGGAAGAACAGGCTTTACAGCAGCCATGATTGTGAGAATTGGGCAGAACAGTGGTTTCCTCAAGTTGATCCAGAAGCAGCTAGTAAGCCTACAGTCTGTGTGTAGCTGCAGTTAAGTTACTGCTCAATCTCTTCAGCAAACGTGTAAGAGCTCACTATGTACAGAATATGTACAAAGCACTGAAGACTAACACACACACACACATTTTGAAGAGCACCAACTCAAAGCCTGCTGATTGATTTCTGGAATGGTCCATCACTGCTTGAGATTACATTCTGACAGTGAGGCTGTCCATGGCATTAACTACTCAGTAGACTGAGTACAGTCCAAATGGCAAAGCGGGAAGCTATGTAGTTCTTCTAACAATCAAAATCAAAATGTAGAAAACCCCAGTTTTGCATTATTGATCATTTGGTGGACTGGATAAGCCTTAAACTGTCATTATTCCAGGTATCCAGAAAAGTGAGCATTACAGGAACATGCATATAAAGGCAAGACCACATATTTTCTCAAAATAAACGATGGGATACCCAATCTCTCCTGATTGCCTTATAGACAATAATAATTTTAAAATGTATTGAATAATTACAATACACCAGCATAGCTCTAAGTGCTTTATGTTTTTTAATTTCTGTAATTCTCGTAACAACCCTATGAGCTAGGTCCTGCTATTACACCTGTTTCACAGATAATGAAGTTGAGGCCCTGCAAAAGGAAGTGACGTATTCAAGGTCACAGAGTAACTTAGTGTAGGAACTGAGCATATACCTTGGCTTTCCCAGCTTTTAGGTTGGTTTCATACTACACCACCTCTTTTCCTCAGATTAATGGTCTGAGTTATCCCAAATTTACCAGGCAGCTAAGCTCAGCTCTCTGTTTAGAACTGCAGGGTTTAGGCTGTTTGCCTTGGTTGACACTCAGGTTTGGCATGCCCCAGTGTGGATTTGTAGTGGCTAACATTTAATTAGATTTTGCCCAGATCACTAGCCTAGATCACTTTTCCCCTTCATTCATTCAGCAAATGTTTATTGAATTCAAAGTAGGTGTTAGATACGATGTTAAGTGATATGTAAGATACAGCCCCTGCTTTCAGTGAACTAGAGGAGGGATGAGAATTGCACATAGATTCTTCTCTTTAAGGTGGTAATGTGCAGGGAAAGAGCACTAGGAGTCAAGGAGAAGAGGTTATGTCTGTTTCCTGAGACCTAGGAAGCTGAAATTGGAGGCTGGGTAGGATTTGATGTGCAGAGAGGGGAGGACACTCCTCCAGAGGAAACAGAGTGCACAAAGTCCCAGAAGATGGGAAGCATGGGGGTTTCGGGAGGTATGCCAGTGTCTGCTGAAGACAAGAGCAGTAGATAAGGCAGGAAAGAAAAGAAAAGAAAAGAGAAAATAAGGAAGGGAGGGAGGGAGGGAAAAGAAAGGAAAGAGAGAGAAGGGGAGAGAGAAAGAAAAAGAAAGAAAAAAAGGAAAGGAAGGAAGGAAGGAAAGAGGAAGAAAGGGAGGGAAGGAGTGAGGAAGAAAAGAAAGGAAGGAGGAAGAAAAAAGAAAGGAACAAAGGAAGGAAGGA
>NW_016806571.1:6106231-6262268 GCF_001698545.2 Rhinopithecus bieti
AAGCAAGGAAGAATGTCTTGCCCCAACCTTCACATATCCTCAGCCCCCTCTGTCTGGGCAAGAACATGCATCAGCCTTTCCCTCCTCCAACTTAAAGGCTTTATGGGGGGATTTTCTTTGCTTTCCTCAGAACATTCCCACAGACAATCGGTAGAATGAAGACAGACTTTGTGGTCTGAGAATGTGTCTAATAGAATACGAGCACATCTCAGGGCAGAGCATCCTCTTCCGGTTTCTTCCAGGAACATCGCTCACAGCGGGAACTTGAGTTGTCCCTTGTGGGGAGATACGTGTGTGAGTGACTTGACACAGCCATCCACACGTGATGGTAATGACTCAGTGCGCTGTGCCCTGGCAATCTGAGGATCATGATATCGGAGCTAGAAAGATAATCCAGCTGCTTCACTTTAGAAATGAAACAAGGGAGAAATCTGCCCAAGGTCACAGATTTTGAGTCTGAATTCAGATCTAGGTGTCTGTCTACTACTTTGGGCTCTCCAATAATAGCTCAGGGGATCAGAGAATTCTCAGCACCCTTGTTGGTTGATTTCTGGTTATTTTCACTGAATTACCCGATGAGTATCCCCCAGATCCCCGCTTGGCTGCGTGTCCTCCGGCACTGCCATGCTCAGCTTTATGCTTTGACCCTCATCTCCTAAAAGCGAGCAGGACCACTGCTGCTAGAAGCCAGTGGCACTTTCTCTACCGGCCTACTCATGGCTGTCCCCATTAGTGCCTCCTCACTGCTTTCTTTGCCCCACCCTGACCAAGTGTCCTGCAGTTGAGATGGAAAAATCCAATTCAGAGCAGATAGCTTTTCACCTCGGTTTCAGGGGAATAATTCATCCACATAACATGAGGTAAAAATTAAAACAAAGCAGGGCGTAGGTTCAAGCAGAATAGCACCCTTGGGCTTAAGAGTGACTTTGACCTATTCCTCCCAGACTAGAAAAATTATCTGGCTGCCAGAGAGTTCTTAGAGGAATCACTTTGTTCAATGGTGTCACTGGCAAGGTGGTATTAACCTTAAGACCAGCTTTATCTGAACACTGAAGGCAAACCTGACTGTGCAGGCAGGGCCAGCCCACATGGAAGCCCAGGGCAGCGATCATGGGATCTTCCACTCTTTTTATTTTCTTATTCTTGCCACAACCTGTCATGAGACCAAGAAAACTTGTTTTGAAAATGCTTGACAGCCAAAACAACCTGTTCTCAGCCCTGGATGAGAGGGCTTGTCCTCTCTGACCACTTATGTACTGTTAGAGGTTTGACTAGCTGCTGACTGGAAAACATGAATTTGCTGTTTTCTTCTCATATTGTTCACAGACAAGTGCCAGTGACTTTCCAGTTCCTGTTTCCCAGCCTTTTCTTCACCAGAGACATTTTAAGATTGTGCATGAGTCTAACTGATGAATGAACAGTAGCAGCATACACTTAGAGGCTGTAACCGATGGTTAGATCTCTGCAGGCTGAGCTGGATATGTAGGTTGTCTTTCCAGTCCCATTTGATTTTAACCTGTAGATTTAATCTGTGGATAGATTTTAACTTGTGATTTTCCACCTGCTTTTTGGTCCTCTCTGGTGAAGTTAGACATGTTAGTCAATCTCTCGTTATCCAAGCAGCCATTTTGGCCTCTGCCTTGGTGGCTCTGAGGCTGGCAGTAGTATCTCTGTTCCTCCCACCAAGCCTTGAAAGTCAGGTCTTGGTCTTGGGTGGACCTCCAAATGGCCCTGTGACTGTGAAGGAGTGACCTCATCTCTTTTCCTCTGTACGAGGAAAGGCTGGACTAGATAATGGATGGGCAAACAACAGCCTGAGGGCAAAGCTAGCCAGCTGCCTGGTTTTATAAATAAAGTTTTATTGCAATACAGCCACACCCATTGATTTACATATCATCTCTGGCTGTTATCACTCCAAGGCCAGAGTTGAATTGTTATAATGGAAGACAGGTATGGCCTGCGAAGCTGCAAATATTGATTATCTGGTCCTTTACAGGAAGAGTTTGCTGATCCCTGAGCTAGATGAGCTCTAGGGTTTTCAAATCCAGCATTCTATGGCTCTTGAACTTGAGGCAATTCTTGACTAGGAAGAGGTCCTGGAATAGGGGCTAACTGGAAAGGGCCTCTTTCCATCCTGTAGTAGTTAGCAAAACAAAGCATGCTTTGAGATTGTTGAACTTTACAAAGGGCGGGGCTTATTTTGCTGTATTTTTACAGAGTTTATTTTGCTGTGTGTCTGTATTTGTTTATTGGTCTAATGGCTCTGCTATGCATGGTGTCCACCAATTTTGCAAAAAAGATATCCCAGCTGTGTAGGTCTGACTGTATTCAGTGGCATGGTTTGAGGTGGGACACCCATTTGTACTTGCCTGGAAGAGAATGCTGATTCTTCTGCTTGATAAACACGGCAGGAAAGGGAGCCAAATGCTGTCCTGGAGAACCTGTAGGGCTGCCCAAACTCCACCTCACCCCGGGCTGTCTGGGTATGCCTTCATTTCTGAGCCTAAGCAATGGGATGGAAAAGATTAACTGTAACCGGTGGGGTAGTGCAGTAGGCTGTGGCCAGGAGAACAAGAATGGGTTCTGAAGATGCCTTTTAAAATGCAAATTAGGAAGGAAGAAATCTTCACTTTCTTCTCCCAAAATCATCCAAACAAGGTTCTACTTTATAGAATTTGCATCCAGTGAAGTTCCCCATACCCATGTTAGTGCACCAGATATGCGATAGGGAACCCCACACACAGAACTGAATGGTCTTCTCAGGGTCACCTTGGCCAATAAGAACCTTTGTGCAAACTAAGAAAAGGCTCCACTTTGGGTTGGTGGAGTTAGCTTTAGGTAAAGAAGAAGCTGTCCCTCTGAGCCTCTGTCCCTGGGTGAGCACACAGCTTAGCATGCAGAGCACAGGCTCAATTTCAGCCCCCACTTGCTCTCTTGGCCTGATGCCTTTGTGCGGGGCAGAAGCTGCACTTCCAAAAATGCACAGCCCCCTGCGCCCCTTGTACCTGGCATGTTAGAAGTCTGAGGGGTCCCCTCAGGGGCCTAGCTGGGCAACAGCAAGTTAACTCTGCTTGGCCTTGGTCTTTGAGGACACAGTGGACTAGGCTAGCCACCAGCACACCTCTTCATCCCTGTGCCCTTCAGCAGCACTGCAAGGCAAGTGTGGCTGGAGTCAGGGCTGACAGATTGGTGCCCCATGCTGGGAGCAGAGAGTTGGTCCTCTGGCCGCAGATGCCATAGGCCAGGTGCTTACGCAGGAGAGCCCAAGGCCTGGCTCCTCCTGCCGGCTTCAGCTCAGCTCCAGGAGTGCACATGATTTTCCACACGGTTCAACCTCAAAGGCCATACACTTGCAGCACAGGGAAATGTGCTCAGAGGTCCAGAATAGACAGGCTCACGGTGGGGGAACTGACCTCACTCCCGAGGCACTGGGTTCCCCGCTGCGCAGTGTGCGCAGTGACGGCATTCCTCGGGACACCCACCCTTGGCAGGGAGTGTTGTCAGAATGGCTTGGAGAGGACTTTGATGAACTCTGGGTGCTGCAGCATTGTGGTCAGATCCGATTTCCACCGCTCAATTCATGCTGGAAATCGTATTTGGGCCAGCCATATGGGCAAACTTTGAAAGACTCCTGTCCTACCCTTTTAATTCCGCATCTGTCAGCGGTTCCCAGCAGCTCAGAGGCTAGAGGAGTGGGAAGAAAGAGCCAGTGAGCTGACAACAGCCCAGGACCAATATCTGCTTCCTGTCCCATTACTTGGTTTTAAGAGCCTACCGGGAACAAGAAGGAATGCAGTTTGTCCCTATTGTGAGCCCCTGACATGTGCAGGGCACCCTGCTAAGGAACAGTTAGAGTCCGGCGCCCATAGCACTTCTTCTCTGTGACCTAGAAGGATGTGATGGGAAGGTAAAGGACAGTACCTGCATATCAGTGCAGTCATGCACACTGAGAAGGGCAGTGGGAGCCCAGTGAAGTCAACCTGGAAACATCTGTGCACATCAGGGCAGGACCGGAGCCCAGGGCCTGCGAGAAAGAAACTTGACTGCTGGCAAATGTCTCCAGTTTCAGAAACTTACTACTCCACGTCGCCGGGCCCATGGTGATGTCCTCACATTTAGCTGCAGCCTGCTGTGGCCAGGCATAGGTTGGCAGTGTCACTCAGTGGGGTGCCTTCTAGTGGAACCCGGGTGCACCCAGAGCCGTGCCCTTCCTCCTCAGCCTTAGCCCTCAGTGGCTGCAGAAGGCAGGAACACCCTCCAGGGCTAGCAGTGTGCTGTCTTCAGAACACAGGCTTGCAGCTTCCAAGTCCTGTTCTGCCTTTATCATGTGCCTGGCCTTGAGCAAGTTACTCCTCTCCAAGCCTGTTCCTTCATGTATATAGGGGGAGTAGAATAATGGGATCGATTTCATACACATAATTGTTGCTTGGATTAAAATGAGATTATTTTGAAAGCACATTATAAACTATAAAATAGCAAATATCAAGTTAGTTAATTCACTTTGCATACATACCTATTGGTACCAAACACTAGTTGGAGAGTGTCCCCAGGAGATCCAGGCCCTTGTTAATAAGAGCTGTTCAGTAACTGTTTGATGAGTTAACATGAAACAGGAGGTTGTCAGTGTGTGTGTGTCTGTAGCTATGTGATGGCAGTGGAGGGCTGGGCAGGAAGGAAACCAAGGCTTGAGTTCTTACCATGTGCCTGGCACTGTTGCCTCGTAACAACTACTGTGGGGTCACTGGAGAGAAAGAGAGACTCGGGGGCTTTTCCAGACACACTGCTAGTAAGTAATAGATCCACATTTGAATTCAGTTTTCTCTTACTCCAAAATCCATGTTCTTCCCACTTAATCAGATAGGGAATGATTGCCACGTGTTCTCCTTGCCACAGAATGACACCAGGAGGCTCCATCTCTAACCCATGTTTCTTTTCCCAAGCATCCCCCAGATCTACGATCCAGGCCAAACCCAAGCCAAAAATGCTCACCCCAATTCTAGGCAGATAGGAATTGTGTGAAATCTAAGCAGAATGAGGCTGTGTCACCACTAGCCAAACCTCTTGTTCATACTGCGCAGGTTTTAGGAAAACAACAGCCTTTAATGCATGCTCGAAATTCCTTCCATGGTAAGCCACTGTGAGAAAAATCTCACTCAAACAATGTGCTCTTGGCAGAGGGAGGGCCGGTGTCTTTTCAGGCAAAAAGCAAACCAGCAGGGACCCAGAAATCACTCTAGGGAGTGTTGGTTTCCCCAGAAGATCTAGCTTTTTAAAAATAAACTTAGCAAAGGATTTCATTTGCCCCTCTGCCCCACCGTTGCCTCTCACTCCTTGGAGAGGAGGAGGATTGTGGAGTTCCTTGCCCTGGGTCAGTTCCCAGCTCAGCATTGATGCTTCTATTTCTCAAGTTTAGCACCAAATATTTATTCTGATAAAGTGAGTTTAAAAAAAGAAAAAAACAAAATCAATTATTGTCTGACTTGGTCTCCAAAAATTGACAGTGGTTGCATGAACTTAAGAATAATAGATCCTTAGGAAGGAAAGCTGTTCATTCAGTCATTCAACAGAAAATGAGGGTACTTCTGTGTCACTGAGGTGCAGCCCCAGTGAAATGAACTCAGAAGCCTCCAGTGTTTATACCAGTGAGACTGGGGCAGAGTAGTCTGAAGTGCTGCATTGAAAGCTCGGCACTCCCCAGTGATGGAGCTTCCGGCTGCCCCTACCACTCAGTTGACAGGTGTCCCTGAACTTCAGTGAAGTGTAAGCCACCAAGCTCCGCCCAAGGGTGACCACAGAAGTAGACAACTTATGTACCAGAAACATCAACCAGCAACCCCAGACAGTTATGTAGGATTGCTTCATTCCAGAGAGCAGAGCTGGCACCCATGGGCAGAAGTTTCGAGGGGACAGATTCCAGTTCCGGAGAGAGATGAACCCTGTAACTCTTAGAGACGCCTTTAAGCAACGCGCTCTCCATCATGAAAGGTATTCTGGCAGCGGCAGAGGATCACCCCACAGAAGTGCTACTGCCTTGCTCAAGATCCTGAGGTCTCGCCCAATAGCAAGGTTCTCTGGTTAGCACCAAATGAGTGGCTCAGCAATTGATGTTGTGGAGCTTCAGGGGCAGGACAAACAGTCATGGACTGTAGTTGGCGGCCCCAGGCCCCGATGCTTAGGCCAGGCCTTGAGGGTAGGGAGGTGTCAGGTAGGTGGGAGACCCCCAGCATGTTGCAGGCCCAGGAAAGCACCCCTGACCTGCAGAGTAAAGGGGCTCCTGCTTAGCTGGCTGCCAGACTCGCAAAGGGGAATTAATTACTGTTTGTGATACAATTAAAATCCCCCGATGAAAGGCCTTGTATAAATGTAAATTATCATTATTGTCATTAAAGGGGCTAGACGTCTGGCCTGCTGGCTAATGCCCCCACATAGCTCTGAGCAGAAAAGAAAGCCAGCCCAAGGCAGGCAGTTCGCTCCGGTTCTTCCAAAGCAATAGCAGTAAGAAGGGGCAGGCCAAGGAGGGCTCAGCCTGTGGCTGTGAAAGCAGAGCTCCCCACTCTCATCCAGGGTTAGCATGCAGCTCTCTCTGCTCTGGGAGTCAAGCGACTGTGTGTGCCCTGAGGGCCAGGGCCCTGCCCAAATGCAGCCCCTTACCCCTGCAGGAACCAGCCCATGACTAGCACAGGAGTGGCCCATGAATGTGTGAATGTTTAGTTGTCTGCTGATTTGAAGGGTGGAAGGAACATGAGCAGGGTGGATACTGGCCAGCATTCTTGGGGTCCTAAGTCAGATCTGGAGACAAAGGGGAGATAGACGGCTCAGACCTGTGCAACACCTCTGATGATGCTTATGGAGGCTTTTGAGGGAACCCCTCCAGCAAAGCACCAGGAGAGGTCATTTGTTAAACTACTGCTTCCACTTAAGAAACTGTCTCTGGCTAAAGTGGCTGGATTAATACCAAAGCAGAAATAATAGTAATGGATAATAGTATGTTAGACCGAGCAGTGACCTCAGAAACCATCCCCTCACTTTGCAGATGAGGCATCTCTGGGGTACAGGGCGGTGAAGTGGCTTCTCCAAAGTGGCACAGCAGAGAAAAGCAGAGCTAGAATCACAGCTCAGGCTCCCCATGCCAAGTCCGCAGTTTGACTGTGCGGGATGGTGACACCTCCCCTGTGACAGCACTTCACAGAGATACCACTCCTCACCAACCCTAGGGAGTTGTAAGATGATCTGTATGTTACAGGAACCTTCTGGGCTTCCTTTGCTCTTCTGGGGCTCATTATTTGGAGAACATTTGTGGTCCCTCACATGTCACCTGGGTGGACTGCACGTACCCTCCTTCTTGCACTTCTTTTCCTTCCCCAGACACTCAGAGTAGCCTTCATTCTTCATTAGGATGCCCCAGCCCTTCCAAGAACCGCATGGGCCCGTGAGAGGGAGGTCGAGGTCATCCCTTTGGTCTCTTGTCATCACAGTCATAATCCTGCTGAAAAGCTACACAATGCAGGTCCCAAGATAAGAGCTAACAGCACCAGTCAATACCTGCAGACACACAGAGCTACCAGAGACAGGGCCATTTAGGGGGTTTTGTAGAACAAATGTAGGTGCAATGGGGATTGGCAGTAAGTAGCCCTCGAAATTCACTACTGAGCTGTTGGCAACTCTAGGAAAGGTTTAACGGGGGAGACTAAAATACTGCCACAATGAGGTTTGGGATGGGAGAGAGCATGAAATCAAAAAATTTTAGAAATTATTTATCTTACTCCCTTACTGCATAGATGAGAAAACAGAGCAGTGATTCACCATTATATGGCAGAGCCAGGGACAGAACCCAAGGCTCCCGACTCAGTGGACAGTACACTTTCCACTGGAAATCGTGGTGGCATGGGAAGAATGTGCCCTTTGGAGTCAGACAGCTCTGGATTCCTAACTAGCATTGCCACCTATTAGCTGTGTGATCTTAGAAAAGTTACTTTGGGCCAGGCATGGTGGCTCACACCTGTAATTTCAGAACTTTAGAAGACTGAGGCAGGAGGATCACTTGACTCAGGAGTTTGAGACCAGCCTAGGCAACATAGTGAGACCCGTAACATAGTGAAACCCCATCTCTACAAAAAAAAAAAAATTAATTAGCTGGGTGTGGTGGTGCACTCCTGTAGTCCTAGCTACTCGGGAGGCTGAGGCAGGAGGATCACTTGAACCTTGGAGGTCAAGGCTGCAGTGAGCCAACATCGCACCACCACACTCCAGCCTGGGTGACAGAGTGCAGAGAGAGAGGCCTTAATCTCAAAAAAGAAAAGAAAAGAAAACTTACTTTCCATCTCTGATCATAGATTTATTTTTGGCAAAAATAGAATCACCTGCCTGGTAGTAGGCCTGTTAGAAGGAGTAAATATAAAATAATACACATGAAAACAAGTAGCATGATATCTGGCATGTAGTAGGCGCCTCCCTTTCCTTATACTCATGGCTTCCAGCCTTTTTTTTTTTTTTAACCACAATCCACAAGATATTTTACATTTGAATCCAGTATATATAACTAGAACAAAAGTGCCACATACAGTGCACTCTGATTTTATTTCACTTTATTTTAATGCTGCTCAGAACCCACGAAATGGATTTTGCAACCCACTGTTTGAACAAGCCTACTTGACACCACATGTGGATATCATTCATCCAGGTTGCATATATGCCCTTCCTTTCCTTCCCCCCCTCCCTCTGTGTACCTGGAGCCTGGGGCCACAGAGCTACCTGCTGTCAGCACGTGCAGGGCTGGTGCTGGTGCAGGTGCAGTGTGGAGTGAGCCCTGCAGCCCAGCAGAGCAGGTGCATCTCCTCCTGTGCTTCTCCCCAGCCTCTCTACTGCATGATTGCAGAAGACTCCTAAGGCCCCCTCCAGCTGGACATTCTGCTACCTGCCCGCCTGCATGGAACTTCCCCACACCATATCCCAGCAGAGCCCACCTGAAGTTCTTGTTGTGAGAATTACTCTTGTGACCAAAGGCCATTGTCTCTAGACGGCCACTGTACCCCAGCAGGGAGTGGAGTTTGGACACCCTCTCCCATTGAGTAGTTTCTTCTTTGGGAATTGCTGCTTTTCTGTCTGAAGCCCAGAGAGCCAGGTGTCTGGGGGTGTGATTTTAGCTGTCAGGGGGATGAGGGTGAAGAGAGGAGGGACCATGGCCAATCTTGCTGCCCCTCCCCCACATCCTCAAACACCCAGCCAGCGGGGTGAATGTCCCAGAGTGCTGGGTGACCAAAAGCTGTGCCCAAAAGCCAGCATGCAGGGGCTGAGCACCTGTGGAAGCCATGAGCTCTGGCCTCTGGATGCTGAGATCTGGTGGAAGAAATTGAACTTATAACCAGGCAAATAACACTTCAAAGCCCTAGAGAGCCTCAGGGGAGGGGAAGGTTAGAGACCCCAAGGAGTTGATCTCCTAAGTGTTCCTTAGGCCCTCCTTTGGGAGTCTGGCACTTTGCTGTGGAGGCTGATGCCTGGCCGTGCCGCGCACAAACCTCGGAGCACTGTCCCAGCTGGGGTGTGACTTGGGGCCTGGACCCACATTCCAGGGTCAGCTCTGCTGGGTCCCTGGGCACTTCCTCTTTGAGGGCCACCCTTTGGTTTTTCACCTTTCGATGACTAAGAAGTGGAGGGTAATCTGTGACCTTGGTGGTGACTCACCACCATCGGACAGGCGGCCCACTTCTCCCCGCAGGTGAGCTGCGTGAGTAGCCCTCCTCCTGGCCGGGACTGTGGTGAGTACCCTGCACCTCAACCCCAGGCAGCCACGTGGCCATCAGCACATCGTGGCCTGTGCTGAGTGCCTGCTCTTGCAGCCCTGGGCAGAGTGAGCAGAGGACTCACTATCTGGGCACACCAGGCAGGTGCAGATGGGGAGACAAGATAAACCCAGGGCTGGGGCCCTTCTCTGGGTTCCCAGGCCCCAGGCAGCAGCACATTCCTTAGCCCCCCACACCCACCACCTGGCCTCGTTCCCAGCCCCAGCCCAGCCAGGTGCACCCATCCTCCCAGCCTTTCTCAGTGCCACACAGCCATTCCTGCCTGTCATCAAGCAGGTTATGATGGGCACGGCAGTCCGAGAGGGAGGGGGATGGAGAGGACTGGCTTACACTCCTCCTACTAGCTCTGGGGCCTCAGGTCAACCCCCTGGGCAAACAGGCATTCATTTAGCACCAAATTGACATTCACCTGCTGGGAGCTTCTGACAAGGTGAGCACCAAGGGCACTAAGGGTGAACCATCCCCAAATTCTGCCCTCTAGGCACTTACAGGGATGACGTATGCTAACGTATCATTAGGATATGCAGTGCCACAGGAACCATCCTAACCTCCCGCCCTTAGTCTCCCCTTCCCCTTCCCTGTAATGTTTGACCTCGGCGGTTTCCTTTTTCCTTCTATTACAACATTCTGTCATTCTGAAGTATATCTTAAGTAAGCTAAATGCTTGCATTTGAGAAATATTTATTGAGCTGGTGTGTATTGGACACTATATTTCAGGCTGGGGATGCAAAGATGGATGAATATGACCCATGGGCCTTGCCCTCACGGAGCTTCTCCCAGGGTGTGAGAAAATAGTTGGTATGTGTAGATGCGTGCACACATCTGCGATGAACACCAGAGAAGGAAGCTGGTCCCATGGCCGGTGGAGGCTCAGGAGCCCATTAGGACTACCCTGTCCCTCCCTCCATTTAGCCAGCTGGCCCTCCCTTCTCCTCCTCCTTCTCATCTGCTGCACCAGGGGATGCCAAGGGAGCAGAGATGCCTGCAGCCCGTGGGAGCAAGTCCTGGCCTTTGCAGTTGCAAAAACTGGCTGCAAGCTGCTCCAGCCCCAGAGGAACTGGCCAAGCTCCAGAGGGCCTCCTTGGAGGGCCTCAGAGGGAGAGAGAACTGCTCAGTAATTTTGATCGCTTTGGTAAGTATTTAAAAATACCCTGTGATTTAGCAGGAACCAGAATTCATCCCAATACTTTGATGTCTAGAAATGGATTTCAGTCAGTTGTTGTTGAAGTCCTCCTAAAACGGCCTTTGATTTAATTCAACACATACTGAGACCACAGTCAGCCTTCTCGCAGGCGAGGAAGCCGAGCTGTATAAATTGTAGTCTAGACACCAATCTAAACATCTCAAACACAAGGCAGACATAGCTCAGCCCGAGGTTGGAAGCCCAGCGTGCTGTGGAATCGAGTAGAGGGGAGATTGATTCCAGCTGAGGGCAAGGGCCTCTGCCTGAAGCTGGGAGCATGTGATACTGTGTTCTCACTGCGATATCAAGCCTTTGCATCTCAAGTTTGTTAATTTCCTTGTTCTGCAAGCTTAGACCCCCTGAACAAACCAGGCATGCTCCGGGGTTGGCGCATTTAGCAAGATTGACTGTGTAGGTGAGCCATTTACAAGCACTTGTTTGTTCCTAAAGCCCACACCCGAAAGCCAGGCTGCCATCGCCCAGGGCATAATTACAAAACAAGCTCCCATCGTGCCAGTCACTCACTCACCAAGGCACCCAGTTGGATGGCAGTTGTCACAGGGGCCTTTGGAGGGTTTGGGGTGAAGGGCATTGAAACAGAAGCAGGTCTCTTTGTAGCCAGCCTGTTGTGAGGATGACCCTTTGACACGAGGCGAGTAACCCCAAGTGAGTCAGAATTTACAGTGGCGGTTCAGGACAATAAGGACCAGGCAAGACCACGAGGCATGATTAGCAGGACTTGTCTTACACTATTTACAGGACTGCTTTGATTTTCAGACCACAATCGGTTTTCATATGACTGATTAAAAACATGTGCCAGTTGAAGTCACAGCTGCAGAAGAAAACTGGAAAAAGCAATGAGCCTTAGATGTTGGAACTTGCCTCTATTTGCAAAAATGACCTCTGACTTGATTTATGCCCTTGATTTCCTGACAGTGAGGGCTGTGTCCCTGAACCACTTCTCCTACCACACCCCACCCTACCACCACATTGGCCTGACTCTAGCAAACATCATGAGGCTCATCTTACAATTACCCAAAGAAAAGCATTTTTGAATTCCATAATTCAAGTCCTGTTTTGGAAGAAGGCAACTGTTAGGCTCTTGCAAAATAAAAAGTTCCAAGTAAAGGAGGCTAACAGCAACAAGACCACACGGTCTCATCCACGGGGCTGGGCTCTAGTGGCACTGGGGTTGGAGTGATATTGGCAGGCATCTTAACTAAACTTGTTAAGCTTCTGTTTTCTCACCTGCAAAATGGGGAGCATGACCCCTGCCACACCCAGTAGTGTTGAAAGAACCACCTTTGCGAAGCTTAACTGCCTTAGGTGCTCTCTCCCTGCCCCCAGAGTCCCCAACCTCTTTGGATTGTATATTCTGTTTTTGTTTTCATTTATTTAAAGCTATATTGATTCAGTTTGTCAGATGTCTATTTTATGGATTTTTATTCTTTTGAAAAGATCTATTGAATCAATAAAGCACTATAATTCCAGTAGGAAAGAACCCTTTTGATGAGACTTCATTGAACAAAAGTTCCTACTGGCCTCAACCCCAAGGCCTCTGAGCATTTCCCTGATGGCTCCCTGTCTTAACTTTCTTCAGTGTCCCTAGATCCCCTTCTCTAGAACCCAACCATTATGTCATTTTCCAGGCATTACCCCTGATCACTTAATGCTTCCTGAGCCAGAGGGCAGAGGGGTGGCCGAGAGGAACAGGCCTTCATGTCCCCCCCAAAACTGTCTGTGGCACTTTTTGCTTGGGGCTCTGCAGTGTTCACTAACCCTGCCCCATTTGTATAAAACTATACAGATAAAAACTATCCTATGCAGATAAAAGCTGTCCAATAATAACCCAACTGCTCCCACCACCTTTACAGCATTGCCACCTCCTACTGAAACTTGCCATGTATCAGGCCCTGGACTTGGTACTTGATACGTATTTCCATTCTCCTCACAACCTCCCTGAAAAGAGGTGCTAGTCAATATAAAATGATAAAGGGGCTATCACCACTGACCCCACAGAAATACAAACAACCATCAGAGAGTACTATAAACACCTCTGTGCAAGTAAGCTAGAAAATCTAGATGAAATGAATAAATTCCTGGACACACACACCCTCCCAAGACTGAACCAGGAAGAAGTTGAATCCCTGAATAGACCAATAACAAGTTCTGAAATTGAGGCAGTAATAAATAGCCTACAAACCAAAAAAAGCCCAGGACCAGATGGATTTACAGCTGAATTCTACCAGAGGTACCAAGAGGAACTGGTACCGTTTCTTCTGAAACTATTCCAAACAGTTGAAAAGGAGGGACTTCTCCCTAACTCATTTTATGAGGGCAGCATTATCCTGATACCAAAACCTGGCAGGTACAACAAAAAAAAGAAAACTTCAGGCCAGTACCCCTGATGAACATCAGTGCAAAAATCCTCAATAAAATACTGGCAAACTGAATCCAGCAGTGCATCAAAAACCTTATCCACCACAATCAAGTCGGCTTCATCCCCAGGATGCAAGACTGGTTCAACATAGGCAAATCAATAAACGTAATTCATCACATAAATAGAACTAAAGACCAAAACCACATGATTATCTCAATAGATGCAAAAAAGGCCTTCAATAAAATTCAACATCCCTTCATGTTAAAAACTCTCAATAAACTAGGTATTGATGGAACATACCTCAAAATAATAACAGCCATTTATGACAAACCCACAGCCAATATCATACTGAACAGGCAAAAGCTGGAAGCATTCCCAGCACAAGACAAGGATGCCCTCTCTCACCACTCCTATTCAACATAGTATTGGAAGTTCTGGCCAGAGAAATAAGGCAAAAGGAAGAAATAAAGGTTATTCAATAGGAAGAGAGTAAGTCAAACGGTCTCTGTTTGCAGATGCCATGATTTTTTATCTAGAAAACCCTATTGTCTCAGCCCAAAAGCTTCTTAAGCTGATAAGCAACTTCAGCAAAGTCTCAGGATACAAAATCAATGTGCAAAAATCACAAGCATTCTTATACACCAACAGTAGACAAGCAGAGAGCCAAATCATGAATGAACTCCCATTCACAGTTGCTACAAAGAGAATGAAATACCTAGGAATACAACTTACAAGGTGTGTGAAGGACCTCTTCAAGGAGAACTACAAACTACTGCTCAAGGAAGTCAGAGAGGACACAAACAAATGGAAAAACATTCCAAGCTCATGGATAGGAAGAATCAGTATCACGAAAATAGCCATACTGCCCAAAGCAATTTATAGATTCAATGCTTTTTCCCATTAAGCTACCATTGACATTCTTCACAGAATTTTAAAAAGACTACATTAAAATTCATGTGGAACTGAAAAAGAGCCCATATAGCCAAGACAATCCTAAGCAAAAGAACAAAGTAGCATCACGCTACCTAACTTCAAACTATACTACAGTAACCAAAACAGCATGGTACCGGTACAAAACAGACACATAAACCAATGGAACAGAATGGAGATCTCAGAAATAAGACTTCACATTTACAACCATCTGATTTTCGACAAACATGACAAAAACAAGCAATGGGGAAAGGATTCCCTATTTAATAAATGGTGCTGGGAAAACTGGCTAGCCATATGCAGAAAATTGAAACTGGACCCCTTCCTTACACCTTATACAAAAATTAACTCAAGATGGATTAAAGACTTAAATATAAAACCCAAAACTATAAAAATCCTAGAAGAAAATCTAGGCAATACCACTCAGGACAAATGACGAAAACATCAAAAGCAATTTCAACAAAAGCAAAAATTGACAAATGGGATCTAATTAAACTAAAGAGCTTCTGCACAGCAAAAGAACCTGTCTTCAAAATGAACAGACGACCTACAGAATGGGAGAAAAATCTTGCATTCTATCCATCTGACAAAGGTCTAATATCCAAATCTACAAGGAACTTAAATTTATAGGAAAAAAACAACTCCATTAAAAAGTGGGCAAAGGACATGAACACTTTTCAAAAGAAGACATTTATGCAGCCAAGAAACATATGAAAAAATATCAACATCACTGATCATTAGAGAAATGCAAATCAAAACTACAATGAGATACCATCTCATGCCAATCAGAATGGCGATTATTAAAAAGTCAAGAAACAACAGATGCCAGCAAGGCTGTGGAGAAATATGAACGCTTTTTCACTGTTGGTGGGAATGTAAATTAGTTTGGCCATTGTGGAAGACAGTGTGGCAATTCCTTAAAGACCTAGAACCAGAAATATCATTTGACCCAGCAATCCCATTACTGGGCATATATGCCCAAAGGAATATAAATCCTTCTCTTTTAAAGATATATGCACGCATATGTTCATTGCAGTACTATTCACAATAGCAAAGACATGGAATCAACCCAGTCCGTCAATGATAAGACTGGGTACAGAAAATGTGGTAAACATACACCATGGAATACTATGCAGCCATAAAAAGGAATGAGCTCATGTCTTTTGCAGGGACATGGTTTGAGCTAGAAGCCATTATCCTCAGCAAACTAACACAGGAACAGAAAACCAAACACATGTTCTCACTGATAAGTGGGAGCTGAACAATGAGAACACACGGACACAGGGAGGGGAACATTGCACACTGGGGCCTGCTGGTGGGTGGCAGGGTGGGAGGGAGAGCTTCAGGATAAATAGCTAATGCCTGCGGGGCTTAATATCTAGGTGCTGGGTTGAGAGGCTCAGCAAACCATCGTGGGACACTTTTATTATATAACAAACCTACACGTCCTGAACGTGGATCCTGGAACTTTTTTTAAAAAAAGAGAAGAGGTACTAGTGTCTGAATTTAATAGATGAAGAATCAAGACACAAAAGGTTTAAGTGGCTTGCTCAAGATCACGTGGATGATATCTCAGACGATAACTGGGTGGTCATAAGATCATTAAGTAGAAAGTGTCCTGTTACAGGTGAGGAAATGGAGTCCCAGTTCTGGATGACACAATGAGCCAGGGCCCGGGCTAGAGCTGTGAGTCGTCTGCCTCCTAGTGCAACGCTCTTTCCACTTCCCCCACTGCCTTTCTTTTATGATGCATGTTGTCCTGGACAGAAGAAGAGCTGTTTGAGGACCAGGCCAACCAACACCCTGCTCTTGGTAGCTGGAGCCATGTGATTCCTAAATACCCCTCTAGAAAGAGCTGCAGCGTCATCCCTGATCAAGCCCTGACCAAATCCGCACACCACACACAAGGAGTACACCTGGCAGGTTTGGGGGGCAGAAGACAGGCAAGGGCTGGAGGTGCCTCTGGCTGCAGAGTTTGTCCTTTGATGCCACAAGGATGCCACGAGCAGCTCTAGACTGGATTGCAAAAGACACACAGTGTCCCATGACTTTGGCTGAGTGTCCAAGCCTGAGATTGGCCATCTCTGCCTGCGATTGCCAGCTCAGTGTGATCAGTGAGGAGGGAAGACCTGATCCAAGGAGCCTCGGGAAAGCCTGAACTGAGGGCAAGGACCCTAGACCTCTCACAGGTTGCCTGCTTCTGCACACACATGTTCTTCTGGCTATTTCCACGGACTCAGACTCAGAGCCTCTTCCCTTTGGCCCCAGCGGGTACCCATGGTAATAGTTGATGTTTACGGGTCATCTCTTATGCCGCGTACCATGCCAAACGCTTACTCAGACCATCTCATCCACTCCTCACAAAAACCCTTTAAGGTAGGCACAGTTTTCCCACCTTTTAGATGAAGAAACTAAAGCTGCAGTCACTTGCCCTTATGATCAACAAGTAAGGAGCGTGGCCAGGCCTCGAGCCCAGTCTGCCTGGCTCCAGAGCCCGCCCCACACAGGCTGCCCTCACCTTCTACAGCCCACCAGCCTTAGGACCCTCAGTTAACAGCACTCTGCTTTGTAGGTGAGGGAGCTGAAGTCCAGAAGAGATTTACCCTGGGCCCAAGGCCCACAAAAGTAGACCCCCTGACTCCTGACCCTGTTGCCTCCACCATGCCGTGCCTGTGGGCTGAAGCCTGGGCCAGCCCTACTTCTGCTCTGAATTCATGGAAAACCTACCCAGTCCTTACGTTTTCTTCTCCTAACTGAGACTCCTGGGTTGGACTGAGTTGTAATTTTATGAAACCCTGAGCAGTGAGACAGAGATCAGTGAAGAGGGCCCGAACCTCATTTTGCCCTCAGGCATATTGAGCTCTAATTCCATCTAAAAATAAATTCCCTTCCAGTGTGCATTCAGTGAGGAGCTTGACACTCAGGGCCCTCTCCTGTGGGCCCCACTTGGCCAGTTAATGGGGAGGTAAGGAGACCTCACTATCCCCTAGAACACGCTTACACTTTTACAGCTTACTACATACTTTGTGGGTCAAAGGTTTTTCAAAGATGACAGATACCTCTTGCCATTAGCAATCTGTAATCTGGGCAGCTCTCCATTTTCTCTGATAAAAAGTGAAATAAATGAAAACAGTGTTTTTTAAAATCTATAAATGGGTGGGAGCCAGTTGTCATTTTCCCTTTCCTTCTCCTCCCCCTCCCTTAACTGACTTAATGAGGATCCAAGTTGAGAAGCACTCACTGAAAACAGCTGGTAGCATCATGCCTTTAAATAGCCCTCGCCACGCTTCCCCTTGGCAGCATGCAGTTGGCCCTGGCAGGGAAAGCCCAGGACAGAACAGGAAACTTTAGAACTTTCTGAAAAGAAAAAAGCTTGCCTTTCAAATGTGCTCCCTCTTGCCAAGACCTTTTTGTGTAAAGAGCTTGCAATGTTGTAGCCCCTTCCCCTATAAGTTTCCAAGGAAAATCTGAGCTGATGAGGCTTGCCTTAGGGACCCAGTGTGACTCTGGGCCTGGGGAGGTAGGTGGGGAGGTAGGTGGAGAGCTCCCCGGACCCGGACCCGGACCCGGACCCGGACCCGGACCCGGACCCGGACCCGCTCAGGCCAGCACCCAGGGCAGCAGTGGTTCCAGCACCATCTGCTCATCCGGCACCTGTGGGGGCTACAGTGCAGCTCAGCTGCAGCCTCTCCCCTTGATGTTCGTAGCTGTAAGGTCAGGGAAGGTGGCGTCCTCACCTCTAACTTGGGGCACATTCGGCCCTCCCTGAAAGTGGTACTGGGATGGGCCAGACTCCGCAGTGCACATCAGGCCACAGAATCCATGCAGCAGAGGTTGGTGGCAGCCTGTCGATCTCAGACCCTGTGGAGAAGTGGGGCCACAAGACTCTCTCGAGCCGCATTTCCATGTGCTGGGAAAACAGCAGCAGGTGAAACATATGGAAGGAATAAGTGGCCCTCAGCGTCTGGGTGGCAGCCAACAGTTGACTGTCTCCTCCCACACACTGTCCCATGCGAGTGTGGCATCAGGTGGCCTTATCACCCCTACTCTTCGTAAGAGAACAGAGCCCAGGGCTTCTCCTGCCCTGCCTGGCCTCACCTAGGTCTAGAGCTCTTTCCTCCACATCACAGCTCTCCTTTTGCATTAAGGGTGACTGTGGCATGGTGCCGTTAATGGATAAGGACTTTGAGGTCCTGAGTGCCAGAGAAGGTGGCGGTTTGGCTGGCTCAGGACTGTGCTGATCACAAGTGGATGGAAGAGGGTGCTTTATCTTTCTTACTGTTGACAAAGTTTGAAATTTGAGAATGGACTGAAGTGTTCTTCCTCAGTATCTAAATATTATACCTGTTGTCTTTCTGGGGTTGCTCTCTCTCCTACCTTCTTTATTTCATTTTTTTCTTTTTTTTTTTTTTTTTTTTTTTTTTTTTTTTTTTTTTTTTTTTTTTTCGAGACAGAGTCTCATTTTGCCGCCCAGGCTGGAGTGCCATGGCATGGGTGTAACCTTGGCTCACTGCAACCTCCGCCTCCCGGGTTCCAGCAATTCTCCTGCCTCAGCTTCCCAAGCACCCACCACCACACCCGGCTAATTTTTGTATTTTAGTAGAGATGGGGTTTCGCCATGTTAGCCAGGCTGGTCTTGAACTCCTGACCTCAGGTGATCCACCCGCCTCGGCCTCCAAAAGTGCTGGATTACAGGCGTGAGCCACTGCGCCCAACCTCTCCCGCCTTCTTAAACAGCTTGTAATGGACATACTATAGCTGTTTCTTACAAACTGGTGGCCACCATTAGTTACATTAAAGCCACAGCCCATCACCGAGTGCTTTCTACGCTGAGCCAGGCCTGGTGGTCACTGGGAGCAGGATGTGCTCCCGCTTTCCAGGGGCTGGCAGATAAGACCTGTGCGTGTGAGACAAGTGCCCCAGAAGAAGCACGGACAGCGTGCAGGGAGAGGACCTCCTGGGGACCAGGGAAGACTTGATGGAAGCAAGGATATTTGTCCTGAGCACCCAGAGGTGGCATATGGCATGTGTGAGGAAGAGTAGGTAGTCAGATGAGAAGAAGGGAGAGGGAGTAGATCCAAGGCTCATATTCTGGACCGTGGCCGGCTTAGGGGACCTGTGACATCCCCAGGTTGCAGTGGGGGGAGGTCTTCCCTGCAGTTTCTCTGAGGAGAGGATCCTGAACTTTCTTAGCTTCTCAAAGGGTTGCATGATCTCAAAAAACATGATAGAGGAACAGAATAGATTGTCTTCTTAATGACTTGGAGCCAGATAGTGAGAGTCATTGAATGCCAGGCTGAGAGTTTGGAGGACATTAAGATCTTGCTCAGGAAAGGGCCAGAGACTCACACTGTAAGAGAATCAATGTAGCCGCAAACAAAGGCAAAGGAGGCCTCATGTCCAGGGGAGAAGCAGCTTCTGAAGCAGTGCCATCAAAAGATAAGACAGGAGCTATGGGAGTCACTACGGACGGAGGGACTTAGCGGCAGGAACCTTGAGGATGAATTCACCATGGGGTTTAGGGAGAATGGAAACTGGTTCAGAAGGAAACTGAAGGTTCTGTTACAGAAAACCAAATTGGTCAGAGCATTTTCAGATACATGAAAGTGATGAAAACATCCATGTGGAACACTGGTGTGAGTTACAGAGTGACAGGTGGGGGGTCCCACAGGTGGTTGGAGACGTGGGACTGGAAGTTTGAGGGGAGGGAGGGCTGGGCTAGCAGTGCTGCAGGCCCAGGAGTTCCCACCTTGCTCTGCGTGACCTCAAGGACGATGGCGCCTGGGAGTGCTGAAGGAGGGGCAGGGAGAGGTAGATAGAGGCAGGACAGCTGTGGCACCACATGTCACAGAAGTCACAGGGAAAGAGAGCTTCCAGAGAGAGGAGCTGCCATTTCCGTGCTGCAGAGGCCGTGGTGGAGGCCAGCACTGAGAAAGAGCCAGAGCATCCCAAGGCCAGGTTGGAAAGAGGGCTGCAGTTGACTTGAAGGGGGCGGGCAGCCGGTGGCACCAGCCGCTGCATTTGCTCTGCTCCAGAGACGACTCCAGGGCCTGTCGGATTGCGTGGGGCTCTTTGCCCTGCAGCACAGGAACCCCAGTGAGTGCTCGTGCTCCTGAGCAGTTTTCTGTACTCTTCTCACTGCTGCCGTGAATCCGTTTCCGAGGTCTTTGGGTTAGCTCCTTCACTGCAGATTTGCTGCTTCTGATCTCCTGGGAGCTGGGAGCCGGGAGCCGGTACAGCCAGGCTCAGTAGGACCAGATCCTAAATAAAATGGACTGTGGGAGGCTCCCTGTGGGTGAGGTGATGAAGTCTTTGCAGTGCTGAGGGTGACAGCTCTTGGTGGCCCTGCCTGGTTCTCACCACTGCTCTGAGGTGAGATTCCTGGACACGTAAGGTGTCACCGTGATTGTGTGAGTGTCGGTGGGGTGGGGCTAGAAGGCAAGCCTGGTGACCAGGAGCATGGGTGCCCATCTCCTTCCTCTGCAGCCCCTCCCTTCTCCTCCCCTCACTTTTCTCCCTCACCTCTCAACTGACAGCAAGCTGCTGCTGGAAATGCCCCTGCACTGCCCCTTCCCTGCTGCATGGACTGCGGCCCGCAGGACTGCCATTGGTGCCCTGATGGGGGGTCACCCATGTGTCCATCTCCTCCACACTGCAGTCTCCCATATGCCAGGTCCCATGGCTGGGCCACCCCGCCACGCCTGATGCCTTGTACGGTGCCTGACACAGTGTGGGCTCGGCAGGTGCACATCTGAGGTAGAACTTGGCCCTGCTTCCACAGATTAGAAACCGGGATGCCGAAAAGGCCAAATGGGCTGCCTCCAGTCCTGCCACCCCTCTTGCACTGACTGGGAAGGGTTCTTTTAACACCCAGCCTAGCTTTCTTTCCAGTAGACCAGACTGCATATGTGTTTGGAAATAAATGGAGACCATGAATCATTTAGAAATTATTAGCGCTGGGTGTGGTGGCTCAGGCCTATAATCCCAGCACTTTGGGAGGCTGAGGCAGGAGGATCCCTTGAGGTCAGGAGTTTGAGACCAGTCTGGGTAATGCAACAAGACCCTGTCTCTACAAAAAAGTGAAAAAAAATTGCTGACATGGTAGCACACGCCTATAGTCCTAACTACTTGGGTGGCTGAGGCAGGAGGATCACTTGCGTCCAGGAGGTCAAAGCTACAGTGCGCTATGGTTGGACCACTGAACTCCAGCCTGGCTCACAGAGTGAGGCCCCATCTCTAAAAAAATAGAGTGTGTTAAAAAGCTTATTAGACCCTCTGTCTTTATGAAGTCAAAGGTCCAACCGAGTGGAAAAGGCAACCTTCCTGATACTTCAGATCTCTAAATGACTGTGTGGTTCAATTGCACACACACTGTCTTGTAGCTTAGACCAGGCCCTTGTCTTTGTCCTGAAAAAGGCAGCAGGACCTGAGGGCAGGTATCTCATAGGAACTGGCAGCCAGGAGGGCGCACGTACGGGCCCTTTGCGTATTCCTGAGAGTATCACAGTAGTGAACTGCGTGCACCTCCTTGGAAAAATCCGAAGGGCTTTGCCTCAGCAGAGAAGGCAAATCCAGCCCAACATGCACGAACAATAAATAACAACTGTTCTGAGTTAGTTTGAAAGCTCCGAGTTGTACTTTTTTTCAAGTTGTTTGTGCTAACCACAATTTTTTTTCTCCCCTTCTTTCCCACCAGGGCTTATTTCAAAACCTTTGTCCCTCAGTTCCAGGAGGCAGCGTTTGCCAATGGAAAGCTCTAGGAAACACCAGTCTTGAGAGGTGGCCAGCCAGACTGCCTGTCCACATGCGTGTCAGCACATACAGCCGCTTCCTGGAAGCCGCCTGGAATGTCTTCACGGCAGCGTTTTGCTCACACAGCAGCTTTGCACACCCCAGGCAGCCCCAACTGCTGAAATCCAACTTGAGCTGGCTGGTGGTCCCTGGATCCTAGAGCCCTTCACTTCGGGTTACTCCCTTTCTTGCCTCTATTTCTTAGTTGGAAGAAATAAACTCACAAATTACGGTGCAGTAATTTTCCGGGGAAAGTAAAGCATCAGGAATGCCCACACCTTTCTTCCAAAGCCTTTGTCTCTGAGACCTCTTAAGATTAAATGCCCCTCGCCGTTTTTCCTCTGAAACTAGTGTCTTCCCTCTGTGCGTGCATGTGTGTTTCATACCTCAGCATTTCCTATCTGCGCAGTCCTCCACTGTGAGAAGGAGTTACCTGAGTCAATCTGACCAACCCGCTGGGTTTCAGCCACTCACCCAGCCTGGCCAAAAGCTGTTGCTCAATGACAAATGGGTTCTAGCACACACATCCCCCACCCCCGGCCATCCATACCCTCCAGACCCCTGTGTGGGCATCTTGTGCTCAGGCCAGCTCCACACAGTAGGTAGTCATTCAAGTTTGCTGAGTGCACCAAGGGCTCTGTCCTTCCCGCTCTCCCCTCTCCGTCCCCTCTCCCTAGGCTGATGGGAGAGTCCTTTGGGCCTCTGCAGCTCTGTGTGAATTATACACAAAGACAAAGCTTGGGTGTCATGGGTTATCACGGGAATGTGTCTGCTTTCCGGGCTCGGGGACTGGCGACTGTGCAGCCAGCCAGGAACGGAGCTGGGGAAGATAGCCTGAGCAGACGCCATCTTCCCTGAACTTACTGATATGACAGCCAGAAGGGTCTTCAGAAGTCACCTCGTTTCTACCCCGTTACTCCCTTCAGTGTACAGAGGAGAGAACTAAGGCCCAAGAGTTAAGGAAACATGCAAATTAGAAACAGCAAATTAGGAGCAAATCTGGGAACTTGGAGCCAGGCCTCCTTGTACCATCACACACTCCCTTAGCTGAAACACAAGATGGCTGCCGTCAGCTTGACCACATCACCAGGTTTACAGTTTGGTTAACTTGGTCCTGTCCTGATGGCCTTCCACACAGGGAAGCAGGGCCCATGCGCCACCCACAGAGGTGAGGGCAAGAGCCGGCCTGGGTGCTCGCCCTGACACCCTCTGGCCTTCCCATTCCGAGGTGAAGCTACCAGCCCCTCCTGCAGGACACACACATGATTTCACAGGGCCTCTCACCTCTTCCCTTAGTTCCCTTTGTGGCTGTGGGAGCCCATTTTCACCAGGTGAGCCCAAAAGAACCAGCCCTGGGCCCTTGTGAGGACTGGTGAGGAGAAGGCGCGCCGCTCCTTCCCGTGTTCTCTGGCACCCAGGAATGTTCTCAGGAGGCTGGAGATCAGCTGGAACGGACCTCCCATCTTGCCTGTCAGCTGGAGGCCCGCCCAGTTCTGGGTTTTTTCACCGTGTGGGTACTATGCCCCCTACCCTGAAGCTTTGGGAATTCCCAGAACAAGAACAACAGTCCAGTGTCCTATGTCCATATGCCAGCCCTGCCATTAACTGGCTACGTGGCCTTGAGTGAGTCCCTTCCTCTCCATCATATTAATACTAGGAGGAGGCTGGACTGGATTGTGGGCTCGGCTCATCAGATCACCTGGGGAGCTTTTTTTAGGAAGCTACTGCTCTGGTAGTTCCCACTGCAGGCCTGTTGACTTGGAATCTCACTAGCTGGAGCTTAGTCTTCTAGATTTTGATAAAACTCCCCCAGCGATTCTACTGAGCAAGTGATCAGGACCCACTAAGCCAGCTGACCACACTGGCACTGCTTCTGACCCTGGCCTGCTGACTGCCCCTCTACTCGGGGCAGCTGTGTGCCATGCCCCATGTCTCCTCCATACCCCCAGTAAGGCGTCATGGCACGGTCACTTAGGATTGCTAGGGTCACCCTCCCCTGATGGAGGGGTATGGGTTGGGCTCTACTGTGCACAGCACCAAGAGTTGACTGAGCCCGGGCTTGCTTCTGAGCTGCAACTGGGTCTGAAGCAAGCCCAGGCTCAGTCAACTCTTTCTGGTTCCAGTTCTAGCAGATGGTGGTTGGCACTGTGGGAGGGGGCGAGGTCCTGTGGACTGGATATCCCCTCAGCATTTCAAATAAGCATTCAGCAGTGACAGCACCCAGTAGTGGGCAGTGTGGCCTGGGAATGTCATCCTCCTGCCCCTGCCAGCCCCTGGGGGCCCACAGACCCAGATTACGAACGAGACCGTGCCCATCAGCGAAGCACACACAGTCTAACGCAGAAGTTTTGCCACACACATTAGCTCAGCACACTTTACAGCGGACCTGGGCTGTGAGCAACTGAATGGGGTTGCTTTTGTTCCACAGATGAGGAAACGGAAGATGAGAGAAGCTAAGTGAGTTACCCATGATCACCAGCCGGTCAGGGCTGGAGCCAAGACCCAACCCAGGCTCCTGGCTCCCCTCCAGCACCTGTTCTCATGTGAGTCCATACTCTCATGATCTCATATTTTTTTCTTTCCCAGTGAAGGATGCTGGACATTACATACGTGTGAGGATAGAGATTTATGATTATTTTTAAAAGACTTTCAACTTCCTTGCCGCAGGGGAGGATTTGGGCTGGTTTTCTTAGAGGGGACTCACCACAAGGTGACAATCAGCACTGTGTGTTTCCAGAACCAGGGACTCAAACTCCAGGGTTTGCGTGATTTTATCTTTACCCCGCAACACCAACAGAAGCCAGTGGCACCTGTGAGTGAGTGGAGGTCACCTGTATATTTGTAAATACTTCTTGCCGGGTCAGCCTGTCATCGAGCGTTTTACCTGCACACAGAGGGCAGCCCAAGACTAATTAGTAAATGGCTATAAAATGCTTTGAAGATGAAAAGAACCATATGTGAGAGCACATTATTACTACCTAGTAAATCCTGTCTCCAGCTTACTCAGCCCTTGTAATTTAAGTGGAATCTCTCTTGCTTAGCACTGATGAGGAAGAGGACTCAGATGTGTTTACCAGTAATACCTGGATATGATCAGGCATCTGTGAGGCCCTGGGAAGGAGGAGCAGGGGACCCCTGCTCAGCCAGTGCTCAGCTTCTTCCAGCAGCCCAGCTTCCTGAGGACGCATTGCCTACAACCAAATGACTCTCTTTTTTTGAGACGGACTCTGGCTCTGTCGCCCAGGCTGGAGTGCAGTGGCGCAATCTCGGCTCACTGCAACCTCTGTCTCCCAGGTTTAAGAGATTCTCCTGCCTCAGCCTCCTGAGTAGCTGGGATTACAGGCACATGGCTGTAATCCACCACGCCCAGCTAATGAGACGAGGTTTCACCATGTTGGCTGGGCTGGTCTTGAACTCCTGACCTCAGGTGATCCGCCCACCTCGGCCTCCCAAAATGCTGGGATTGCAGACGGGAGCCACCACACCCGGCCTCAAATGATGCTCTATTAAAGCTCATTTTCTTGTGGAGACATGAACTAGAAAGAATATGAGGTTGAGGATGAGAGAGGAAAAAAAGAGGAGGACCTTGGTTTGTACCATTTGCCAATTTCTCTGGTGTAAATACTCCCACCATGACGGACTGCAGGCCACCAACGTGAGATCACTGGACGCAGAGTTGGGAGGAGCAGGGAGGGTCATCGTGGGAGCCTCTGCTGGAGTGAACTGGCTCCAGTGTCTGTCTTTACTTAATCTGAGTTTTGTTATCCTCATCTATAAAATGGGAATAAATACCTGCCTCCTGGGGTTGTGAGAAAAAAATAAGAAAAGTACCTAAAGCACCATGTGCAGTGCTTGGCACGCAGTAACGTTTGACAAACAGTGACTGTTATTACCGCAGACCAGAAAAAAGATTTTCTGATGTTGACTTTGGCCTTTTTCTAAAAAGTCAGAATGCCCCTGTTAAAAAGTCCTGCCAATGAATTTGGCCTTTGGAAAAGTGACCCTGTCTGGATTACCAGGAAGACAAAATGATGAGTCATCTTGAATTTTAATGGATAAGAGATGCGATGTATTTGTGGGGGGTTCCCCACCCCCCACGCTGGTCTTGCTTAAACTCTCGGCAGGACTTCAGGCTCCAAGCAGTGCTGGAGAAGCAACAACCCAGTGACCTGTTCATCCGCCCCGGCCCCTGCTTTCCCATAGGCAAGGAAATCAGAGCAGCGTGGTTCACTTTTGCCTCGGACTGGGTTTCAGTTCCTGACAGCTCCACACTCTTGGAGTCGCAGCTGACTTGCCGGAGGGACGACTGCGTTTGGTTTGCCTCTTGCTCAGGCCTATAAATAAAACTATCCCACAGCCTGCCCCAGTTCATGGGGACCAGCCTGTCCCACAGTTCCTAATGTGAATGTTAAGAACTTCATCTAATGGTAATAGGCCATCTAATTCTATTAATGGCATCATAGCTAATTCGTGGGTGCTCGAAAACATGAAAATAAAACCTTTGCCTTTTTTTATGCATCTATGGTGCTTACGTGCAGGGCCAGTACAAACGCTAACTAGAAATCGGGTGCGGGGTGCACCCATTGCCTTGTGTAATCCTTAAAACAACTAAATGAAATAGGTGTTATTGTCTTCATTTTATAGATAAAAACACAGAGCCTCAAAGATGTTAAATAAATAACTTACCCAAGGACAGGAAACTGGTATAATTCACTCATCCACCCATCCTACCTTCTCCCCCTTCCCCTCTCCTTTCCTTCCTTCCCTCCCTTCCTTTTTTTTTTCATTTCACAAGGAAGTGAAGCAGCTCCCTGTGTTTCTTTCCACTTCTGTTATCCAGCTTCCCCAAATGAGAGCTTTATTGAGCATCTAATGTATACAAAGCCCTGTATAAGACATGTACACACCAGTTTTTGCCATTTTCCCTGTGAGGGGAGGGGCTTGGAGTAGCTGGGTCTGGCCAGATCACATGAAGTGGGCATCAAACCCTGGTCAGCTGGGTCCAAGGAGTTCTGTGGGGTCACGTGCAACAAACTAAGAAAGACTTGGAAGTGGTCTTTGTGCCTGTGGATGGGTATGTCTATATGGCTACATACATATATATAAATAACTTGTTTTCAGGTGGCTGAGCCAGGGCCAGCCCACAGTTGGAAAAAAAATAAAAAATAAATAATAAATAAACCTGACTTCAAAATTTGTGCCACAGTCTCTGGTTAAAGTCCAAAACACACTTGGTTGAAATAACAGCCTAATATTTGAGGAAAACAAGGTGAAAAAGTTGTTACAATTATTAAGGAAAATTACCGAGGTATTACCAAAGACAGCAGGTCCCTGAACTAATTCCAGGTTCAATGGGAAGCAACTAACTCTAAGAGGCCTAAAGACGCGTCTTCCTTCTACAGGGTTCTTAGGATTTACTCTGTCACTATTCTCTGATCCCTTTGGAGGCACCACACTTCACAAGTCTAAGAGGTTGTGCTTGGGGTCATAATAAGTCATGGGTCATCATGGCCAGAAAAGTAGCCCTGCAAGCAACCCAGGGATGGCCAGAATGAGCCACCCTACCCTGGGCCAGCCGCCTCCGCAACATGTCGGGATGAGCCAGCCAAACGGCGTGTGGAGGGTGTGGCACACACTCATGCTCCCCCAAAACAGCCCACCACCCCCTTCTTAAAGTCCCATGGAGCAAGTCCCTCCACAGAATTCTCCTCATTCCAGAGAGCCTCTTTGAAACATGCCCTTTGAGTGAGCCTAGGAGCCACGCAAGAAAATGAAAATCAGTCCCTTTCAACTCCATGATCTCACTTTTGCTCCAGAACGGAACTCTGCAGCTCCCAGTGACTGTTGGCTGTCTGCGCAGGTGCCAGTAGAGCAGTAGGTAGAAGGGTGCCAGTTGCCATCTGGAAACAGAGTGGTGGGTGGGTGTTAAAAGTGACAGCTGCCCTCTCCCTTCTCAAGCACCGTGTGTGACAGTCCAGACCCTGTTCCAGGTAGTTCCCACACGGCGCCTTCTCGATCCTATGACCCTTCAGAGAACTAGGAGAACCCACCCCTACAGGCAGCCAAAGGAATGTATCAGGACAAATCCTGCGGAGGCCAAAAATCATTTGAGTAAGGTGAGGTCTGCCGAATAAGAGGGCTGCTTACCCAGGGTCAGCTCTGAAAGTGTCAATGACGGACGTGAGTTCAAGTAGGTGTATGGAAGGATTCGACGTGGACTCATTTCACAGCCCAGCTGGGGACTGATGTCATGCCCGAGGGCATGAGGTTTGGGGCAAGGGTCAGCCTCACACTGCCAGGTTGCCCTAGGGGAGATTCCACAAGGGCACAGTCCCTCGCCACGCACATGCGCAGAGACGCACACCCGTGTGCACGCACTCACCCACAACCAGGGCTTCAGACCAGCTGATCCCCCGCTGTCCCACCCCAGCGCCTGCTCCTGGGACTCCAGCCCACACCAGGTGGGAGGAGGACTCCTCATCCCGACTCCACGCTGGTGGTTCTTGGCGTGCGTGGGCTGCAGGTTGCACAACCCAGATGGCTGCCTCTGCCTGTCTCTCCCGCCTTTCTGCCCGCACCAACAGGCAGCCCCCTGAGGCACCTCCCCTTCCTCGCCGGCTCCTGCCCAAGCTACCCAGGCCCAGCGGCCCCCTCAGCCTCACCCACTCCAACTGCCAGCAGTTAGCAGCCAGCGGCCACCAGGGCTCGGCCCCTCCACAAAACTAACCCCAGCCTGGAGACCCGCTTCAGCGAAACCAAGCCCTGGCAAGGCAAATGGGCTTGTTGGCTGAGTTGAGGCCCACGGGCTCTGGAACCAGGTGGCCTGAGTCAAATCCAGGCTGCACCACTTCCTAGGTGCGCGAACTTGAACAAGCCAGCTGATCTCAGTTTCCTCCTCTGCAAAATGGGACTTCACCACATGGTGCTGGCGGAGGACTCCACGATCAGGGCACGGAGTTATAAGCATTGCAACACTTTCACCAATGCCTGGCACTCAGTGGGCGCTCAGAAAGCCCATCTTTATTATTCTTGCCTTTTAGGTTTGGCACAAGTTGTCCCTCTTCTCCCTCCTTCCTTTCCATTCCACATCCCAGTCCTTAAGCGTTAACTGACCGAAAACAACAAAATCTTTTTTGGCCTCTCCCATACCATAATCCAGTCCTCTTGCTGGAGCCACTCCCACCTAGAGTGTCTCTGAACCCTGCTGCCAGCTGTCCACCTCTGTGGTCTCCCAGGCCCTCTGCCCAAGGCTATCTGCCTGCCACCTCCCCCTCCTCTCCTTCGGCGGCTCCCCAGTAAGCCTGTGCTGAGCAGCACCACCTGGGGGCCCTGACTCGTCTCTTCTGTTAAACTCCTAGGTTCCCTTGTTTCCAGAGGTTTTGTCTATTAAGTTACTTTTTAAAAATTTTATTTACTTTTTTTGAGACAGGGTCTCACTCTGTCACCAGGCTGGAATGCAGTGGCACAGTCTCAGTTCACAGCAGCCTCCATCTCCTGAGCTCAAATGATCCTCCTACCTCAGCCTCCCAAGTAGCTGGGACTACAGGTGCGTGCCACCATGCCTGGCTAACTTTTGTATTTTTGTATAGACAGAGGTCTTGTTATGTTGGCCAGGCTAGCCTTAAACTCCTCAGCTCATGCGATTCTCCTGCCTCAGCCTCCCAAAGTGCTGGGATTACAGGCATGAGCCACCATCCTTGGCCAAGTTACATTTATTAAGTAATCATTTATTTCCCTCCTTTTAACCAATAGCTCATATACTTGCCTTCTAAGGATTCTAGTGAGCACTAAGGAGCAGTTACCCCACGGAGTAGGCATGTGTTCTGTCAAATCTGGAGCACAGGATTAGCCAGGGGGTTCTCCTCTCTGGAAAACATACAGTAAACATTAGACTTTTTTCAAGTCTTGACTGCCAGGCATGGCCCCTTCGCTCATCCGCTGCAGGCCAGCCCGTGTGCTGGGACTGTTCATGATCCGTCTGGAGAATCAGGATAAACACACAGTGTGGCCATCCACAGCTGTCGGCTGAAAGATGAGACGCTCCCTCTCCAGCACCCCTCCGTCCCCCAGAGCAGTGCCCGCTTGCTCACATGTGAGCCGCCCTGGCAGGCAGCCCAGAGCCAGAAGCAGGGTTTCCCGGGCTGGAGAGGGTATTGTCTTCTGTGGTCCAGAGGACCTGAGGAGTGTCCCACATCCAGGGAGGGGTGGCCAGGCCTGCAGAGGCTGCAGGAAGAGGTGTTGGGTCATCCTGGAGCCAAAAGGCCTTGACCAAGATGGGCCCAGTGTGACCAAGACACAGGTGAGCCCACAAGTCTGGGCTCTGACAGGTCAGGACGGGCAAAGCATTGATGTAAAGTGGAACAGAAAAGCAGCACTGGGCCAGGCAGCCGTTACTCCATTCCACATACATTGGCTAAGCACTTTCTGTGTGTCAGCAGTGGGAGCTCTTCCAGGAGCAACAGGACTTGCATCCCATTTGTGCACTTGACAGACATCTGTCGAGCGTCCTCTCTGTTCCTGGCACCTGGACCGTATGGATAAACCTAGCCCTGAGCCTGAAAGGCCAGGAAGCTGGGGCTAGTGTACACCCCTGCCACTGAAGGGAGAGGCTGGGGTAAGCCACATAACAGAGCTGCAGATCCGCACTGTTTGCTTTCAGCTGAAGCAAATCCTGGAGGACTTCCTGGAGGAGGGGTCAGCTGGGCATAGTTTTAGCCTCTTGGTTTCTTGGTTTCATTGTGGTGGTTCGGTTTCTGGTGAACTCTCCCATGGGGCCGAGGCACACACAAGGTCTGGTTCTCATGCATGCAGTCGTGTTGAGCACCTACTCCGTGCCAGGCACCATTCTATAGCAGTATAGCAGTAAATACAGCACCACAACCCCTGCCCTCGTGGGGTTTCCATTCCCATCAGGCGAGAGGGGGTATGAACAAGATGTACAGAGGGAATGTTAGGAGCCAAGCATAGGGAAGAGAAAGCAGGGAGGGGTGGGAATGCATTTTTAGCCAGGGAGGCAGGACTGGCCTGGCTGAGGAGGTGGCATCTGAGCCAAGGCCTGGAAGAGGCAGGTGAAAGCGGTAGCCCCCAGCTCTCCTCCAGAAGCCTGCCCCAGGCCCTGGCCTCAGGGGCATTGCCTTGGGTCCCTCCAGAATCTGCCCAGCAGAGCTTGTCCCTGCATCCAGAACGTCTGAGGTGACAGGCAAGGAGCAGTGGGGTTAAGGAGATTGCGGTGAGCTGTGTCCTGGCTGGCCGCCCCTGACCACACTGACAGTGACTTCCCTGACCTAGACCTCCTTATTTGTAAAATATTGAGCCTGTTTCACGGGCTGGTGCTAAGAACAAGGCAGATACGATGAGGGGAGTTTCTGGGACAGTAAAAGGTCATGGCCACGTGAAAACGTAAGCAGGTTGCCACTGCCACCACCTAACACACAACCCCCGCTACCAGGTCAGGCTAGGGGCCTGGTGGAGGTGCCCTGAGGAGGTGGTGAGAAAATACCAAGAACTGCAAAGGAAACAGGAGTGACGCCCATCCTGCCCGCCCTCCCCGGCCTCAGCCAGCCTCTGGGACCTGCCCTGGCACCCACCCGCTAGACGGAGGGGAGAGTGGGGAGGAGGTGGCCCATGCCAGTCTGCCTTCCCCTTTCACTCTGCCCCAGAGGACCCAGCTGCCTGAAGTGGGTGAACGGGGTCCCCGGAGTGCCTGAGAAGGGCCAGCTATGTCCTGCCCAAAAGCTCTGCTGCCCGGGGCCTGGGTCAACAGAGGTGGGTGTGACCTGGAAGGTGGGCTCCTAGGCAGGTGTCATAGCAGCCAGCAGGCTTCCAACCCGCCCATGCCACTCCCAGCAAAACAGCTAGCACTAGAGACTTTTCCTCTGGTTTTTTTGTTTTGTTTTTTTTTTTGAGATGGAGTCTTGCTCTGTTGCCCAGGCTAGAGAGTAGGGGTGCGATCTCAGCTCACCGCAGCCTCCGCCTCCTGGGTTCAAGTGATTCTCTCACCTCAGCCTCCAGAGTAGCTGGGATTATAGGCACCCACCACCACACCTGGCTAATTTTTTGTATTTTTAGTAGAGACGGGGTTTCACCATGTTGGCCAGGCTGTTCTAGAACTCCTGACCTCAGGTGATCCACCCATCTCAGCCTCCCAAAGTGCTGGGATTTCAGGCATCAGCCACCACGCTTGGCCTTTTCCTTTTATGAAAGGAGCAGATACCAGAAACCACACCGGCTCCCTCCTCCAGACAGAGCCACGCTCAGCGCATAGGTATTTAACAGCCTTCAACAAATATCTTGTTCTTATTTATTCTGAGGCAGGAAATGATATCCCAGCTGAGGTCTGAGGACTAAAGGGGTTTCCTTCCAGTCTTTTCCTATTCATTTTAACATGCTTAAAAACAATGGAAAACAATTGTGGATCCTGTTTTGTTTTTCTCTTTTGTTTCCCGACTGTTTACCATCTTGCCATCTTTGGTGAACCCACCTCATGTTTCTCCAGAGTTCACTTACCCCTTTTTCCCTTATTTTTTGGCCGTTTGAATTATTTCTTGATTTTCCCTATCATAAATCTATCCCATCAATAATGACTTGTACCTTTCTGTAGGAAAGGCACCTGCGTCAGACTCACATAAGATTGGTCAGCAAGTACCAGGGAGAAACGAACGTGGTGATGGCGTCAGTTCACGCCTCGAAGACTGCAGAGCTTGGGAAAAGAAGTGAATGTGCTGGAATATTCTGTCAGGGCAGTGGAGGAAGGGCCGAGATGGGTGCGTTCCATGAGACAGCGAGAAGCGTGTTGAACCTCCAGGTTGCGCCTAGGATGGGAGTTAGGAGAAGGGAGGCCATGGTTGAAAGTTGGCTTCTGAAGGCCTTCTCAGTCAAGCTGAGGTGACCAAACAGCTGCAGAAGGACACAGCAGGGGAGGGACAGGGCAAGGCTGTCCATGGGAGTCCCCGTGCCAATGTCCAGCCCACCTTCCTTGCTGATGCCATGAGCTGTGGACATGGCAGAGGTGACTGTCCTCTGCCTGTACCAAGCAATGACCCCCGGGCAAGACTTGAGGTGGACTCACCAGCCTCCAAAGTCATGCCCACTCCCTGCATCACCTCAGTCAGCCCACAAAGCCCCAGAGGGAGGGGAGTGTTTTCCTGAGTAGCTCAGACCGGGTTCAGGTGCCCGTGTTGGGCTTCCAGGGCTGAGCAGCCCCAGGCCACCAGATAGTCCCAGGGCTGATCCCAGCACCCATACTGGGCCTGAGCTTCCTCCACTTCCTCCTCCTCTTCCTCCATGAGGAGGCTCAGAGCCACCCTGGCTGCCTGATGGGCTGACGGGAACTGGGGAGGGAGGCTTTGAGTTTGGTCTCTTTTCTTCCAGGGACTCAAAGCACTTTATAAGTATTAATTTCCTTCATCCACCTCAGCTGTTGTCCTGTTTGCTCTTTACATTTTATTACGAGCTGAGGTGTTGTGTTTAATCCTCAGGCACTCAGCAAGAGGGAATTCCCCAAGCCAGATGCAGCGGAGGCGGAGGACGCAATCCCCGCCAGCTCCTGGGACCCAAGGGCCGGGTCCCTCCCAGGCTTGTGCCCAGCTCATCTTCTCCCCTCCCTGCCTCTGGCCAGATGTTTGCTCCCAGCATCCTCAGCAGCCGGCAGGGAAGGCGTCCCTTAGAGGCCATCGTGGAGTTGTAGTGGACCCAGAGGCAGCAAGGTCTGCGGAGGAGAGCACTAAACAGGGAGGCGGGGACCTGGGCCCCGCCACGCGCTGCTGTGTGACCCCGAGCAGTTCACTACACTCTGAGTCCTGGTTTTAATAAAACATAGGACAGTGGGATGAGACTCTTATTAATATCACATCACAGCCTGTGGAAGTGCTTTGTAAACGCTAAAGCTCTGTGCTAATGTTCAGGGCAGGCTACCCCTCTCCATAGCATGAGAGTGGGTAAAATAAAATGACCCCATGGGGACATCCAGCCCAGACTTCTCACTCTGACTTGGATTCTAACATGAAACGAGCTCATTCCCTCCTCCCACACAGCCCTGGGCCTGCACCCCTCGGCCCAAGTGACCAGATTGGAGGGCAGGGGAGGGAGATGGGGCAGGAGGCATAGCTCAGGGAGCCACAGATGTCCTGATCTGAAGGAACTCCTTTCAGAGCTATGTGATGGGCCAGCTACATTACCCGTGACCGCTCAGACGCAGGTGGGCCTTCAGAGTGTCCACAGGGCGAGGGCGATGTCAGCCCACCAGGGCCACCCTGTTAGGCTGTGTGGTTTGCCAGTGCAGTACTGCCTTGCCCAGAGGAAGGGATGGCTTTTGCTGCACACAAGGTTTCCATCTACAGGGCCAAGTCTTACCCAGTGGGTGCTGAGCCTGCAGGGAGGGGCCGCCCTCTTCCCAGCAGGCTTACCCTGCCCCCTCTGGCAGAAGAGACCACCCCTTTTTCCTAAACACAGAATTACAATAACAATACAGTCCCCAATCCCTTGTCCACAATTCCAAACTCCCAAAGCTCTGAAAATCCAAAGTCTTTTCTTTTCTTTTCTCTTTCTTTCTTTCTTTTCTTTTTTTTTTTTTTTTTTTTTTTTTTTTTTTTTGAGATGGAGTCTTGCACTGTCGCCCAGGCTGGAGTGCACTGGTGCGATCTCGAATCACTGCAACCTCCGCCTCCCAGGTTCATGCCATTCTCCTGCCTCAGCCTCCTGAGTAGCTGGGATTACAGGTGCCCGCCACCACACCTGGCTAATTTTGTGTATTTTTAGTAGAGAGGGGGTTTCACTATGTTGGTCAGGCTGGTCTTGAACTCCTGATCTGCCCGCCTCGGCCTCCCAAAGTGCTGGGATTACAGGCATGAGCCACCGTGCCCGGCCAGCTTTTCCATACCTTATTTAGCAAAACCTGGCCTAATCTAAGTCCTTATTTTTCTCGCTTTGAGTAAAGATTCACATTTCAATGAGGAAATAGTAATGTGTTTGACCACGGGGTGTTTCCCCAGATCTCACTGGGTTATACATGATACTGGAATATGCATATTACCTTTTAAAACTCCAGAAGCACAGACATTCTGTAACACGTATGACCATGGGTTTCCGCTAAGAAACAGATCTGTAACAACCAGCACTGAGTATATAGGCTTTGACATATCCCCAGAACTGTGCTGTGTACTCAGGCACCCGTTCGTGTAATCCCAGCAACTCAACTTATTTCATGTTATAGATGAAGACACTGTAGCCCAGGGAGGTTAAGTAGCCTTGCCAAAGTCACACAGTTAACTCAGGGATGGTGCCGATTCGAACTCCAGTAGTTTGGCTCCCTGCTACTAACCCTAGGCTGTACAGGTGAGGAAACTGAGGCCCAGAAAGAATAAACTTGCTCAAGATCATCTGATGGGTAAGAGTCAGAGCTGGGCCAGAGTCCTTGAGCCCCAATCCTTGCCTACTCCTGTCTGTTGGGGACCTGTTGGGGGTGGCGAGGCCACCAGCAGCAGCCCAGGAACTCACAGCCTCCTCAGGCTGAGTTTGTCCAGCCCATCCGGGAGGAGCTTAAAATAGAAGAAGTTCCCATGGAAAAGTTTTAAGACTTCACTGGATTGAAACCAGATGACCCTGTACAAACAGACCCCACCAGCAGGCGCAGGGTCTGGGCGTGAGCTGTGCTCCCTATGGCTGTTCCCAGCCTGCCCCAGGGAGGGAAACTGTCCTGGGGGTGCAGAGAGACCAGCAGGGAAAGGAGCCCAGGGACAGGGGACACCAGAGGGGCAGGCCTTTGCTGTTGGGAAGGGGTGGGAGATGTCTTCCCCAAGGCAGAGAAGTGTCCCCAACACTTTCACTGACTCCATCTGTTTCCCAGCTTCTGAAGATGGACAGAGAACTTTGAGACGGCATTCACCCATTCTCCCACCCTGCCAGTCATCTCCCTGTTCCCTCACTTATTCTCGCCTTTATTTGCACACCACAGTCATACGCCAAACACACAGCACCTCCTTGACGCGGAGGGCTACGTGTGAACCACTAGGGACACAAGGACGCAGCAGACACTGTCTTGCCCTTTGGAAACTCCCAGACACACTGAGCAGTCGTCGCAGTAGGATGGCGGGGGGTAGGGGCAGGCTGGGGACACCCGAATAACCCTGGCCGGTCAGGGGGAGCTGCACAGACAAGGTTTGGAGCAGGACTCAGAAGGGAGGGAGAAGAAGGGGTGTTCTGGGCCAGCAGTCAGGCCTGGTCACGCCAGCTGGCTGGCACTCAGGGTGCATGGAGAAGGGCAAACAGAAAAAGGAGCTGGAGGGAGATGCGGGCCCCCTTAGAAGATTTCATCGCCCCATTGAGTTTCTCCTGGGAAGGCTGGGGAGGCAGGAGATTCTATGTCTTCCTGGACTCCAGGCTGGTAGAGGAAGACTATTCTCCGTGCAGCGGCCAATGGTAGTGACCTGAGCACTCCTCTGGGGCAGGGCCTGTCCCCGTCGCCTATTCAGCCCAGCCTCTGGCACAGGGCTGAGCATTGTAGGAACAGATTGCTCAATCTCCCCACGCCTAGAAACCAAGTCACTGCTGCTCCTGGAAGGATGAGACCAGCAGGAAAGTGGGGACCTGAACTGGGTTTTGTTTGTTTGTTTGTTTGTTTGTTTGTTTGTTTGTTGCAGGGGTGGGGGTGCACGGTGGGGACAGAGTCTCACTCTGTCGCCCAGACTGGAGTGCAATGGCGCGACCTCGGCTCACCGCAACCTCTGCCTCCTGGGTTCAAGCGATTCTTCTGCCTCAGCCTCCCGAGTAGCTGGAATTACAGGCTCACACCACTATCACCCAGCTAATTTTTGTATTTTTAGTAGAGACAGGGTTTCACCATGTTGGCCAGGCTGGTCTCGAGCTCCTGACCTCAAATGATCCACCCGCTTCGGCCTCCCAAAGTGCTGGGATTACAGGTGTGAGCCAGCATGACTGACCTAAACTGGGTTTTATATGATATTAAGAAATTGTTGTACCATGGAATACTATACAGCCATAAAAACAATGAAATCATGTCCTTTGGAGCAATATAGATAGAGCTAGAGGCCATAATCCCAAGCAATCCAATGCAAGAACAGAAAACCAAATACCACATGTTCTCACTTAGAAGTGGGAGCTAAATATTAAATACACATGATCATGAAGATGGGAAGAGTAGACACTGGGGATCACTGGCCTGGGAAGGGAGGGAGGGAGTATGAGCTGAAGAATCACCTGTTGGGTACTATGCTTATGGTCTGGGCGACAGGATCCCTGGGACCCCAAGCCTCAGTGTCATGCAATTTGCCCATGTAACAAATCTGCAGGTGTACGCTTTATAATAAAAGTTGATTTTTTTTTTTTCCTGAGACGGAGTCCCTCGCTGTGTCACCCAGGGCTGGAGTGCAGTGGCATGAATCTTCAGCCTCACTGCAACTTCCACCTCCTGGGTTCAAGCAATTCTCCTGCTCAGCCATCTCCGAGTAGCGGGACCCTACAGGCAAGCGCCAACCATGCCCAGCTAATTTACATAATATATATATATATAATATATATATATATTTTAAAATATGTATTTTTAGTAGAGCTGTTTTTCACTATGTCCAGGCCTGGTCTTGAACTCCTGACCGCAGTAATCCACACTCCCTCAGTCTCCCAAAGTGCTTGGGATTACAGGTGTGAGCCACCGCGCTTGGCCAAAGTTGAAATTTTTTAAAAAAGAAATTGTTAACTTTATTAACAATTGCTAAGACTTGGCATTATAGTTACATTAAACAAAAAAAAAAAAAAAAAAAAAAAAAAAAAAAAATCCCTCATTCTGTTGGACATAAAGACTAAAGCATTTATGGACAAAATAATATAGTGTCTAGCACTGTTATAAAATACCCAAATTTTTTTTTTTAAAGTGGGCTAAGAAGTAAAGAGGGGCCGGTCGTGGTGGCTTACACCTGTAATCCCAGCATTTGGGGAGGCCAAGGCAGGAGGATTGCTTAGGTCCAGGAATTCAAGACCAGCCAGGGCAACATATGGAGACCTCATCTCTACAGAAAATTTTAAAAATTAGCCAAGCATGGAGGCATACATCCTTAGTCCCAGTTACTAGGGAGGCTGAAGTAGGAGGATCACTTGAGCCCAGAAGGTCAATGCTGCCATGAGCCATGATCATGCCACTGCACTCCAGTCTGGGCAACAGAGTGAGTCTCAAAAAGAAAAAAAGAAATAAAAAGAAATAAAAAAGATAAGATGACGATGAGCCTTGAAGCTGAGCAATGGGCTCACAGGGCCATGATAGTCCCTTCTTCTTATTTTGTGTTTCAATTTTTCACGGTTTTAGCTACAAGTGGAGACAGGTAAGCATGTGTTCCCAGAGCACCAACCCTGCGGGATGGTTGGAGCAGAGCAGATGAGACCTCACTCATTCCCACCTTGGAAGTTGATGGGATCAGGGATCCCTTGGAAGTTGAGGGATGAGAGCACGGGCCTAGAGGGCATGAGCCTGTGGCAAGTCACTCAGCAGGTCGGGAGCCTCGGGCCTCCAGCTCAGGCCATGGCGCCCCAGTTTGTCCAAGAGAGAACTCCCCACTGTCTAATCCTCACATCCAGTCACTGGTCCTGTTTATTCTCGCTCCAAAATCTCTCTCAGATCTGCCTACCTTGCCCCATCCCCTCTGCCCACACCCCCCTCCTTCAAGCTGCCATCATCTCTTGCCCTGCCCACTCCAGTAGCCCTGGCTGGAGGCCAGGTCACCCTTTTGTCCCCATCAGTTCTCCCGGCACGGCCCACTCTGCGCTAGTCCATCCCAGGCCCTCATTTACAGGCGGGAACACTTAAAAATGGACACTTGGCCGGTTGCGAGCTTGGGGCTCGGGAGGCTGATGAGAGGCCCAGACCAGGCCCCCTTCTCGGCCTCCCAGGTTGGGACATCGACGCAGAGAGCTGTGTCTAGGGATGGGTCCGCCTGGGCAACCAGCTCTCCAAGAGCAGAGTTTAAGCTGCAGACCTGCCTGGATGCAGCAGACGTGGCTGGCTGGCTTCCAGAAAGGTCAGGCTGGCTGTTGATGGCTGACCTCACCATCCTGACCAACTGGAGAGGTTACCGTGGCCACAGCTGCCACTGTGGATAAGGTTGCCTGGGGACTGCAGTAGCCCCGTATCTGGCTCCTGTGTCACTCAAGCTTGGCCTGTGAGCAGGCCCAGAGCAGGCCTCACCCGGCCCACTGAGGATGGCAATGGTGTCCTGGGGGCCTCGTATCTTCTAGGGTTCCAGAGCTGGGGATGGAACTGGGCCCTGGACAGCAGGATGGCAGGAAACAATGCCACCCACCCCCTCCAAAGCCTCCCAAATTAATGACCACAGCAAGAGGGAGAGCAATGAGAATTGTAAAGAACTGAGGGAGCGGCGGCTAGCCCAAGTCTGCATGATTGGAGAGGCATCCCTGTTGGTTCCTTCCATCTCCAGGCAGATGCTTAATGAAGAAAACGGCTTTTTCGTGCCTCCTAGCAGCCACACACAGCCTGGGCAGGCCCCACAGAGCAGCGAAGGCCCAGAGACTTGACTTTCCCAGGCCCCTCCCACCTAGAGCAGGGCCCATGAGGCAGCTTCTCAGTCACGAATCAGCCTGTGAGGCTGGCTCTGCGCCTGGGCCTCCTGCCAGGGGCGTGAGGAAGGGAGCGCTGGGTTCAGACACTATCCCTGCCGCCTCTGGCTCAGGGCTCACTGCCTGTGGCCCTGCCTCTTCGCCACCTCCAAGTCACCTTGGGCCTGGCAGTCCAGCTGGGGGTCCTGTCCTGTCTCCACTCTGGAGCACCTAGCAGCCACTTCACTGAAGCTCAGCTCCTGAGGATGGAGGAGCAGAGGACAGGCTGCTGAGAGGAGAGGGTGGCTGGGGACTGGGGGCAGAGGGGACTGCCCAGGTCTCTGAGCAGGTAGCTGTGGCCACCTAGGAATGACTCCTGATGTCGATGGATGACTTGGGGATAGAGTCTGGGGTCTGGAAGCCCTGCAGCCAGCTCAGCCTGTCCAGGAACAGTCCAGCTGAGCTCTGGCAGCCCAGGCCAAGGACAGAACCTCCCTGCCTAGTTCCCTCCCAGGCTCTCCCAGAGACCACCCACATGGGCCCTATCAGCTGGGATCATTCTCCAGCCCTCTGGCTCAGCCCACAAACCCACTGGCTCCGAGCTGCCCAGGCCTCCCTCCCTGGAACGGCTAAGTCCCAACAGCTGACCCTGGCAGGCATCTGGGCCACAGGGAGAGATGGGGGAGAGTGGCTTCAAGTGGAGGAGGGTGGCACCGCCCTGGACGGGCCTTTGACCCTGAAGACACAGGCTTCTGAGTGGGGCCCAGGCCTGAACAGCAGGGAGTAAGGGTGGGTATCGGACTATCACCTAGCACCAGCTTTGTTCTGGTCTGGCTTTGATCTCCCTCCCCAGGCCCTGGGCTCTGGCCCCATCGAACAGTTTGCTGCCCTCACACAAGCACCATGGCTCCTTCCTGTGAAACTGGGCTCAGGACGGTCCATCTCTTGGGAGTGCCCGTGCCTCCCCCTGCCAGTCTAGTTCCTACCTGCCCTCAAGTTTCAGACCCTTCACAGGGCCCTGGCTTCCAGCATCTCATGCTCTGCACGTGCACAGCACGTCTTTCTGGAATGTGCATCCTTCTACCTCAGGTCTGAGGCATGGTGCACACCATGGACCACAGGTCCTGCAGCCTGAGCATCCCAGAGTCCACTCCCAGCTCCGCCACTTCCTAGCTGGGTGATCTTGGGCAGGAAACTACAGAATGGGAAAAATAATAGCCACTTCACAGGTTGTTTTCTTATTGTTTTATTGTTTTGTTTTTGAGATGGAGTCTCACTCTGTCGCCCAGACTGGAGTGCAGTGGCGCGATCTTGGCTCACTGCAACCTCCGCCTCCCGGGTTCAATCGATTCCCCTGCCTCAGCCTCCCAAGTAGCTGGGACTACAGGCACGTGCCACCACACCCAGGTAATTTTCAGTATTTTAGTAGAGACGGAGTTTTACCATGTTGGCTAGGATGGTCTCGATCTCCTGACCTTGTGATCCGACTGACTTGGCCTCCCAAAGTGCTGGGATTACAGCGTGAGCCACTGTGCCCAGCTTTTTTTTTTTTTTTCTTTTCTTTTTTTTTTTTTGAGACAGAGTTTTACTCTTGGTGTGATCTCGGCTCACTGCAACCTCTGTCTTCCGGGTTCAAGTGATTCTCCTGCCTCATCTTCAAGAGTAGTTGGGATTACAGGTGCCAGCCACCACACCTAACTAATTTTTGTATTTTTAGTAGAAATGGGGTTTCACCATGTTGGCCAGGCTGGTTTTGAACTCCTGACCTCAAGTGATCTGCCTACCTCGGCCTCCCAAAGTGCTGAGATTACAGGCGTGAGCCACCGCACCTGGCCCACAGGTTGTTTTTTTTAACAAGGATTAAATGAGACATCTGTGGGACCTGCTTAGGCTGGCGCTCAGGATGTGCGGTGATTATTCTGCACCGTGGTGATGGTGGCAGTGGTTGTTGTTCCTATGGTGAGTCCTGAAAACAGCACTGGTTTCCTAAAGACAGGAACATGTCTTCTGTCTGTCTTCTCTGCCCTCCTGCCCACTCCTACTTCCCCCTCAGTGCCCTGCAGAGGGAGCCTGCTGGGCATGGGCATAGAGCCCATGAGAACCTGGTGCGGGTGGAAGGAAAGGGGACCCCACAGGGAAGGTAGAAGGGCCAGGGCTTTCCCCAGCAGTGGCCAGATCTGAACGGAGATGACTCTGTGTTGTTGTGGCCACTCCAGACCCCAGATCACAGCCTGATATCGAAGCTCCCGAGGGAGCAGAATGCACCGGCCGCCTCAGAGAGGAGGCGCGGCCCAGTCAGGGCCCCACGTTGTCATGGGTCCAGCTGTCCTCAGGAGGGAAACTGTCTTGCGGGCCTGGAGACTTCTGGTTGCTTCTCAGAGGAAAGGTAGCATCTCCCTTCCTTTCTGGGAAACAAACATTCCTGAATACCAGCTGTGTGCCAGGCCCATTGCTAGCTGCAACCTTGGGCAGGTCCCAAACCTCTCTGAGCCTTGGGCCTGTCATCTGGAAACAGAGCACTCTATAAAAGACAGACTTCAAAGGGCTGTGAGGACAGTCAAAGAGACCATAAAGCACAGAGCCTGGGCAGGGGTGGGTATTCAGGAGAGGTGGTGGCCCCTTCCCCTGTGCCCGCCCCTGGGAAGCCCTATCCCCCACCTGGCTGGCAGCATAGGAGACGCGGAGAAGGGACGACCCGGTCTGGGGAAGGGGCGGTTTCCCCAGGCTGAGCTGCCACTGTCTTCCTTCCCTGTGTGGGTGGTGGCTCCAGGCCTGGTGGTCTGCCATGAAGGTCCACGCTTTCTGGTGGCTGGGAGTGGCAGTCGGGGGCTTCAGGACAAGCCTCTGGCTGCTGTGGCCCCTACCCTTCCTCTGCACCTTGGAAGCACCAACCCCTGGGCTGTCTGAGTCTATGCTAACAAAGTAGGAGCCAGAAACCCTCCTTCAGACACAGGTCACTGTGAGCCTTGGCTAAGCCTAGGGACCTCTTCTCAGCCCTGGCTACGGCCCAGATGCCCACCCTGAACCTTCCACGAGTCAGGGCAGGCACCATTTCCCCAGGACGAGCTGAGCAGTAAAGTCTCTTCTGGTTTATCTGGAGGAAGGAAAATGACGTCATGAGGTAAACCGCACAGCCTGAAACCACGAGGCTGGGCGCCCCAGTGATGTTTGCTTTTCAGCAAAAGTCACCATGTGCACAGAGGGGCAGGCAGCCGGGGCCATTGTGGTCAGAGGGTCGGGGGGAAGACAGAGGGAGATTTTTAACACGGAACCACAAAGAAGGAGAGGCCCCAGAGAGGACGGACGTCAGAGGCCAGAGGGCAGCTTCCTGGGGTGCTGTGGGAGACTTGTCACCTGCTGGGCGGGGTGGTGTCTGCTGGCATCTCACGACGTCTCGGGCTTGGCACCTGAGGCACGCAAAGTCACACTTGCCATAGCGGGCATAATAATAGTGGCAAGAATAATAACGATAACACATCCTGACCACGTGTCTCTGTAGCCTTGTCACCTCCTCAACACCATTCCACAAGATGGGACCCTGTGAGGCAGACGCAGCCTGCACATAGAGGAGGGCGGGGAGGCTGGGGCTCTGGCCTGTGCTTTCGCCTCCAGACCATGGAGCTTCTTGGCCCACGTGCTGGGTGCCGTCCAGCCTGAGGCCTGTGTGCAGGGTCCCTGTTTCAAGCCCTGATTCCTGCCTGCTACCTTTGACCCAGGAAGCCCCCTCCCCTCTGCAGCCCTCAGTTTCTTCACCTGTCAAACGCCCTGCCTTTGAGGTAAGAGAGTACATAAGGTAAAGCTTATTCTTCAATATTGTTCTCTTACTCTGTCAATGCTTTGAGCAGGATTCCCTGGAGAAACTGGCCCAAAGGGTGGGCCCAGACACTGGTCTTGATGGGCTGGCTAAGGAGGGAGCTCTGTCTCATGGGAGTGGATGGCAATGGCAGGCGGGTGGGTGGCACCTTCTGTGGAGTGGGGGCCAGTGGGCAGCTTAAACAAGGACAGAGAGAGCTGTCTAGGGAGGTCCGATGCGGCCTCACTTTTCTCAGGAATCTCGGGGTCTCCAAGCCCGCACTCTAGGGCTGCATGAGTTTGAGGGGTTCCTAAAGGAAGTCCCCTGTGTGTCTGGGTGTGCCTGGGTGGCAGTGTAGGGGCAGGTGTGGTGCCCACACTGTCCATATGTCCTTACGCGACCCAAGCCCCAGGCCCTCTGGCTCAGGGTGGGGCCGCAGCTCAGCTTTGATGCCCCTGAGGGCCTGCTGGCCGGGACTGCTGTTTCAGGCAGGAGGTGGGAGGATGCAATGTAGGCAGGGTTGCCCAACCAAAACACCCCAGGCCCAATTCCTCCCACAGGCCTCCTGAAACACGCAGTTCTTCACTGGAGTCACAGCTTTTTGGACTATGGCTCCCCCTTTTCAGTTCTTTTTCTTTGTAACACAAAGACACCATCAGAGAGGCTGTACTTCACAATCCCCAAATGTTAGAAGGCAGAAGGTCTTCCAGACACCCACCGCCAGGCCTGTGTTTTATAGAGGAGGAAGCTGAAATGACTGGTCCAAGACCACACAGCGGGGAGCAGGTGGCAGCATGGGCGCTCGAAGCTTCATCTCTCGCTGTGGGGTTTTCTCTCGCCTGTCTCTACTGTTATCACCCTAATAGGGACCCATCAGATCCTTTTTCAAGATACCACCGGCTACAAGCAGAGGGTAAGCCTGGGGCTGAGAAGCACTGTGGGGAGGAGGAGTGGAGCTGGGAGAGGGTCACAGGAGTCAGGGGCCAGGGAAAGTTGCCAAAAAGAGAGACAGCTTCTCCTGCCCCTTTCCCAGGACTGACTCAGCACCGTACGCGTGAGGATTGGTCATCAACAACTGTTTGACCCCAAAGCCATGGTGCCCTGGGTTGGTGTCCCAGTGATGCTTTTCTGACTCGTGGCCCAGGATGACACAAAGCCCCAAGGGACAAGCCAGAGATCCCACTGGCCCAGCCAGATGCTCCAAGATTCCTTTTGCCTGTAACCCAGAACTGGCCCACCCTCTTGCCTGGTTACTGGGGCTTTCAGGAAAGAGCAATGGACAGTGGGAAGGGCTAGCTGTGAGGCAGGGTCAGTCCTGGGGCCCTGGGAGTGTCTCTTCCCTTCCCCGAGCCTCAGTGTTCTTGTCTGCACAATGGAAGTTCAGGTCAGATGGTCTCTGGGTTCCTTCCCAGCTCTGAGAACCAGGTTCTACCTCAGCTGTTCTCAGAAAGGACAGGGTGGTCTGAGCTGGGCATGGGCTTGAGGCTTATGCCCCTCTCCTAGCCCCAAGGACTTCCCATCCTTTCAGGTCCTGCTGGGGCTCAGCTGCCCAACTCTGAGCAGAAAGAAGAGCCGTGAATCTGACTGGGCAGTGTCATGCTTGTAATCCCAGCACTTTGGGAGGCCAAAGAGGATGGGCTGCTTGAGCCCAGAAGTCCGAGACCAGCCTGGGTAACATGGCGAAACCCTGTCTCTACAAAAAATACAAAAATTAGCCAGGTGTGGTGATGTGTGGCTGTAGTCCCAGCTACTCAGGAGGCTGAGGTGGGAGGATCACTTGAGGCCAGGAGGTTGAGGCTGCCATGAGCTAAGATCACAGCACTGCATTCCGGCCTAGGTAACAGTAAGACTGTGTCTCTGACAGAGAGAGAGAGAGGAAAAAAAAAAAAGCCATGGGTGTCTAAGCTGCAAGGCCTCCCAAATCCCTGAATCCCACTAACCATCTCCCAAGTGAGCAGAGGGAGGCCAAGAGAGGGCAAGCAGGGCACCAGGCCAGAAGCCAAGCCAGGGACCAGGACCCTTCCTGCTGCATCAGCTGTCTCATGTCTACCCTGAAGGAACCCTCTCACAGGACAGTTGGACGCAGCCAAGCAGGAAGGACTCTTCACCAGCCCCGTCTCCATCGCCCGGCTGCCATCACTGCCGGCATCGACGCTGACCCTCCAGCTCCAGCACCAGGTCACCACCCTGCCCCTCATCCATCCTCTTCCTCCACGCATGATGAATGAGCGTTTCTCATTCAATCATTCTCAGAGGCAGCACAGCCTGGCCAGTAGGAAAGAGGATGCGGGAGCCAGACTGCCCGGCTCCACCACCCACCAGCTGCTTTTATTCCCTGCCTGCTATAGTTCCCCAGGTCATAAAATGGGGATACAAATAATATTTTCCTCATCAGGTCACCGGGAGGCTTAAATAAGCCCATACTGTAAAGTGCTTACAGGGCCTGCCACATAGTAAGTACCCCATAATTGCTGTCATTCATTCATTCATTCATTCATTCATGCATTCTCTCCTGCCTATTTCTGAAAGAGTTGAGATGACTCACAATGGAAACGCAATGATAATAGGACTTTAAAGTCAGGTTAAAAGAACACAAGCCTAGGCTGCAGAGGAGAGGGTGCCCCAGAACCTGGGCCAAGCGAGCCTCACCTGAACACAACCTCCCGGCGTCTCGTCCAAAACATAAAGGCTGCTGGTATCAATTCTCCTTTTCTGATAAAAGGAAGCACAACAGCTTTCCAGCAGAATACAAGATTTTTTTCTGGTTCAAACTTTATGAATGACATTGAACAATGCAATGGGTAGCCTCCCCCTCACCTCACCCTGTCCACCTTTTTAATCAACTCCTGAGAAATGGGGTCTGCTCTTCATCCCATCCCACTCCCCATTTCCAGACCCTGGGGAAACCTGCGGTCCTGGAGAGCCTGAGAGCCCCCAGAGCAAAACCTTCAGCTGTCCCAGGAGAAGGACACTCGGGGAGCCAGCCGGAGCTGGCTGCTTTCAGCACCAGGGGACAACTCTAGGAAAAAGCCGAGCCACTGAGTCAACGAGGGCCTTCCCTCCGCTGCAGACAGCAAGTCCCTTCCAGGCGCTTCCCCGCAGCTATAGCAGCAAGCGCCCCTGTGGCAGGCCGGGAATGCTCACTGAGAAAGCCCAGAGCTGTCTATACTTCCCCTCACCGGCTTCCCCTTCTCTCAGCAGCGGTAGGCACAGGAAAGGTGAGCAGGGCCCTCCACGCTTAGTCACCCGAAAGATCTGGGGGCCCAGCAGGGAAAGGTCTCATTCCATCTCCTCCAGCACCCTGGGGGAGTAGCATGGTTCTAACTGTGGCCTGAGACCCTCTGCACGGACATAAGTATCACCAGAGAATGGCGCCCTGAGCCCTCACCCCCAGCGTGTGTATGCATGTGCAGGTGCACACACTTCATTCACCAGGGTGTCGCTGCCTGACTCAGAGGACGATGGGAACCTCCTTCCTGTCCTGCAAGCCTCCGCCTCATCTTTGAAAGACTCACGGAGCCCCCAGTTCTTACCCACCTGTTAGGTGGGAAATTCAAACCTGGGCTCTGAAGGGAGCGGCCCCTCATCCCCTGCCCTTCCCAGACCCTAATCCGGGCCTCCAGGATGTTTCCCCAGCAGCCCGTGGGCTTCCATCCTCAGTTGTGGGCCTTCCAGTGGGTAGGCGCTCATCACTGCAGACAGCATGCAGAGGAGCCCGCCCGCTGGGTCCCTGGGGCACAGCTGCCCCTCTCCCAGTCCCCGGCCCTGTTCCCTGAATCACAGGCAGCAGAGAAGCTGGCTCCACGGCTGGCCTTGCTTGCCCTCTTGGCTGGGGAAATTTCTTTTGGCAGGTGGCAGAATGTCACTAGCCAGGACATGATGATCTGCCACTCAAGGCTGGCTCATACACTGGTCATGAGAACAGTTTGCTGAGAGGGGTTTTTGAGTGTGAGGGAAGTCCCAGCTGGTCTTGGACCCTGTGTATCACTGGGGTGGGGTGGGTGGGGGCTGGGGTGAGATGTAATTAGATCGGGACCTGGGGCTTGTTGGGTGGGGATGGGTGGAGGTGCCAGGGCCTTCCTCTCCTGCCCCACTCAGGCCTTATCACCTCTTACCTGACTGTGGCCACAGTCTCCTCCCTGCCAGCGTCTCCCCGCCCAATCAACACTTCACACCTTTTCAGCTGCTGATTCCCGGAGGACCACTTACACCGAGTACCGTGAGCCGATCGACGGCAGAGTCTCTCTAGCTCGTAAGTCTTCAGTGACTCCCCACTGCCCAAGGAAAACAGAAGACACCTGAGGCCTTGCACAGTGGACCTCACTCTCATCCCTCCCCCAAGAGAATCCTCTGCCTCGAGCCGAAGGCTGTGGGCTCTGCAGACTCCAGGGCTCAAGACACAGCCCAAGTCCCACCTCCTCCATTGCAAGGGACACCACCGTCCGAAGTCCTGTTGGGCAAAGAGCCTAGTTTTTCAGCCAAGTAGGCCTGAGTTAGTCTCAGCTCAGTTCCAATCCCATTAGCTGGTTGCAAGTCATTAACTTTGTCAACCTTCAGTAAATGGAAATCAGGCCCACACTGTAGGTGCCTGGGGGTGCTGATGGTTGAGTGGAATCTGTTCTTTTGACCTTCCCATCATCCTTTCCCCTTTCTTTTGGAGATGTTCCCTGGATTTTCTGTTGGGTATGTGGTCCAGGGGTGGCTGACCTCGCTCCTGGTTCCAGCACAAGATCATGACTGAGGCCAGGTCAATAAGAATATTCCCTCACCCCGGCCACAGAGTCAGATTCCCAGGGATGAACTTATGACTCAAAACAGGCTGGTGGGAACACACTAGCTGGAGTTATTGAAGCTTTCTTTCCCACTGGAGTCACTAGGTAGATAGAAGGAAAGCTGAAGCCTTTAGCCACTGCTGTGGGTTGAAATGTGTACCCCAAAAAGATATGCTCAAGTTCTAATCCCCTGCACCTTTGGAGGTGGCCTTATTTGGAAAAAAGGTCTTTGCAGATGTCGGCAAGTGAAGATGAAGCCATCTTGGATTAGGGTGGCTTGTGGCTTCTGTCCAATGCCTTGTGTCCTTCTAAGAAGACAGAAATCGAGACACAGACACACACAGGGAAAAGGCCAAGTGATGACAGCAGCAGAGACGGGAGCACGGCAGCTACAAGCCGAGGGATGCCAAGCATGGCTGGCACTGCCCAGGAGCCTGGAGAGAGGCAGGGTACAGCCTCCTCTTTAGAGCCTCAAAACACCCTACCCACACCCTGACTTCAGACTTCCAGCCTCCACAACTGGGAGAGAACCACTTTCTGTTATGTTAAGCTACACCAGTTCAGGGTGATTTGTTACAGCAGCTGCAGGAAACGAATACAGACACCAAATGGAGAGACTGTGTCTGAGACTAAGGCCAGCATCATGGAATCAGAGCTGCCAGGAGGGACACGTGGACTCTCAGCCCTGTGGCCACACTTGGCTCCCCCAGCGGCTAAAGCACGAAGTCTACCGGACTTACTAGACTTTCCCATTACCTGGACCAATATATTCTCTGTTTTACTTAAGCTGTTTCGATTGGGTTTCTGGCTATTTCAACTGAGAGAGGCCTGACTCTCAGTCATACAGAGACAATGGATGTAAAATGCATTGAAGTCCAGGCACAGTGGCTTGCACCTGTAATCTCAACACTTTGGAAAGCCAAGGCGGGAGGATGGCTTGAGCCCAGGAGTACGAGACCAGCCCGGGCAGCATGGCGAAACGAAACCCCGTGTTTACAAAAAAATACATTAAACCATTTAAAAAAGAAAATATAAAATGCATTGCCTGCTGCCTGGCCAATGGGAGACAGTAGAGTGAATGTAGGAAGTAGTAGAGTAAATGGTATTTATTATTACTGTTATTGCTGTTGTTTCTATTTCCAGCTAGGCTGAGCACTCTTGAGTGGCATAAGGGCCATGTCTCTATCATGTGTGGGAAGCAGGCTCTGAGGGAGTGGGGTCTCCTGTGGATAGGGGGACAGGAAGCAGGACTGGGCAGGGCGATGCCAGGCTGGGATGTGGGCCTGAGGGCAGCCTCAGCCAGCCCCATGGGGGTTCTGGAGCCAGAACTGCCACCTTTGGGCAAAGGGTGTCAGACCTTTCTGCTGTTGCATCCTTTAGTCACTGAAGCTGGCTTCCCGGGAAGAGGTGAGATCCTGGGAGACAACTCCCTGCCACTGAGGCCACCCTTGCAGGGCACGCAGCTAAACGGCCACCCTCCCAGCAGCTGGGGCAACAACTCCTTCACCAAAGGGTGACATGGGATGGGCATCACGGCGCCCACTGCATTCAGTGCATAACTCTGGGCTGGCACCCGATAAACACTCATTATTGACAGCAGTCATTCGTTCACTCAAAACCCAGGGTTGATGGGGTAGCCAGGCGGCTGCGCAGTCTGAGATGATAGAGCTTTTTGGGAGTGCCGCCCTGGTGGAGGCTAGGGGTGGGATCAGAGCCTGATGGAAACACCGCAAGGGGCAGGAGGGGATGCGGCCAGGTCGGGTGTGACCAGGATTGGCTGTGTGGCCTCGTCCAGGACTGGCACTGACAAGATCCAAGGTGGTGTCTGCTGAATGAACCAGGCTGCTGACCAGGGTGCTGTGAGCAATTCCCATCGCTTTCCTCTAGGCCGTTAGGCTCCTGCGCTGTAACATTTCTCTTCCTTTCTTAATGTTGATTTCGTTGTGTATAGGGTAGAGTTCAGAGGCTGGCTAAGCCCTTAAAGACTCCTTTTTCGAGTCTTGGCCAGGCCAACCCATGGCCCAGCCCCTATCTCGAAGCCAGGCACTCCCTCTTATCAGATAAGAAACCACGACTCAGAGAGAGGAAGCTAGCTGTTCAAAGTCACAGTCGGTGGCTGGGCCAGGAAACGGGACCCACTTCTCCCTCCCAGGCCTTCCTCATGTGCAGTGCAGGCCCCCAGCTCAGGCCACACTCCTCTGCCTAGCAAGGGTCCCAGCCCCTCTGCCTGCATCTGGCTTCGCACACACTTTCTGAGGGCAGGGGCTGCCCGGCTGCTACAACCCACAGGGGTAGGGCAGTGACTTGGCTGAGGGGGAAGTGGGGCTTGTCATTCCTCCCAGAGCTTCTCCAGGAAGTGACAGCCTAAAGGGCCCTGGGAGGCCGCTTGGTTCGATCCCATCCCCCTTCCCCATATCACAGGTGACTGGAAAGTCCAGGTCCCTGAAGTAAGGAGGTCACATAGTGAGTTGTCAATGGGGGCAAAACCCGAGTTGCTTGTCTGTTTTCCCTAAATTGCTCCTCTCCCTGAGTTTGCATCAAGCCCCTCAGAGCAATATTTTTTTCCCAAATGGTCTTCAGAGAGCACAACATAAGAATTGGTTTTACTACACGGCCCACATGCACTTCTTAAGGGCAGGCTGCCAGTAAGGATCGAAGGCAGGGATGAGGAGGCAGCTCACTCCATGTGTGCCCTCACCGCCTTTATTTCTTTCTTTATTGAGACAGAGTCTCTCTGTTGCCCAGACGGGAATGCAGTGGTGCGATCTTGGCTCACTGCAATCTCTGCCTCCCAGATTCAAGCGATTCTCCTGCCTCAGCCTCCCGAGTAGCTGGGATTACAGGCATGAGACACCTCATGCAGCCCCTGCCTTTATTTTTTATCACCACCTCTAAGAAGGTAGCTTCCATGAAGATCATTTTGCCCTGCAAGCACCCGGCTGGGTTGGATGTGCAGAGAGGAGTCTAGAGGAGTTGGCAGAGGAGATGGGAGGCCCCATGGGCTGCCTGAACAAAGGGAGAAGAGTCTGGAGAACACAGCAGGAAGGGCAGGGGTGAGGAGGAGAGAGGGATGGCAGGGCCAGGGCTGTGAGAGGCAGTGGCTGGGACTTTGGCACTGTGCAGTAGGGAGGCCAAAGTCCCCAGTGAAGTGACTGAAGGACATGTGAAGAACCTGAACGTGCTGTGTACCAGCAGAAGCTGTTTCCCTATCCACTGTGCAGTGAAGGCCCCCACCTGCTCCCCCATCCAGAATGAGAAGACAGGGAGGGACAGACGCTGCGCCTGGGTTATCACGGGGTGGCACAGAGAGAAATGCAGAAGCAGGGCCTAGAGGCTGAGGACGCCTGGAACCTAAGCCCCACCGCACTGCCATTCTAGGGCGCCAGCAGAAATCCTGGGGAGGACCCTGGGTTCCTCCACCCCTGGCGTAGGGGTTAGCATTCATCATGCTTAGACCTCAGGAAACTGGGAGTCCCCAGCTGACGTCTCGGTTACACCTACATTTTCTGACTTACTCCTTTCCGTATCTCTCTGCCAGAACTCTTATCCCCGTTTTCCACCATGGGCACCTGAGGCCAGAGAGGTTAAGTAACTCACTGAGGCCCCTGACGGTGTGGTTGAGCTAGGACTGAGAGTCCCATGTGACCCCTCAAATCCAGCCTCTTCGTTCTACGCCATGTACCCTGTGGCCCTGCCTGACCCCTCCCCAACACCTGGCCAGAGCTGGGCTCACCCCACTCACTGAATACTTGCGCACTGCATGTGGAGGGGGCCAGCACACAGGCATCGGGGCCCTGAAGATGTGGGTTCAAATCCTGCTCTAACACTCACCTCCTCTGTTACGTTTGGTACGTTTAACTCTGCAAGCTTCAGTTTTATCACCTGTGAAATGAGACCTGGGACGGGTGTGAACAAATGTTCCTATCTTCATCATTATTACCTGCCCAGCAGCGCACCAGGATGCAGGCCCCCTGGGAGAGCCTCATCGTGCAAGAAGCTCCGACTTGGCCCTCCTTTCTGTCCCTTCCAGCTCTGTGATGAGGCATTTTTAGGACAAACCCCCAAGTTCACCCCAGTTTTTCCTGCCAGCCCCATCCCTTGAGGAGTGAGTAGTCTACTTAGGGGAGGGAGAACCCCAGCAGGGACCCTGGGAAGGGCCAGTGACCACCCAAGGCCCTTAGAAGGGCCTTTGGGACTAAGACCATGGCCAGAAATGGGCCAGACAGAGGCATGTGGTAGTGGCTGGTTGCTCAGTTCCCAGTTTAAATGAAGAACTGCCGAGACCATCCACCTAACCACAGGCGAAGAAACTTAGCCTTTCTGTGCTCCTGAGCCTTGGAGTTCCCAGTGTCTGGATTGTATTCCTGGATCTTAAGACATGATGAATTACCGCCTCTGTGGAATGAAAAGCCGTCTCCCCATCTCCTTTCCTTCCTGCTCCTCTGCTGGGGCTGTGGGATCCCAGAACCTGGCTGGGCCCCTCCCCTCCCTTTCCCTTTTCTGCTCCTGGGATCTGCTCAGCCTCTGAGCAGTGACCAGTCCTGTGGCACTGGTGATCCTGGGCTCAGGGTGCCGGCTGGATTTGGGGGCCATAGCACAGATGCCCTTTCCAACTCCAGGAGGCATCGGTACCCATTTTACAGATGAGGCCCAAGGTTGCCCGAGTCCATGCCACTTGTCAGTGTGGCCTCTGAGCTTTGAGCCAGGGCCTGGCTGACATGAAAGAATGCCAGAAGGATCTACAAATGAGAAAGGGAGGGGGAAAGTGGGGGAAAGACCATCCCGCCTGCCTGTAGCAGAATGTGTCAATCACATTTCTTGGGCAGTGTCTGGAACTGCCTTTTAGCATTACTTGAAAAACATTTAATTACTTTGTACAAATTAATAATAATAGTGCTACTAGATTTGCTCAGTGCAAGGCACTAAATGCTTTACATCTGTGAACTCTGTGGTCCTGGGGTTGGGACAGAACAGCTGCCCGTCCCTCAGCAGCAGTTCCAGCCGTCCTAGTTCCACGGCCTGGCCACTTAGTTTTCCCCAGTCCCTGGCCTCTAGGAGCAGGGCTCTCAGCTCCCCTGGCTCTCACGTCCTCACCTGAGCTGAGGAGAGGACAGGGTGGCTCTCTCCAGCTCCACACTAGTCTGTATCAGGCTATTTCGCCCTTATTAAAAAAAAAAAAAGAAGAAGAAAGAAAAAAGAAAAAAAAAGTAGGCCGGCACGGTGGCTCACACCTGTAATCCCAGCACTTTGGGAGGCTGAGGCAGGTGGATCACTTGAGGCCAGGAGTTTGAGACCAGCCTGGCCAATATGGCCAAACCTCATCTCTACTAAAACTACAAAACTTAGATGGGCCTGGTGGTAGTGTGGGGCTCTAATCCCAGCTACCTGGGAAAATGAGGCAGGAGAATTGTTTGAACCCGGAAGGCAGAGGTTGCAGTGAGCAGAGATCGAGCCACTGCACTCCAGCCTGGGCAAAAGAACAGGACTCCGTCTCATAAAGAAAAACAAGCTGCCTCTCACTCTGGGGGCTTTTCCCTTCTCCTTTCCAAGTTGTAATCCCACAACTGGACTCCAAGTCATGACCCTACTCACCGTGGCACTGATTCAGCCAGCCTCTGGGCCGCCACCTGGGAAGATTTTGACACCCTGGCAGGCAACCCATCCAGCACCCTTGCCTACAGCTTCTTGACCTCTGCAATCCTGTGGACTTTCAGCTTTCTCTCAGCAAGCCACTCCCTGGCCAAAATCTGAGCCTTGACTCCACCAGGGCTCCATTCTTAAAATCCCCCTTCAGACTGTACCTTCCTGTGCACCCACCTCTCCCTTAGGCCTGCAGGGACCTTTCTCACCACTGCTCCTCCTTCTCTCCCTCCATGGCCCCCAGTCTCTCAGTTATGTTACACATTCACTTGTATTCTATTTCCACCTCACCTCCAATGCCAGCATCTGAACACAATGATAAAAAAGGGAATGCTAGGTTCTTTTCACTTGGGACTGGTTAGCGTACAATTTCTAAGTGAAATATTAGCGCGATTAATCAAGTATTATATTATAAAAAATACATCCTGCTCAAATAGAGTTTATTCAGGGAAAGCAGGCATGATTAATACTGTTGAACTTTGTACTATCATTCCCATTAATAGGTCAAAAGAGGAAAAACAATTTGACTGTCTAGATAGATGCCAAAAAATGTATTTTATAACATCCAACGTAGCTGCTTTTAAAAAAACCTCTTAGTAAAACTGGAATAGAAGGATGCTTCTTTGATGTGATTGGAAACTGTCTGTGTCCAACCAACAGGCAGCGCCATGTGTGATGCTGAAACACCAGGGATATTGCTGTTCAAGTCAGGCACGAGAAGAGGATGCCAGGATTTGCCACTGTTTAACATCATTCTGGAACTGACAACCGGTGCTGTTGATTAGAGGCAATTACCACAAGGCAACGATACCCCAGTAGCAGCAAGCTAGAAAGCCCCAGATCTTAATTTTTAAATGCCATTCTCCACTGAACAGAACCAGAGATCCTTGGAGAAGGGGGTGATCCCAGGACTGGAACAGAGATAATGCAAGCTGAGATTGGAACATCTTTTTGTGTCAGAAAGTAAGGAAGTGCTCAAAGAATAACGTGGACATGTCAAAATGACACAGGAGTCTGCCTGAAGGAGCTCCTACCGACTAAAACTGAGACAATGTGAGCATCCAAATAAATAATTACAGTAACAGATCACAACGCTTTAACTACAATGGAGATCCATGGGTTCAGATGGATATAAGTGAATGAATGAATGAATAAGTGAGGGAGAAAGGAAAACTCTTACAGTAGAATGCCGGCTGATAAATGTAGAGTCAGTGACAGAAATAGTCACTGTTTGGCAACCATCATAATAGTGATTGATTAAGGTCAGAGTCATCAAACGATGCTAAGGCTGGTGGGCGAGATTTGATGAGGAACAGGCTTTATAGTCTTCGTGTCTCCTCACCACATACCTATCAGATACAAAGGGAAACACGGTTAGTGTACGGTGGAGAAATCCTTCAGGCATCAACCTGACCTGGTGTCAAGGTTAATGTCACTAATGGTGGGGACAGGCCAGAATCATAAGCGCGATGTGATGCCCTGAGGAGGACATGGCATCTCTTCTGTGGTATCCTTGCCAAGAATGCTTGGCCTGAGAGTGGCAATTGACAGACTTATTTGGGGGCCATATCCTACCGAATAAATGGCCTGTGCTTTTGAAGACTGTCAAGGTCACAAAAGACGAGAGATTGAAGATCTGTTTCCTATTCAAGGAAACGAATGAGGCATGACAACTCAACACAGCTCAGAACCCTGACTTGGAGCCTGGACCGGAAAGGCAAATGAGGCATCAGCAGGACAGTTGGAGAAATCTGGATGGGGTCCATGGGTTGGAGGATGTTGTTAAATTAATTATGACTTCCTAATTTGGAGGATTTAATAAGTGACAAGGAGAAGATGTTGTGTTGGGGAAATATAAACTGGAGTACTTAGGGGTAATGAGGCATCAAGTCTATAACTTATTCTGAAATTCTCAAATGGTTCAGGAAAAAAAAAAGATGGAACTCTCTATACATATATACATAGAAAGAGAGAGAGGCAGGAATAGGGAGGCACAGAGAGAGAGAGGGGGCACAAATATGGTAAAATGTTAACAATCAGAGAAACTGGGTGAATGGGGATATAGCAGTTCCTTGTACTGTTCTTGAAATATTTCTGTAAGTTTAAAGTTATTTCAGAATAAATTAGTAGTGAATAAACCTAACACCACCCCGGGTTACCCTGCAACTAGCTTTTGCACAGCTCTGCCAACAGGTGCCATTGCAAATGTGTGGTGCCCAGTGTCCAGAAGTGCTTTTACTTGTGGTCAACAGTCCCTTTCACTCCTAAGTTTCCAAACTTTTACCTCCGTCCTTATGCCCCCACCTGTCTCTCTCCCCATCCCTTTTTGTCAGATGACCTGACCCCCACTTTTCAGAGCAAACATAGACCAACCTGAAGAGTCTTCCCTGAATTTCCCTAACTTCTATTTGCATCCAACCTTTGCACTTACTCTCAACTTGCTGCCATATGGCTCCTCTGATCCAAACCTCCTTCTTCTTCTTCTTCTTCTTCTTTTTTTTTTTTTTTGAGACAAAGTCTTGTTCTGTTGCCCAGGCTAGAGTGCAGTGGCGCGATCTTGGCTCACTGCAACCTTTGCCTCCCAGGTTCAAGTGATTCTCCTGCCTCAGCCTCCCGAGTAGCTGGAACTACAGGCATGCGCCACCATGCCCGGCTAATTTTTTGTATTTTTAGCAGAGACAGGGTTTCACTATGTTGGCCAGGCTGGTCTGGAACTCTTGACCTCAGATGATCCACCCGCCTCGGCCTCCCAAAGTGCTGGGATTACAGGCATGAGTCACCGCCCCAGGCCCCAAATCTTCTGACAGTGTAAAATCCCCTCAGTATAGCGTGTTGGTAATGGGTCAGGTCCGGGACTTTTCTGTCCTTAGAGACATCCCTCCTGGAGGCCACCACCCTTTGGTTCCAGCCTGCATAGGTTGCCCTTCATGACTGCTACATAGTTGTCATGTGAGACTTCTTTCATCACTCACCTGTTTAGATTCCTGGTTTCTTAGATCTTCCAGGGAAAGGATTCATAGGAGGCCACCTTTTTGGGGGTGATCACATCTGAAGATTTTGTATGTATATTTCTACCTTCACTTTCTTACTTTGACTGAGTACAGGCGGAAGATCATTTTCCTTCATAATTTTAAAAACAAGCACCCTTGTCTTCTTGCTTTCAACAGTGCAGTTGAGAAGTTTGATTTCATTCTAATTCTGGATCCTCTGCATTTGACCTATTTTCTGTCTACTCTGGAAGTTTGTAGATTCTTTTCTCTATCTCCATCCAGAAGTTTCACAATATTCCTTGGGTCTTTTTCATATATTGTATTAGCACTTGGCATTTTAAAAATTTTTTTCTTTTTTGAGACAGGGTCTCACTCTGTCACTCAGGCTGGAGTTCAGTGGCGTGATCACAGGTCACTGCAGCCTCATACTCCTGGGCTCAAGCAATCCTTTCACATTAGCCTCCTGAGTAGCTGGAACTACAGGTGCCTGCCATCATAACCGGGTATTTTTTTATTTTTTGTAGAGATGGGATCTATGTTGCCCAGGCTAATCTCAAACTCCTGGGCTCAAGAGATCCTCCCACCTCGGCCTACTCCCTTTCTCCCAGGCCCAGTGCTCCGAGGGGTTAACCTAGGAGACAGGTCCCTGCCAGCTCTAACAGTCCCCAGTCCCCTAACTTAGAGGCACACTCTCCAGAACACTATCTCTGGGATGAATCTGCTTTCTAACATTCTTTAAGTTTATGCAGGGGCAATCATGAAAAACAGACCTCAGCTTCCCAAACAGTTGGGATTACAGGCATGAGCCACCACACCCAGCCTGGCAATTGTCTTGCTGAAAGACATTTGATGATTACTTTCATATTGGTCACCCATGTCATTAGTCCTGGAAAATTTTTCTTTTATTATTTATTTGATTATTTTTTCCCTCCAATTTCCCCATTCTCTTTTTATGTAATTATTAGTATATAATCAAATGTTGAACCTCTTGGATTAATTCTCTAATTTTGTTTTGATTTGTTTTTTCTAATTTTTCACCTTTCTATTCTGTTTTCTGGGAAAGTTTCTCAACTTTATCTTCCAGCTTTTCTACTGGATTTCTTTAATTTTTCTCACATTAATTTCAAAGAGCTCTTCTTTATTTTCCAGTGGTCTCCCTTTTTAATATATATCTTCTTGTCTTTATTTCACAGATACGTAGCTTCTCTTCTTTCTCTGAATAGTACAGGTCATTTTTAAAAGGTTTCTTGTGCTCCCTTAATAGTGTGTTTTTACTCTTAATAGTCAGAGGCAGAAGCAGGCCCAGAGTGCAGTGAGGCTGGTTTCCAGCCAGGGCCTCTGTCTTGAGGCCTCACATTTTGAACATTCCCTGTGCCTCCTCTTTTTCCTTCCCTTCATCAAGGCAAAACCCATCTTATACCCATCTCCTTAACAACCTGCCTTATGGGAGCTAACTGTCAAAGTTTCAGGAATTTGGAGAACTGGCTGATGTCACATTGGCAGCTTGAAATCAGTGGTGATAGAAGCGTTTAAACCATGACAATTTGCAAATGCTATACATCAAGTTATTGTTGTTTTGTGGCTTGGGGGGCTCCTTGGGGGAGTTGTTTTAAGAACTGGGTATTAAACATTTACCAATATACCACCGCGTATCAGTGTCTCTCATCCCATGCTCTTGTCCTAGGGAGCTGGTTGCAGGACGATTGCAAGGAGTTGTGTAACAGGGCAACCCTGGTGGGGACTGATGCTCCGAGGCTGGGCCTGCTGTTGAATACCTCTCTTGAATGCCTCTGCAGCTTGCTGCATTAATGAATTGATTTTACTTTACGTGCTTGGAATTATGACTTATTATGCAAACAAGTGCAACCTATCTTCAAATTACTGTCTCTGGGACACTTTTCTTTTTTTTTTTTTTTTTAATAGTCACCGTAATCCACATGGCAGGGCGCCACAGAACCAACCACAAGCACCAGGGGATCCTGATTGTCCCCAGGAAGCAAATGCATCTCTTCCTGAAAAGGTAAACCGAGGACTCTCTTATCCCAGCAATGTGGTGGGCAGCCCACCCCACCTCTTTAGTCTCGTAACCTCCTGTTTCTACCTCTCTTAGCTGCTCCTGTAAAGATAGCTTGAAAGGCTCGGCTGCCCTTGGTGCCAAGCCTCAATGTGATCCCACATACAAGGTGACCAGAGGAGTTTGGGAAGTGCAGAGAAAAATAGGGAGTCTGTTCTCAAAGCCCCAGAGCAAAAGGGTTGCCCGGGGTCTTGACTGTCTCTGCCCCTTCATGCCCTATGCTCCCATCTCCTGCAGCTGCCCTCCTTCCAGTGCCTTCAATGCCAGCTTCTGCTGCCCAACCAGACTGAAGATGGGCTGCCCAGTGCACACTTCCTGGGGCAGCACGAGGGGGAGGAAAGAATCAGGGAAGCAGGTCGTGAGGCGCCTGCTCTGAGCCTCTCACTGGCCCCTTGTGGACTCTCACTGCCTGCTCCAAAGGAAGGTGCCCCAAGTGGACCCTGGGGGTCGAGGGCACCCAGGCTTGGGCAGCATCAAATTCTAGGTATACTAGGTGAGCACTTACCCTTCTGCCCTGTTCTGATTTCTTTCTGTGCCTTACTTTTCCCATATGAGAAATGGAACTAATCACCCTCAAAACACCCCTGCAAGGTACTAATTACTGTCTGTGAAAGGCTTTGAGATCCTTGCATGGAAAATAACAGTACTAATAATGGATAATAACACTCTCCTTCTCCAGGGCCTTTCATCCAAGGATCTCAAAGCCTTTCACAAACCTTAATTATTCTCACAACACCCCAGTGCAGGAGGCTGATGGTCATTAGCCCTATTTTACTGCTGGGGAAACTGAGAGAAGCCAGGAGACTGGCTTGAGGCCACACAGTAAGTTGGAAATCTTTTGAAGGTTGGAACTCACAGCCCCCGGCCCTTGGGAAGGGCTCAGACAATGGGGGCTTCTACCCAGCCCAGCAGGGGGCAGGAGCCCAGCGGGGCAGCAGCAGAGCCTCCCAGTCCACCAGGGCCCCTGGAGTGGCTGCAGAGGGGAGACTCGGGAAAACAGGAGGAGGCCTATAAGCATGAACTTTGCTGACCTGGCCTGGCAATTTGGGAAGAGAAGTAGCATTTATAGGGTGGTTCCTGAGTGTCTTCAGGAAGCAAATGGACCTCCTCCAAAAAAGATAGATTAGGGACTCATTTGTCCACTGAGCCCTTGATGGGGTCGGCACCCTGGCATCCCCAATTCCAGGCCTCTGTGGCTAGGAGGGCTAATGACCATCAACCTCCAACATACACCAGATCCCATAAGAGGCACTTTTGTGTTGTGGTCTCCTCCTACCTGTGAGGAAGGGCATAGTGTTCTCATGAGGAAACTGACTTGTTTTATTCTCACCTATGGTGGGCCCAGCAACTTGCTGTTGCCTTCATTGGCCCTAATACAACCACGGGCCATGTAGAGACTATTAGCACTAGGCCCTGTTAACCATCATTTTAGAGATGGGGAAACTGAGGTACACAGAGGAACACTGACTTGCTCAAGGGTGTGACTGTGACAAGCCACTGTTCTTCAATGACCTTTTCCCGCTCCCTCCCCACCCCAAGTGAGTAGGTGAGGCTGAATGAGATCATGTCCAGAAGGCCTTTGAAGTGTGCAGAGACTGCAGCTCTGGGGCCTCCCAGGGGAAGATGAAAAGCCTGGGGTCCTGGGCTCAGTGAATGGAAGACAGCAGGGTCATCTGGGCTGACTGGGCATCACCTGGGGACATGTCCTGCCTCTGAACTTCTCTGGGGGAGGACCATGCTTCCCGGGACAGAGGGGTGAGCCCAACCCTGTATGGGGCAGAGAGGCTCTGAGACCACAGCTGTGCTATGGGGCAGCTACTCTCCTTCTCCCAGGCCCAGTGCTCCAAGGGGTTAACCTAGGAGACCTCTGAGGTCCCTGCCAGCAATGACAGCTTCCAGTTGCTTAACTTAAAGCCACCTCTCCAGAACACTGTTTTTCACGATTGCCCCTGCATAAGCTTAAAGAATGTTAGAAAGCAGATTCATCCCAGAGACAGTGGCAGGACCTTGAGGATCCAGCAGGGTGTCAGGAGCCCCGGCTCAGGCTCCTGGCCATCTCACAGACATGCTGTATGATCTGCACAAAGGTCTTCCTGCTCCTTGCCTCAGTTTCCCTGTTGGTAAAAACAGCAATGGAGAATACCAATGGAGTAGTCCTGAGGGGGCTTGTGAAGCCCAAGGAAAGACATGGAGGGGGTGGCAATGATGAGCTTTCGTTGGCCAGGGAGAGAGCATGCAGGGACTTACAGAACGAAACGGGGTCGGTGCACATAGCATTTTCTTTTGGGGACAATGCTAAAAGCTCTATTACAGTTTTGCTCACAGCCTGCCCAGCCTCGATAGAAGTAACAGCTCATGTCTGTGTAGCCTTTTACCTACGTTAGCAACAGGCTTTCTCTCCTACGTTATGTCTTTCCATTCCCCTAGACACCTCGGGGGACAGGTATAGCACCCTCGATTTAAGGACAGGGAGACTGAGGCTCAGCAAGATGCAGTAATCTGCTGGAGGACACACAGGTGGTAAAGGCAATCCCAGGCCTCAAAGCCAGCAGCCCCTTTGAGACATGCTTCTCTAGAAACTTTCACACCACGGGGTCCTTCCTGGGACCAGTACAAGGCAGGTCTGTCCTAATGGTTGGGAGTGTGGTCACCACGTGCCTGGGTTGAGGGTCTGGATCACAGAGCCCACTTTCTGGGTCCTTTTCCTTCTCTCGAGGGCCCCAGGAGGTGGGCAAGGTCCCTTAGAGTGGGGGGCCTGGCCCCATGTGGGAGGTGAGGGCAGGGTGGGCGAGGTTCCTTTGGGTGGGAGGCCTGGCCCTCCTGACAGTGAGGGCAGGGTGCAGCCAGCAGTAGGTGGGAGGTGCGGGAGGCTCCTGCTCGCTGGCTGGGCAGGGCGGGGCAGGGCGGGGCAGGCACCAGGAACAGGGTGACCTGGACACCGTGACCTGTGATCATTGAACAAGGCACACAGAGGCAGTGGTGGAGATAGGGAGACCCTCTGTGCCTGGGGGGCCCCTCACTGACGTGGGCACCCTCTGAGCCACCCACCCTGCTAGCTCCCCCTCGGCCACCGCTAGGCAGCTTCCAGCAAGGATGTGCCTTCTCCCTCCCAGCAGGCCCTCATCTGGAGCCTGCTCAGACCTGCCCTCCCCACAAAGCACGGTAGCAACTCCCCAGGGCAGAAAGTGTCTCTTCTGAAAGCAAGACAAGAGTTTAATTAAGCCCTAAACGCGCAGAGTTGAGCCTGAAATTAGGGTGGTGAAGGGAGGGGGAGAAGGCAGTTGAGGACGGGGGCTTCAGCCCAGCCCTGCCCCAGCTGAGCAAAACAGCCCACGAGCAAACATTTGCAGAGCCTGAGGGCTTGGTTACAAACATTCTGACCTAGAAAGGGGAGAATGCCAAGTTCCTTTCCCCCTAAACTCAGGTTTGGGGAGTGGTATTGGGGTTTGGGGCTAATTTGGACAGTGGAAAGGGGGAAACCAAGAGGTAAAGAGAGGCCACCTCTGAAGGTGGATGCCTGGGTCTGAGGGCTGAGAGTGTGCGGGGAAGCATGGGTCTGCCAGGATGGAAACTGGCAGGTGGGAACCCTCCCCACCCTGAGAGGGAGGGAAGGAGAGAGGACACTGAGGGCTGCCGGGCTCTGGGTAAGCCAGTCAGACTGCACACACAGGTGTGCCAGGGCTGGGACTCCTGCCCAGGACACCCAGCACTGCTCTACCAGGTGGGCAAAGCTCATTCTGCTCCCCAAGGAGGAAGGGAGTGGCCAGCCCTGATTGACACAACCAACTGGGCTCCTGGCTTTAGGGAAAAGCAACTGAGACTTGCTTTTACCAATGGCTACAGGCATCTGGACAACTGGCAGTGTTGAAGGGAGCACTGGCCTCAGCCCCTCTCTCTCCTGTCCCCAGGTCTCCCTAAACTGCTGCTGAGACATTCAAACCGCAGCCTCCTCCTTTACCTGGTAATTGATCCTCTTTTGCCCTGCAACTTGGGTTTGGTCTTAATTTGCCAGGCACTAAAGGCAAGAAGAGACGAGCAGGAGGGCGTGTTATCGCTTGTCTCTGGGCACAGAGGCTGTTGCAACAGAGCTCCTGAGTGCGTGTAAAAGTGCACGCGTGTAGCAGAGGAAGGGAACAGGCTGCACACGGGGTGGGGGATGGATGCCCAGCTCTCCTCCCTTGTGTGTGCGTATGGCGGGGCAAGGGTCACTGGGCTGATTTCTGTCACTGAGGCAGGGGACCCCACGACACAGAACAGACCCAGCAAGGCCTCTGTAGCAGCAACCGCTGCCTGAGCTGCTCAGCCTCCCTATGCTGACTGATACTGACTGAAGCTGGTCTCATAGCCCAACTCCTACCTTCTCAGCCGGTCTTGACTGGCACCTGCCTGGCAGCGCATTGACCACTTAGTGGAGATGGTCTGACACCCTGGGGGCTAGAAACTGGTTGTAGGTTCTTTGACTTTAAGGGACTATCTTCTAAAGAGGCCAAAGTAGGCACTTTTGCTGGTGGCTCTGGCAGAGCTGTGGAAGCAGCAGCTCAAGTTCTGCCTTGAAGCTGAGTCCATTTGCTTTCCCCCTTCCCGGGACAGACGGGAAATCCTACCACAGTTTTCTCATCACTGAATCAAAGGTATTACTGGGGGTGACGACCAGTGGGCACGGGGTCAGGAGAGGCCCTGGGATCACTCAGAACAGACTCCTTCGCCGCCTTCCTCCTCAGCACCCGTATCTCTCTTGGCTTCCTGTGGCTGCTATAACAGATGACCACAAACTTGGTGGTTTAACACAAGAGACTCTTCCTCTTTCACAGTTCTGGAGGCCAGAAGTCTGAAATTAAGGTGTCGGCAGGGCCTCGCTCTCTCCGGAGGCCCTGGGGGGACCCATTCCTCACCACTTCCAGCTTCTGGAGCTGTCGGCATTCTTTAGCTTGTCCCTGCATCTGTCTGCTCTGTCTTTGTGAGGCCTTCTCTGTGTGTGTCATCTCCCTCTACCCCAGTCTTTAATACTTCCTGTTGAATTTAGGGTCTGCCCAGATAATCCAAGAATCCAAGATGATCTCCTCCTCTCAAGATCCGTAACTTCCTTACATCTGCAAAGACCCTCTTTCCAAATAAGCTTACATTCACAAGTTCCTGGGATTTGGACACAGACCTATCTTTTTGGGAGACCAGCATTCAACCTGCTACACCATTCATTGGTTGGTAGGTTGTGGCTTAGACCCCTCTAGTGATGGGTGGCTCACTACTGCATGAGTTGGCTCCATCTATGTCCAAACAGGTCTAATTATTTTAAAGTTCTTACTTGGGTGGAGCTGAAATTTTGCTCAACAGGAACTTTTACCCACTAGCCTTAGTTCTGGTCTTCAGAGTACATAAAATACATCTAAATAAATAAACCTTCCAACCCCACCACCTCTGCCCCGATTATAAGGCAAAAACAAAATGAGGAAAAGGATGAATGGGCTTAGTTTTGATATCAGGGAGAATGCACAGACCCTGGTCTCCCTGGTGGGTCTGTCCCTAGGAGTTTGTGCCTGTTACTTTGCCGTAACACCAGAGAGTGGCAGAATCACCATTTCATGAAATGCTTTTGAGAAATGCATCCTGGAGATTCACAATTTGCACTGATACATTAAAGGCTCTGAGAAGTCCTAAGTAAAGAAATCCACTGAACCCCAATATTTTCCAAACTTATTTGAAAATACAGTGCTTTTATCGACTACCGTCTTCTTTTATCACCTTGCAAAACTTCCTCACTGTTTGGGGAAATGGTTTCAGTGATGCCTCGGGGTCTTTTCCAGCTTTCACAATCTGTTTAGGTCAAACCTAATAGCTCATGTGCTCAGATGCCCATCCCTAGCACTGTTGTTAAGCATTTTGCTGGAGGTAACAAATAATCTGGAAAATTAGAGGCCCCTGCCCCAAGCCACAGACAGCCAGGGCGAGGCTGTGGGCCATGGCCTCTGCCTAGGGGCCCTGGGCCTCTCTAGCCCCTACCTGGCACCACAGCAAGCTGAGGGCCCTGTGGGAGGAAGCCAGGGAAGTAAGGAGTATTTCTGTTGCTCTGTCCCCTGGAGATCCAGACCTTGTCTCAACTTCAGACTCAGCGCTGCTCAGCCATCCTCGTTAGGGAATGCTGTCTCTGAATCAGGTCTTCTGGAAGCTTTATTTGGAGGTCTGAACTAAATTCTACCTTGGCTGTGGGGGGGGCGGAAAAAAAAAACGATCTCAAAGGAGTTGAAGCTTATGAAGTGGGGGCAAGAAATACCTGGACCCCCCAAATGAAAGATGCTTCTAGTGGGGAAAAAGAAGGATCTGAATGATTTGTCCTAATGGAAGAAGGAGAGAGACTGAGGATCACTCACTGATGGAATCGGTGGGGCTGGGAGAGAGATGGAAATGTTGACAGGAAAGCTGAATTAGGAGCATGGAGTGTCTTGAAAAGACTACCACGTTTCTCCCCCTGCCCAGTGTGAGATGACATGTGGGCTATTACCCTCTCCTATCCTTTTCTGTCTTGAAGACTCCTAGAAGAGGACACACAGGCTCAGAGGATCAACCTTTATGGAGTGTCTGTTACCCGATAGTTTCATCTGCAGAAACAAGGTTCGCTGTGCCCTGAGATACAGCTGTTTACTGAGTGCCCACAGCTGTTTACTGAGTGCCCCGTACCAGATACCATGTTAGCTGCTGACACACATATATTATTTAATCCTTTTAACCTCTAAACTCTTACAGGTGAAGACACCGAGGCTCAGGCAGGTTTAGTGTCATGCCAAATGTCAAGAAGCAAAGCGTGGAGCAGGACCAGATCTGTCTGGCTCCTGACCCCACACCACAGCTTTCGACATTATTTAGTAACAGCCTCTGCAACCTGAGGGTGCTCTCCCTTGGTCTGACCTGAATCTCTCCTCCCCTCGCCTGAGTTGGATCTGATGGAAGGACCCTGCAAGTAGGTCGGATCTGCTCCTAACCCGGCCTTGAGAGACATCACCTGTCTTCTCGTGCAGGTAAGTAGCCTTCTAGCTACTGGGGTGGGGAATGTTTGCCTTCTGTTAATGAAAAGAAAGATGTGATAATAAATAAATGCCCAACCCAGTGCAGTAATCAGTGTCCCTAACAATAAGGCTCTGTGTTTGGTCTTGGCTGTGGGTTCTATTCATTGGCTAACGTCACTGCTCAGGAGCCCCTGGGCATGTCAACAGGGTAGGGCCCCAGGCACACTTACAGGGGAGCGGAATGAGCCTTTCTGCCCAAGCTCCCAGAATTCCTCCTGGGAAGTGAAGTTCCTGCAGACCTGCTTCCAGGTGCCCCAGGCCAGAGTGAGGGAGGTGCCTTGGGCTCCCAGGTGCCTGGGGCAGTGGAAATGGCACCCTGCGCCTGACATCAGGATATGGGGGTCTTGGCCCAGTTCTGCCTCTGGCGCCCTGGGTGACGTGAGGCAAGCCTGTTTCCCTCTCTGAACCACAGTTCCCACATTTGTATAACGGTGGGGGGTTGCACCAAATATGTTCTCAAGTTCCTTCTAGTTCTGACATTACAGGATCCTGTAGACGCAGCTTCTCCCAGATTTGCTTTATTCCAGGTGCCACAGCACAGGGGCCCCCAGCTGGTAGGTGGAAGACCCCAGAGCTTGAGCAGCCCAACCTGTTTGTTCCGTAAGCTGCTGGACACACTTTCCTACCTCAGCTTCCCCGGACACTTCCTTTCTTCCCCACTTTCATGTGTATGAAATTTCCCAGTTTGTGAGACATTTTCAGAAACATTATCCCACTGAAGCCTCACCACAACCCTGTGAGATGGGCAGAGAAAGAAATGTAACACTGTGGGCATCACCCATGTGCCAAGCACCTTCCAGGCTGTTTCAGTGACTCTTCCTATAGCTAGAGAAATCCTTTTGGAAATAAGGCAGAGTATAAATAAATAGACGGTGGGTGGATGGTTAGACAAATACACACATGTGTAATTCTCACTGCGGCCTGGAGATCTTGGTGTTATCATCACCACATCACAAGGGAGGAAAGTGAGGCTCAGAGGGGTTCAGTACCTACCCAGGGTCCCCTGGCTATCAGGCAGCAAAACCAAGATTTGAACCCAGGCCTCTGTGGCCTAAGCTCATGGCCCTTTCTGCTGTGTGCTAAGGACACAATCAACATTCTTTGCTCCAAATGAACTGGATATATAGAGATGAAGTGACTTTGTCAAGGTTACTGAAGCTCCAACTGGCAGAGCCAGGAGTCAAATCCCCATTTTTTGCCTACAAACGTAAGGCTGTTTCTGGAAGCAGCATAGTTGCCTCAAAAGAAAAACTAGTGGAGTCCCTCCCACCTTCCCTCCCTTTCTTCATTCCTCCCTTGCTTCTGTCTTTCCAGGAACATCCCCTCTCCTCTCACATGTCCTGAGCAGGAAATCGCATGATCTGCTCCTTGGCTCAGATAACACAGCCACCACTCCCCAGGCTCTGTGTCTTTAGAGGCGTGGGGAGTGCGGGCCCCAGGCAGCAGTGCATGTACTCAGTGACCCACAGCAGCTGATCCATGGGGTCTGTGTGTGCTGTCCTTGAGATGTCTGGCTGAGACTATGCAGGTCTCCCCTGTCCCTCTGAGCGTACCCCAGGCAGTTGGAGTGGCAGGGCCTGCCCACACAATGAAGTTGGACTCTTTCTCTGAAGCATACTTGCCTTCCTGACACCTGGCCCTGCTAAAGAGTCTCCCTACCTCTCTCCCGAACCATGGCAGAAGAGTCAAGCCGCCAGCCTCCTCTCTGGGCTCTTCCTGTTGCCTTCCATTCTTTACCCTGCCACCAGGGAGATCAGCTTAAAACCAGACTTTTCAACTTCAGGCTGCAGCTCATTACATGTGTCCCACGGGTCATGGGAAAAAACATCTCACTCTGGAAAGCAGCAAATTTGTTTGGAAAACTCCTGCTTAAAGCATAGCCCAGAGCATATCTTCTCCTCGCTACTCAAGAAATGATCAGTGGAGGAGTCCTACTTACTTCAGATCTCTCTCCGTGTGTGTGTGTGTGTGTGTGTGTGTGTGTGTGTGTGTGTGTGTGTGTGTAGGGGGTGGTATTTTGGAGTGAATTTATTGAAGTCTAAAACATACATAAGGTACACAAATCGGGTGCACAGTTCAATGAGTTTGCACAGAGCCAGCAGGCCTGCAGTAGAGTCCCAAGTCTGGCACAAAACTCACAGAATGTTAAACTCGGCTAATTCAACTCTCATTTGGTTTCTGAGTCTCTTTTCACAGCATCCACCATACAGACCCAGCCTCTTTCTGAACATTTGCCCCAAACAGGTAGCGTCACCTTCCTTAGTCAGGGGTCAGGTCTACTTCCTCCATTTGTGAGCATCCATTCTTAGTCCTAGCCTTGTCCTCTGGGGTCACTCCAAATAAGCCTAGTTTCTTTTCCATGGGGAATATCTTCAAATATTTGGAGATACTTCAGAACCATCCTTTCCCCACCCTGCCCCAGCCTATGTTTTAGACCTTTCCTCTGGTCCCAGGTAATCCCATCAATTTACACTTGCCCCTGCATGTCCATACTTCCCTGAACCTGGGCCCTTCCTCATGCTGTCTGCCCTGTAGCTTCCCTGCCTTCACCTGCCAACATCCTATCAGACTTCTGAGGCCAATTTCACCGCTATCACCTTCGTGAGAACTTTTCTGATGTGTTCCATCCAATATAGAAAATTCTCACCCTTTGCATTAACCCGAGAACCCGGGTAGCTGCCTTGTGCTGTCAATTGTGTTCTGACTTGTTTTTTAAAGTTTTTTTGAGAATCTTTGTCATCCCTCACCAGCTTCCAACTTCTTTGAAGACTGATCCTTTCTTATCTGTATTTGTTTTTCTGGAAATGTCTTGAAAAGAGTAGATGCTTGGGCCGGGTGTGGTGGCTCACATCTGTAATCCCAGCACTTTGGGAGGCCGAAGTGGGCGGATCACAAGGTCAGGAGTTCGAGACTAGCCTGGTCAATATGGTGAAACCCTGTCCCTACTAAGAATACAAAAATTAGCTGGGCATGGTGGCACATGCCTATAGTCCTAGCTACTCAGGAGGCCGAGGCTGGAGAATCACTTGAACCCAGGAGGCAGAAGTCGCAGTGAGCTGAGATTGCACCACTGCACTCCAGCCTGGGTGACAGAGAAAGACTCCGTCTTGGGGGTGGGGGGGGGGGGGGGGGAGGGGAAGAAAGAAAGAAAGAAAAAAAAGAGTAGGTGCTCACAGTATGTGCTCTGTGTTCACTAGTACATTAGGACCTTTTTGGTCGTAAGTGACAGATATCCAACTCAAATTGGCTTCAACACAAAAGGGATAATTTCCGTATAACAGGAAAGTCCAGGGAGATAACCACTGGAGGTATAGTGGGATTTAGGCCATGAAAGAACGTCATCAGGAACTTGCTGTTCTCCACTGCTCAGCGTTGCCACCCTCTAGCTTGGTTTTCTTCCTGGTATTTCCGTCTTCAAGGAGTAATAAAGAGTATAGCGCCTCAGTTGAAAAAAGACTGCTTCTCCCCTTCTCCAGGAGTTTGAGCCATAGTCTCAAATGTGACTCTCAGAGGCCAGTCTTGGGTCATTGCTACAATCCTGAACCTATCACTAACTGTAGGGAAGCGAGATGTTCTGTTTGGTCAGGACTGGATCGTGTGTCCATGTGTTCACCCCAAGAGCTCAAGGGTAGGGTCACCCATGGCACATGAAATGGGGAAGTGGAGGTTCTCCAAAGGAAAATTGGGGTGCTCTTACCAGAAGAAGAGTTCATTAACACCATTTGTACCAAGACTCTGGGACCAGAATACCTGCAGTGAAATCCCAGCTCTGTTGCTTTTCAGCTCTGGAAACCTGGGCAAGTTGACCTCTTCTGACTTCAGTTTTCCCCATCGTTGAATGGGGATAATAACTGTAGCTACCTCATAGGCGTGTTGTGAATATTAACTGAGTTAATGCAGTATATATGATCCAATTAAAATACTGTCTGGTACCAGGTAAGCCCAATTAGAGGTTTTTATAGGTGTCCCCACAGTTATTGCTTCATGACCCCAATATTTTGTGTGTTACTCTTTATTCTTCTCGGCTAGATTGGAAGTTGCCTGAGGGCAGCACCCATCTAGGCTTCCAGCTTCTCTTATACCCCTGAGGACAGGCTGATAGTGGTTGTGAGACCATGGCTGTGAGACCCTGGCAGCATCCTGGGCCCCCCACCACATGAGGAGTAGATAAGCCTGCCTGAGCCTCTTGGTCTGGGCCTGAAGCAAGCAGGGCTCCCGATAGCCCCTTCCCCCTTGCTTTCCCAGATCCTCAGAACAGGAAGGGGGCAGAATCGTGTTTCACAGTGGGATTTGAAAATGCTTGGCAGGAGACTCGTCCAGATGGAGGGGCAGTGGGGAAAAGCTTTACCTCCTTTAGGACTTCTGTGTCTCCCTTGCCTTACAATGTATCCAACATTCAATCCAGCATCTTGGCGGCAGATGAGGAAGCCCAGGTCTGGAGATGTCAAGGGGCTTGGCCCAGGTCACACAGCCCGCCATAGCAGGGCTGCCCTTGGAGCTCCATTTCCCAACTGGAAGCCAAACCCTGTGTGTGCAGATCCTAGAACCAGAGAAGAAGCAGGGGAAGTTGTCCTGTTTCTCTTCTCCCAACCTGACAAACATTCCTACCAGGGGTGACTTCTGTTCCAACTCATAAAGATATTTCTGAATAATGGCACTGGTCACTTTACCTCTGGAATGTATCCGGCTTTTAAAAAAACCAAAACCAAAAAACTGGTGGCAGTGAAGTACCCTCTTCCTGTCCCCCCGCCCCCACCGCTGCCAGGGCACTGATTCCACTCAGCCTCCTAGGGGCCTCATGGGGGTGGCCAGAACGGCCTCATTTGCATATGCTTTCTCAAAAGTCTTGCCCACACTTCAATATAACTCTAAATGTGTTCTAAGGAAATAAAAAGGTTTTGTTGTCGTTTGCTTCTTGTTTTTTGTTAAATCGAGGGTAACACACATAAAGTAAAATGAATAAAATGGTGCAATCCTAAGGGCAGAGCCTGTGGATGAACTTTTACACACCCACAGACGTGTAATACCCCACCCAGATGGAGATTGTTGTTTTAAAACTACGATTATGATTGCCTCTAGAGTGATACTTCTTGTCTTCATTTCTTCTCCATTGGTGTATAGCCCATTCATGAAATGGGAACACATGAAGGCTTATGTGTCACATCTACCTTTAGCTGGGAGGGTTGCTCGTGGAATTTCAAGGAGGTCGCATAAAGCCACGGGAGAGAAAGTCATACTTGCTTCTTCCCCAGGAGTGGATCCCTGTTCATCAGCAGGTAAAGCCTTTTCTCTGCCCTACACCTGAGAGATACAATACATGGCTCAGTGGCTCAAGTATCAGTGTGAGTGGTTTCATGTTATCAGTAAAGAGGGAAGATGTGGTTTCAAAAAGCTGTTCAGGCTATTCCAATGTTCACTTCCACAGTACATGAGGTGTAAGGCCTCACTGATTTACCTTATTTCCCTCATTCTGAAACACCATCCCTCGTAGGTTCCCTCATGTGCTTAATGGGATTTATACTGGTTACTCCCCATTTGCTGAGTGCCCCACGAGATTTGCTCTTTACCCTTCTTTGCCCTTCTCTGTGCCCTGGGAGGCCAACCTTAGTGGACTGCATGGATCAGCAGCTGCCGCCGTTTGGCCAGAGAAGGAGGCAGGAGGTGGGAGAGATGGTCTGGTATTTCTTGACCCCAACTTCTCCCTCCCTTTCAGCAGGCTATCTCTGGCAGTGGCTCCTTCCCTCTACCCGCTGGATGGTCCCTCCTTCATGGTCCCAAGCTCACTAGGCTCCAATAACATGATTGCCTCCTCTTTTCAACCCTAGGGACGGTCATCATTTCCTGCTGTTACTAGGCTCTAGGTGCCTCAATTCCCTCTTAACTTTGCCCATACCTCTATGGGAAACTCTATAAGGAGTTTCTCCATTAAAGCCTCATCCTTTGAACCATCTGGGTTAAAGACTGTTTCCTGATGGACCCATGAGTGATTCACAGGTCTTTGGACAAAAACGGGAACACTTCCATATTCAATAGTCATCGATTATAAGATACATCTGGCTTTCAGAAATATTACATCATCTAAAAAGTATGATTTACTATAAAGATATGATGGCAGGTTCATTCAGGCATGATGGATATAGAGGACAGTGTATCATTAAGAGATGTAAGCTGGGAACGGTGGCTCATGCCTGTAAACCCAGCACTTTGGGAGGCCAAGGCAGGCTGATCACTTGAGGCCAGGAGTTTGAGACCAGCCTGGCCAATATGGTCAAACCCCATCTCTACAAAAAACACAAAAATTAGCCAGGTGCGGTGGCGTGCTCCTGCAATCCCAGCTACTTGGGAGGCTAAGGCAGGAGAATCACTTGAACTCGGGAGGCAGAGGTTGCAGTGGGCTGAGATCACGACACTGCATTCCAGCCTGGGGGACAGAGGAAGACTCTGTCTCAAAAAAAAAAAAAAAAAAAAAAAAAAGAGAGAGATGGAGTTTGCTCCTAAACTTACAAGGCTGGAAGCATGGCAAACAGCAAAGTGCTGGGTTTAAAGTCAGGTGAGATGGCTTTGAACACAGAGTGACACCTACAGCTGGAAAATTTTGAGTAGGTTGCTGTGCCACTCTGCACCTAAGCCTCCTCTCTGGCAATCCAGAGTCACTCTGCTGTCTATATCCCTTTCAGAGAGGTCATGTGTAAGGACAAGTGAGGCGATGTGTGTGAAAGGGCTTCAACTATCCCATGTGAGATGTGTGGGCCAGCGCAGCTCAGAGGTGCCAGCTATTCTGGGATTCCTCATCTCTCAAGAGCCAAACACTGGCCAGGATGGACAAACAAGGAGACCGACAAAAGTGGGGCAGAGAGGTCTCAGAGACCCAGAGGCAATGAGAAGACAGCTCATCTACCCTTTTCTTCCCACCCCAGCTTCCCTCTTCCCCTTCCCTTCCCTTCCCTCACTTGACATGGCTTCTTCTCTAAGCTGAGGGATGGTACTGAGGCTGAACACCTCTAAGTGTAGGATAAAGTCATGCACCAGATAAAGACCATGCCTTCCAAGACCAGTAAGAGAGAGACAAAGACATTCCAACAGGAGGCAGGTCATGCCATGTCCTGGGGAAGAAGAAGAGCCTGGGGTCGGAAAATCTCAGCTGCAGTCCTAACCGATCACCAACTCACTAACCAGTTGCCCTGGACAAGTTATTCAATCTCACTGTCTTCTGCAACCAGAGAATAATACCCACCTCCAGCGTTTGCTCTGAGAATTCCACGGAACAAGCCCTGTATTCAGCATGGTGCCTGGCTCTGATTTTAGCACTCGATAAAGGGTCACCTCTATTTTTAGCATTCCAGGGAGCCAGAGGACCCTTTCTAACTGGATGACTCTGTAATGGTTTCCCAAGGAGAGGACACTGAACTAGGCTTGGAGGCTGAATTCTCGGTTTGGCAGGCACAGTTCGCTGAGGCACTCGCTGAACCTGGGGAGGTCAGTCTCGCAGCAGCACCAGGGCACAGGGCTGTGTGTCCGGCGCTGGGAGTACTGAAAGGGGATGAGCCGGCGGCGGAACGCAGGCCTCCCGGCGGGCAGAGGGAGCCAGCACGAGTTCTGGAGTAGGAGAGGGCCGGGATCAAAGCGCTCTGAGGCAGGCCAGGGCGCACCAAAGGGAGGCTAGTGAATTGCATCAGCACAGATTCCGTGATGCTCTGCAGACGTCTCCAGGCTGCTGGGCTTTACGGGAACCCACAAGAAAGGAAAGGACCGGGGAGCTGGCAGGGCGGGGGCGGGCGAGGGCTCCAGGGTGCGCTCGCCCGCGCGCTCCCGGCGGCGCCGGGCCGGGGCTGGGCGCGCCCGGGACTGCGGAGGCCGCGGAGGAAGCTCCTGCTCCCCTTCCCCCGCCTCTTTTCCCCCCGCATTACTGGAAGGACTGTGTGGGAGAGACCCAGAAGCACCCGGATTTTCGAGCGCCAGGTGGGGGAGGGCGGGGCAGCCTCTACTGCTCAAAGGAAAACCAAAAGTGCGTCTGTTCGCACCGCTCCGACACGCGGTTGCTACTGGGAGGGCTCAGGGCGCTTTGGCCGCGTCTCCCTTTGCAGCCCCCAAGACTTGGCTAGGGCGGCCTGAGGCCCGCGTGGCGCGGGGAGGGGCTGAGAAGAGAGTGGGAAAGTGTCACGATTTCTTCTGTGCCCCTCCCGTCCCTACCCCCACCCCCAGTTTTCTGGGTTTTGCTCCTGCCGCTGGGGAAGGACTGATTCGTTTTACGTCAAAGGACTGCATTTACTCAGTCCTGCTGGGAGAGGCGCGTAAACACCCAGGCAGGCCAGGACGCAGGGATGGGGAGGAGGAGGAAAAAAGCAAAGCACCCACGGCTGGCGTGCGCGTCCGCCTGCCCCACACCCCTCTCCTGGGCCCGCGGAGTTGGGGACTCTGCCCAGCGGGCAGCAGCGGAGGTGCGAGGAGTCTGGCTGGCCTCGTCCCGTCGCGCACGCGCGCGCGTCCTTGGGGATAGCGTTCAGGACAGAATGTGTTTTATAGCTGTAAACAATGACCCCGAGTATTGTTTGGGATTACCGTATCTTGGGGCCCTTGGGGCGGCCAGATGCCGCCAGCCGTCCCGGAAATGCCAGCGCTTTATATAGAGCCCCAGGAAAGCTTCGCGTTCCCGGCTCTATTTTTCTTTCCTACCAACACCCCCAGTTTACAGATAAGGAAACTGAGGACAGAAATTGTGTGACGGTGCACAGCGAGTTGCCCGAAATGGACTCTCAACAACACCTCTTAGCTTTGGGGCCTCATAAGGACCCTGTGGGGTACAGATGGCTGGTGCTACTTAAGAATTGGGTAAACTGAGGCTAACAGACCCTGGACCAGAACCTAAGTTCCCTGACTTCCGCTACAGTACTTCTCCATTCACACACCATCATCTCAGCAGAAGGATTGGAGCTCCAGAGCAGAGAAGGGCCTAAAGTCACGGCTCCAAACTCCTTCCCTTTATAGGAGGAAACTGAGGCCCAGAGAGGTTAAGGAATTGGTCCAAGATCGCACAGCTCGTAAATAGCGTAGCCGGGCGTTCCTGCTCCAAGGTCTGTGCTCTGTACCCTGCGCCGCGCCCCTCCCAGCCCCGCCCAGTGAGGGAGGAGGACCCAAGTGTCCAGCTACCCGCGCCCTGAACTTCGCTCCAAAACAGCTGAAGACGACAACGTTGGGGCACACCCTCTCGCTGGCTACCTTTTTTTTTTTTTTAAATTCGTAACAGTCGGGAGTTTGCTTATAAACGCCCGATTACTCTTAATAGATGCGTCCTAATTGCTTGGCGTACAGGGCAGCCGGAATGTCTTGCCCGGTTAATTTCATCTTCAAGGCTACTCCTAACGAATTAACTGTAGGACCGAAAACATGAAAAACAAAAATCAAAAAGGGAAGCGTAGGCAGCCGCCACGGAGGGAAAAATAGGCAGGCCAGCCCCGCCCGGGCCGCGGCCCCGCCAAGACCCGGCGCGCAGGGCGCGCGGCACCTGCGCGCCCGGGCGCCCGCTGCCACTCGCGGGCGCCGCGAAGGCGCCTACGACGCGCGGCGGCCGCGCCCTCCCTGCGAAGCGGCTCTGCGCGCCCGGGCTCCCGGCCTCCCCGGTGGCGCCGCACCGAACCGGGCCCGTCTCGGCCGTCAGGGCTGTGATTTATTTTCTAAATCGGAGTCGAGACCGCGCGGCCGCTCTCGGGCCCGCCCCGCGCCCCTTTTCCCGGGGCGGCGGGAGAGGCCACAGCGCACTCGGGAGCGGGGCGAGGAATCCCTCTCCCTCCACGTCACCAAAGCGAGGTGGAACCCGCACTCGGCGTCCTCTAACGCAAATGACCTCTTTGGCAACGTGCGCCATGGAACAGACCCAAGGGGCGCTGGGGCCCGGGGGCGGGGGTGAGCGGGGGCGGGGAGGGCGGGGCTGCCTCGGCGCCCCCGAACCGTGCGGGCCGCCCGCTCCCGCCCGGGCTACCGCCTGGCTTCCTCGCGCGGGGTGCGCGGCTGGCGTCAGCGCGGCCGGGAGTCGGGGCTGGGAGGGAAGAGCTGCGCCCGCCTCCTCCCCTCCTGCGCCTCTTCCTCCTCCGCGGCCTCCTCCCCCCGCCTCCTCGTGCGCTCCTCCCTGCAAGGTGGAGTCTGGGGTTGACGTGAGTGAATCCACATGGTACAGGGCTGGAGAATAAAGAGTGTGAGTTGAACTCGTGCCATTGTAGTGACTCATCTCGGGCAGAGCGCTAGGGCTTCGAGCGAACCAGCGAGCGAGCGAACGAGCGGCGCTCGGCGGGGACAGAAAGAGGGAGAGGGAGAGGCGCGGTCGGGCGAGGCGGGCCCGTCCGGGAGCGGGCGCCGGGGAAGGGGTGCAGGTCCGGGCGCCGGAGCGGGGAGCAGGGCCGCGTTCCTCTCAGCGCCAGCTCAGCTTGAGCCCCACGAGCCGCTGTCCCCCTGGCGCGCTCGGGTCCGCGGGACGGGCGCACGCCGCCTTCTCTCAGTCAAGTATCCGAGCCGCCCCGAAACTCCGGCGGCGAGTCGGCCACGGGAAGTTTATTCTCCGGCTCCTTTTCTGAAAGGAAGAAACAGAAGTTTCTCCCAGCGGACAGCTTTTCTTTCCGCCTTTTTGGCCCTGTCTGAAATTGGAGGGTCCCCGGGGCTGGCAGGCCAGGCTCGCTGGGCTTCTAGTCTTTTAATTTCCAATTTTTGATTGGGCCGTCGGTCCCGGCTGAGCTCCGGCTGCGCGCGGGGGCGGGAGGGCGCGCGCAGGGGAGGGACCGAGAGACGCGCCGACTTTTTAGAGGGAGGGACCGGGTGGACAACTGGTCCCGCGGCGTTCTCGGAGCCGGAAAGAAGTGCCGTAAGAGGCGCTCGGGGGACGCTGTTCCCGAGGTGTCGCCGCCTGTCTGTCCTCGCCCGCTGCGGTTGGGGAGAAACCCAGGAGCGAAGCCCAGAGCCCGCGGCGCGGCCGGCGGACGAACGAGCGCGCAGCAGCCGGTGCGCGGCCGCGGCGAGGGCGGGGGAAGAAAAACACCCTGTTTCCCCTCCGGCCCCTACCGCGGATCATGTACCAGGATTATCCCGGGAACTTTGACACCTCGTCCCGGGGCAGCAGTGGCTCTCCTGCGCACGCCGAGTCGTACTCCAGCGGCGGCGGCGGCCAGCAGGTAGGTGCGGGCCCGGGTGCACCTGGCGGCGCGGGCGGACCCCTGCCCTCCTCTCGCCGCCACTGCCTCTTTTGCTTTCTTTTCCTTTTCTTGGCGAGAAAATACCTACGGGCCACCGTTGTTAAGTTCTGGATTTTCGTCCTCTCCTCTCCCACCACCCTCTTTTAAATCAGGGGATTGGGGAGTGGGCTTGAAGAGACAACATGCCCTTTTCCTCCCACGTTATATTTTACCCAGATAAACTCCTGGAATTGTAGGCCCCCTACCAGGAAGAGCCTGTTACCTCCTCCCAAGAACTACTCCCCCTCCCCAGTGCCCTCCCCTCCTCGCCCCCCTCCCCGAGTCTTCTTTCTGCTGGTGGACAGACAAGAAAATCTTTGCACCCACTGGCACCTTTCGACATCCTGGGACCCTATTCTTTCAGGAAAGCCCTCTCTCTCTCCTCCCCGTTCTCCATCAGTCTTAGCTCCTTTCTGAAAGGGGTTGGGGATCCAGAAACATGGTTGAACTCCTTCAAGTAATCTGGAGCGAGGGCGAGGGCTGCCGCTCTGGGAATCAGGTGCGAAGGTCAGGAAGGAAGAAGCCAACCTTGATTGGCTCATGCCGCCTGTGTGCCCCGTGCCTGCCCGCCTGCCCGCCCGTCTTCTGTAAGGGTCGGGGACAGGAGGCTGCACTGCCCCCCAGGAACGAAGGAGCACCTTGAGGGTCTGGGGGTACCTGGAGCAAGGAGGCCGGCAGAGAGAAGAGGGGGTCGGGTGGGGGAAGAGACATCACACAGGCTCCTGGGTGGTTCTGGAAGCAGAAAACAACTTGTTTCTAAAGCAGCCGGACTGGTTTGCACTGGAGGGATTGTGTGTGTGATCTCTGTGTTTATAAATACCAGGAAGGTGCTGTTGGGGGTGGGGGGGGGGGTTGCTGATGGCGTGCCTGCCCTCTGCTGCGGCTCCCCACCCGCTCTGTCTCCAGAGAGAGCTGGGTTAACGCAGGCCCAATACAACATGAAGCCCACAGTGGTCAGCATCTGTGGAGTCTAGCACAGTTGGCTGCAGCAAGGGATGCTCCATAAGGCGGTGGCCTTGGCCTCTAGAAGGGGCTGGGGTGGGCTTCCAGGGAGGGGTGGATTCAGCTGGAAAGTCTTATGGAACATGGCTCTCTTTTGGATCTGATGAGGGATCCCTTGTTCCAAAGTGATTCCCTATACCTGATGAGTCCCCAAAATGGCTTTTCTGCCTTCCCTCTGCCTCCCATGGTGCTCCTATAAGCACCCGCAGTAGAAACAGCCTGGTCTGTTCATTGAGGGTGCAGTCAATGCACCGTTCGTATTGAGCACCAAGGTGATGAGTTGTAAATCCGAAAAGTTACTGGTTATGTTTGCTTCCCAGCCCCGTTGGTGGTTTGTATTGAATGTAAACATCATGAGGGAATAGGTTGAAGTCTGTACCCATTTCCTCCCTCTCCCGTTCAACAAACCCCAAACGCCTGTCCTCCTCCCTGAAATCAGGAAGGGATCTTTTGATTTCTTCTCTGTTCTTTTCCCTAATGTGTCTTTGGCAGTTAACGTTGGAGTATTACAATCTCACTGCCTGGCTTAGCATAGACCCTGGGGCCTGCAGGGATGTCAGACCGGACATCATTGCCCCAACTGAATAATCTGTGTCACTAGGGCTTTGAGCCCAGGATGTGAGCGGAGGCAATTCCCGGTTTTGGAAGAAAATCAGACAGGAAACCAGTGCTAGGAAGAAGGAAGAGAACTCAGTCCAGCAGAGTGTAATAGGGCCTCATTACCGAAGCAAAAAGCAGCTGTTGGCTAATTCCTAGCATGCTGTAACACATGAGGATTTTGCAATTAGTAATAACCAGTGCACGGGGTTCTCACATAGACGCCTGCCCATTTGACCTGGCAGTGTGTGAGACGCCTTTCAAACCAGAGGGACTGGCAAGGTAATGCCACTTGAGACGAGGTTCTTGGCCTGTCCGCTCCTTGGTGTGGTCGTGGTTGGGTGGGGGACGAGGAGGAACGGGGTGGATTTTTCCGTCGTTGCTCCAGCTGTGAACAAAATCATTCTGTGGTCCTGAGGACTGACCTCAGAGGCTTTTGTTCCTTCACAAGTCTGTGCTATGACCTTGCCCGATCTTGGGCTCGAGGTAACTACTACATACTAGATAAAACCTGTAATCACTTTATTTCTCTCAGCTTCCTTTACTGGGAGGCTTTCCTGGCAGTTAGTAGATGGGCCTTTCTCTTTTATGGCATATCTCAGTGGACCGATCCATATGAGACCGTTCTCTGGTTTTTCTTTGGGGAAGTGAGTTTTATTTTTTTCAGGTCTCTCTTTTGGGAGTCCAATATTTCTGATCAGTTTGTTGCCAGTTCTTCAACCCAGAGCTTTCCCGTCCCCTCTAGCTTCATGAAGCTGGATCTTAACACATGGCCATGAGCTCCAGTGACTTTGGGGGTGGGGGGAGCAGACTAGTCTTTGTTCCAGCCTCTGTTCTTATATATGGCAGGAACTTAAGGCATGAAAAATATTTCCTGTTCCAGTTATAGTTTTAATCTCAAAAGTTGGTCATTGGTGATTTTGTTTTGTCAGTAATTGTTGCACACACCTCCCCTTCTTGGATTTTTCTTTTTGCTGTTGTTTTTTCTCTCCTAACTTTCCTAGGAAAACATCTCCCAGATATATGCCCTGCCTGGCTGCTTGACTATTACGGTTTCAGGGCCTGAGCATTACGCAATCCAGCCAGTTACACAAACATAGGTCATTTCATAACTTGTTTTCATCAGCTGGCCCCCTTTTAATGAAAAAAACAAAACAAAAACAAGACCTAGAACTTTTCCAAGGCTGCTATTTCTCAGATAACTTGTGAAAATAAATCAAGGGCAGTATTTCCTTTTTGGAGTTAAGGAATACCAGACTGGCACTCTTCTTCCTCAACCACTCCTTCCCAAGACACACACACACACACACACACACACACACACACACACACACACACACACACACACACACACACAATTCCCCAGAGTGAACTTTTGCCAACTGTACCAGACTGGGACATTCCTCACATCAAAGAACTTTTACCAGAAATGACTGTGATTCCCAACCCAGCCTCAATCATACCTCTCTAGTGCCCTCTACGGGAAATTTTTAGGACAACTATCTTGGGAATGTATTTTTCCAGTCCCAGAGTGTTAAATTGGTGAGTTTGGAATTCTTAGGATGCTTTTTCTTTTTAATGAGGGACAAATAAATGCCACATATTTAACCTTGGTTAACTAGGAACTGCTTGACTTTGAGTTTCTTTTTTGTTCTGTTCTAAATAAAACCTGGTTAAAAAAGGAGTGCTTTTTTCTTCTATTTTGATGTCTGTCTGTTCATTAGGGTGCCTTCACAATTTGTTCAAATTCCCAAGGCATGTTTTCTTATGTGCTTATATTAGGAGGGGGCTTGTTCAGTTGGTGGGAATGTGGGAGGCATAGATTAAGGGTCTGGTGCTTTTTTTTCCCCCCTTGATCTTACAGATGTTGTAGATTAGGATCAAACAAAATGTTATCCTAAGAATTTGTCTGTTCCGCTGATTCTTGATGGTGGAAGTCAGCTTCACTTTTTCATCAAAGGGACTGGGGTGAAATAGCAGTCATGTATTGTCTGACTGGCAGTTGAATTTTCCTATCCAAAACCCTGAGTGCATTTCCACTACCTATTTCTGTTTCTGCCTGTCTTATTCAAGGTGAGGGTTAAATTGGGAGACTTGTTTTTTTCTTTTCTATCTTAATACAAATACAGCAGAACTTATTCATCCGAATCACTGTTGTCCCCTTCCTTGTTTTTTCCTTGAGGAGACTAAATGCTTATCCGAATGCTGTGGCTCGTCTCAGATTGAGAAAGGTTTTGCAGTACCCCCTCTTTTGCAATTGCTTTCAGCGTATTCTTTTGAAAATCCTCCCTGCTAACAAATCTTTGTCCTCTGAAGGGTGAATTTGGTATTTGGAAATTACCAAAAGCCTCTTTGGAGCCAAGTCTGACATACAAGTCTGGATGATCCCGCCGAGTCCAAAGTAGGGTGGGACCCCCGTGTCCTTCAGGCCTCTGGAGTCTACCTGGGAGAGCACGCCCACGACAAAGGACACCAAAGCAGGCACCTTTGCCATCAGTAACTTGGATTTTTTTTTTTCTCATTTGTTAGATAGGAATAAAGATACTGGTTGTGATAAGTAAGGAGATGAACATTCTGGTCTATTCGTTGAAACAAAGAAAAAAATAGCATCATTACTTTGTGGGTATGTCTCATCTATGTTGTATGTGTTGTCTTTTGGTGGCCACAGTATTTCAAAATGACAGCAACTGCCCTGATGGAGACAAATATATCTGTTCCAAACCCCATCTGGTAATTCTATCCCTTCTCAGCTCCCTGGGCCAGAGAGGGAAGGTGTAAGATTTCTCCTGACCCACCTGGTCTCTCAGCCCTGTGCCATGGCAGTGAGACTTTCCTAGGCTCACCTTCCTGTGGCTCTAAGGGAGGATGAGAGGACATGTCATTCCCATGGAGTGTAGAGCCTCCGGGGAGCTGTGGGGGCTCCAAAGGGGCCCACAGAATAGTGGGGTGAATTCCCCAGTGCTTTGGCGCTTCTGGCCAAAAGGGCCCTGGCGGGGAAGCAGCTGGGGAACCTGGGCAAGGGCTGCCTTCTCTTTCTGTTTCTTTCCTTCCCTAGTTATCTTTCTCCTGGCAGGAAGCCAGGTGGAGGAGGATAGAGTAACTCCTTCAAGGGAACCCAGGAAAGCATGGAGGCTGAAGGGAGGCGGGTCACCTAAGAGAGCGTTTATAAACTGTAAAGCTTTGGGAAATCACAACTTATTAGCAACAGTTTCCATTGTGACATAGTGGTATTTCTTCAGAGAGGAATGAAAGGTCAGAGGTCAAAGTGATGTTCAACGCAGAACCTGTGAAGACTGGTTAAATTCCTTCTGGAAGGCTTTGGGGAACATCCCAGCTTCAGTAAAAATACAAAGCATTTGCATTAAACTGGACCTCAGAGGGGATGTGATGGGAAGTATGAGACAACGTGTGCCCTTATCCTTTTCTCTTTTCTGGAGCCAATCTCTAGGCTGTTGGAGTTGTCCCTTTTCCATCCTGGGAATCTAAAGAAAGGGTTTTTAAAGGGAAAGAACCCAGTCCTTTCCTAGATACACTCAATCATAGCTGCTTCCCTGGCAAGGCAGGTTAGAGAGTCCACAGGGCTTCATGGCTTGAATGCTTGACAACCCAGACAAAAATCCATCTGATGGAGAATTGCCTGGCCAAGGGACTGGGCCAAGAACCCCAACCCTGACTTCCATCTCACATACCAGTTCTGCCCACTCACAAGTCTCTGGGATAAGCCCTCGGCCCCATCCAGGCCTGTAGGGGCCCAAACCCTAGTTCCAATACCTGTCAGCAAAAAGCCACGGGTTCATGCCTGAAGCCAAGGCTCCAGTATAGAGTCTCAGGAGGCAGTTTTCCCAAATCAGCAACTGTTGGGCTGGGGAACGTCTCTGACCTGCTGAGGTTTGGTGGCCCTCGAGGGTCCATGTCCTCAGCTGTCTTGCTTATTGGCAGTGGAAGGAGCACACGCATCCTTCCTAAGCAGCCCCGTGGCACCCTAGCAACAGGGTACAGCAGGGTGATGGGAGTTTCCATGCCCAAAGACCACAAGGCTTGTACGGGTTTGAACGTCAACTCAGGGTCTGGAGGTTCAAGCTGATGAATGAGAGCCCATCTCCTCGGCTACCTGGGTTGAAGGAACATCTCAGTTCTGACTGTTTGCTTTCTTATTTCCTGTGTATTCTTTTCTCTGCAACCTGAGCATGGGAGATGAGAATGAACCTCTGGGACAGGGGTTGGCAAACTATGGTCTGAGTATTTTTCTAAATAAAATTCAGTGGCACAGTCATGCCTATTTGTTTACATGTTATCTAGGGCTGCTTTCTCACTGTGGTGGCAGAATTGAGTTGCAGCCAAGACCATATAGCCCACCAAGCCTAAAATATTTGCTGTCTGACCCTTCACAGCAAAAGTTTGCTAAACTCTGCTCTAGGAGGTGGATGGGGGACCACTATATCCTTTTATAGGCATTCTTGCCCACCCAGCAGTTGACAGGGTGACATGGTAAAGTATTTCGAGGCTTTGCCAGGCTGGAATGCTACACAGGCATCCAGCATCTTCGAAGTGTCCTCGAGGAGAACATGTTGGCTACAGAGTCCCAGGGAGCCAAGTGAGGTTTTTGGGTTATCTCTCCTGATCCCGTCACTCCCAGCACACTCCTGGCACTGCAGCAGGTCTGAAACAGCCCTGTAGCCCCCAGCTGAGCAGCTCTATCTTGGTTTGTGTTTAATGTTAACTCATCCATAGAGAACCATGATTTATCTCCAGTGTGACATTTGGCTGATTCTCGGGTCTATTGGCATAGAAGAGTGCTAGGCTAACTGCTGGGACCACAAACTCCTAACTTCACCTCTTCTCTCCTGCCCCAGTGTCTGAATAACACGTTTCTGAATAACACGTTTCTGAATAACATGTTGGGAGTTGAGACAAGGCCCATCTGCCAGATCTAATTGAAACTTTTGTGTGTCTCCCAGAGAGGCTCCTCTTGGAGACAAAAGCCTTCTTTATCAGAGCCCTGGGCCCCTCTGGGGATGGGACATTGTTTTCCTTGCAGTTTAGAGCCAGTGCATTATCCAGATGGCTTTACCTCCTGTCTGAAACAAGGTGTACATGCGTTTTCAGAGGCAGTCATTACCTCCTGGCTGGTTTTTATTGCTGTCTTGTTTTGTCTAGACCAAGCCATTGCTGCAAGGAATCTGGCTGATGTATACCGGGAAGCACACGCCGCGGACCTGCCCTCCACAGCGGGTGGACTGGAGGGCCTCAGAGGAGCTAATAGGCATCCACTTATTCCGAAGGGGTCTTTGTCCCTCAGCTTTGCTTCAGATTTTCTGCTGGGTTCCCCAAGCCTAAAACGGGAGCACTTTTATTTGTTGGAATGAGGAGTGACTTTCTTAGGTGCTTTCCTAGAAGGAAAGCTGACAGCTTCCCCATGGAGGAGGGGGATCATATCAAACCATTGTGCTGGATGCCTCAGGTGCATTTCAAACCCAGAATCTGGCTTGGGGAGAGAAATGGAATTTAAAAGTTGGGTGCTTCCCAGGAGTGGGAAGCTGGCACTTCTCCCTGTGCCTCCTGTGCAGAGTCCACAGGCACATCTAATGCTGATGGTGATGGTGGTGATGACCTTCCATTTGTTTGGAGCAATGTTTCTCAACCCTGGCTGCACAACAGAATCGCCTTGGGAGGTTTTTTGTTTGTTTTTGTTTTTTTAAAAAAAACTTATCAGAGCCCGGCCCCAAACCATTTATTTTAGAGGTCTAATGGCGAGGCTCTGACATTGGTGTATTTTTTACAAGCTCCTTGGAATATTCTCATGTGTAGCCAGGGTTGAGAACCACTGGTGTGCTTTTATAGCCTGAAGTAGCTACTCATTTAATCCTCATGACAGTGCAGTGAGTTTGATGAGTATTCCCCTTTACATCCATGGAATTGAGTCCTTGAGCCCAGGGCAAGGCACTCAGTGGCTAAGACAGGCCTCAACCCCATGCCTCCTGACCCCGAGTGCAGTGCTGACTCCCCACCCCTCCCATCCAGCAGCTCAGGAAAAAAATAGCTGTCTGGGACTTGGTGCTTCTACACACACTCAGCCATGCCTGCTGCTCTCACGACTCTGCCTACTCACAGCCCAGCCCCAATTGGCCATTTTTCCTCTTTGAAGATCATTTCCCACTTGGATGCTTTCCTGTTCACTGCACTCTTCCCTCCTTCACGTGCACACACCTGCTGTTTTTCAGTCAGCGCCTGATAAAAAGCCCACTTTTGTTTGCCTTCAGAAATGCAACTCAGAATCTGTCACCCTGGGCACCTCTCTTCCTGGATCCCAGAATCCATTGTACTGGGTAACTTTTCTCCAGAATCCTGGAACCCATTGATCTAGGCAGCTGTCCTCTTGAATCCCAGAATGCACTGGGCTAGGTAACTTTCCTCCAGAATCCCAGAGCCCATTGCTTTAGGCAACTCTCCTCCTGAATCCCAGAATGCATTGCACCGGGTAACTTTCCTCCAGAATCCCAGAACCCGCTGTTGTGTGTAGCTCTCCTCTTCAATCTCAGAATGCATTGTACTGGGTAACTTTCCTCCAGAATCCCAGAACCAATTGCTCTAGACAGCTCTCCTCCCGAATCCCAGAATGCATTGCACTGGCTAACTTTCCTCCAGAATCCTAAAACCCATTGCTTTAGGGAGCTCTCCTCCCGAACCCCAGAATCCATTGCACTGGGTAACTTTCCTCTAGAATCCTAGAATCCATTGTGCTGGGCAGCTCTCTTCACTGAATGCCCTTGGCCTGGGCCCCTGGGGTGGTCTGGGAGGTGAGGCAGCTATTCCACCATACAGACTGGGGTCAGGCAGATAGGAGGGAATTGAGCAAGAAGGGGTCCCCAGCTCCGTCAGCTGTAGTGAGGTACTCTATGCATTATTTACACGGCAGGAACCCTGATGTGACGAGGCAAAGACAGTGGTGGTTCCAGCTTCCATTGCTGCAAATGCTTCTATTATAGTTGGTCTGATTGGACCAGCATAGGGAGGGTACTACAGCATCCATGCTAATGATAGTGGGGTTCCATTCAGGGCCAGACAGACCTGTGGGACCTTCTTGGTGAGAGGGAAGGTCTATAGGGGATGACTGACACTGAGGGCAGTGGGGGTAGATAACCAGCACTTAGGGCTGGATTTTGAGAAGGAAAGAAGTAGTGGCAAAGGAGCTTCTATACACTGTGTCCAGGGGCTCTGGCCTCTTTGTTGGGCTGGACTGGGTTTGAATCCTGACCCCGCTGCTTATTAGCAATGTGGCCTTGGATAAAGAACTTAATCTCACTAAGCCTAGATTTCTGTCCCTAAAATGCAGCTAATGGTTGTTCTTCCCTCAGAGGGAGATTTAGTGAGATAATCTAGGTAAGACATGGTGGCTGACATTTAGTAAGTGCCCAGGAAACGTTAGCTATTGTCATCATTTCACCCACTTTTTTAAGTGGGAAAGAAACTACTTGGAGAAGCTTTATGTGGACACAGGAGTCATCTGAAGATGAAGGTTCACCTGGGTTCCATTAGGGGGACTTTCCCCTGAAAAGCTAGAAGTGGGGGGCCCTCCTCTCCTCCCCACTTCTTCCATTTTCCAGTAGCTGCCTTGGAGAAAGGTCAAGACCAACTGCTAAGGAGCACAGCCCATTTTAGTTTCTATACTCTGTCATCATCTTATATTTTAAATAGAATGCTTCCTGCAGCATGTTCCAAAGAGTTCTGCAACGTGGTCTGGGCATAAATTAAGAAGCAGGGAGAAAACTGCACTAGCAGCACCAGAGTTTCCCACAGAAACATCTGTGAACATAGATCGATGCCTATGTAGCTGAGTAGAGAGACACACTCAGCTGGTCTGCCCCAAGCAAGATGCTAATGATGGGAGAGGAGGAGGGACAAGGAGAGCAAGGGATGTCTGGCTGCAAATGCCGCTCGCTATTTGTTAGTCTCGTGGGTTAGAGGACAACTTTTCCTGGACCTGGCTGTGCCCTGATGGAGTCATAGCTCTGTCCTGAACCTCTTTGGAAAGTGACAAAGGCAGACACAGTATGCTCCCTTGGTGATCTTTGTTGGTCCAAAGCTACTGGTGTGCAAATCCCTTCAAGGTGTCCTAAGCCGGTACCCTGAGAAACAGTTGGCAGGTGACTCAGAGGCTTAAGAGACCCAGGTGCCACATCCTGCAGATGTGTATCCTGGAGAGCTGCCAAGAAGGCCTGCCGAATGTGAGTGCTGGGGACCACGTTTATCTTGGAAGTCATTTGGGATATGACAGTTTCCTCACTGAGCCACCTGGGGATGGAGTTCTCAGGACCCCAGTCAGGGAGCAGGTCCAACGTGAAGCCCCAGGAATAGTTAAGATTTCCCTCTTGATTCTTGGATGCTCAGGACTTGTCCAGGCCCACCTGGGGGCCGGATCTTGCCCTCCAAACACTGAACTTGCTCTGTGCCGGTTTTTGCCTCGGCTCTGTTCAGTTATTATTAAGTATCCTGTTCAGCTTAGTATTTATTGGCTCAATTGTATTTTTTTCCTCATTTCAGAAATTCCGGGTAGATATGCCTGGCTCAGGCAGTGCCTTCATCCCCACCATCAACGCCATCACGACCAGCCAGGACCTGCAGTGGATGGTGCAGCCTACAGTGATCACCTCCATGTCCAACCCGTACCCTCGCTCGCACCCCTACAGCCCCCTGCCGGGCCTGGCCTCTGTCCCTGGACACATGGCCCTCCCAAGACCCGGCGTGATCAAGACCATTGGCACCACCGTGGGCCGCAGAAGGAGAGATGAGCAGGTACAGCTCAGACCAGTGGGAAGGAGCCACGTCAGTGGCTTTCAGAGCCCCAGAAACACACAACGTTTTCCTGCAGTCTGGTAGGGTTAATGTTCTGAGAGCAGGAGAGAAAAGGGAGCTAGGGGTTGAAGAGCACGTCATCCCCCCTCACTGGAGGCGGAACTGGAGACCCAAGACTCAGGCTGGCTCTGTCATCTCGCTTGTGTCCCTTAGAATCTCTGAGTCTCAGTTTCCTCAGCCACAAAATGGGGATCATGGTCCCTGCCAGCCAGGACTTGGCTACAGATGGGAAGGACCGCTACGACCTGCCACAGCAGGATCCTTCTCTGATCCTTGGCAAAAGGGCCATGGGACAAGCAGCCAATGAACCCTGGCTGTGAGCTTTTTAGGATTAGCCCTTAGCTGTTTCCCAGGGTCTAGTGCAGGCCAGGCACCCAGCAGACCTACAGGGTCAAGCTCTGGGCCGGCACTGCCCTCAACTTCCCATTCCTGCTCAGTGTTCCAGGCCTCCAACTCAGGGCAGGAGCCCATTTCAAGGGCCTAGAATGCATATTCCAGCAGTGCAGTAACTCTGGGTCTTTAGAGTCTGTTCAGCGTCATGAACAGATGGAAGGATGAGGCGGGGGAGGCCAGACATCAGCCCTTTTCTCTTCAGGGGACTCAGCTTTGAGAAAGAATTAACCTGGCTGGAGAGGGAAGCCAGAAAATGGGGAAGAGGCGGGGGCGCTGCTATTTAGGCAGCACATACCCAGTACTCAAGAGCCTCATTGCTCGGGTCAGCAGTGAGCCAGGGCAGTGCCAAGTCCCCTGGTTCTGGAAAGGGAAATCAGAATCATGCATAATTCCAGAAAGAATGGAATACAGCCTCAGAGAACCCCATCTCACCCCCATGTGAGATGATACAAGCAAGGGCCAGACATACCTGCATGTGGCCACTCGACCGGTGAGTGGGGAAGTCTGGGCTAGATCCCAGTTCCCTGGACCCCTTATGCAGTGTTCTTTCTCCAAGGCTGTGCCACCCTGAGCCCAGGGAAGGGAAAATACTTTAGCAGTGGAATCCCTTTTCCAAATGAATTGTTATCCTGGAAAACTATTCCAGTGACAGCTTTGGAACCCTTCCCCATTTCAACCACTGTCCATCTTCACTCTGTGATCCCCAGGGCCACAATGTTCCAATATACGGACCTTTCAAACATGGTTCCCAGTGGATCAGGGTAGATCCAGACCCCAGGATACTTGGAATTACAGGGATCACCACACCAAGGAACTGGAAGCTTTCTCAGGAGCTCAGCTCCTCCAAGGACAAAGCTGGGTGTTGTATCTACTACTTGTTGGTTTGTTCTGTTAATGGCGGAACCACAGTGCAGAGCCACTTGCGGGGGGTGTGTCTGCTAGACTCTGTAATAGATTCACGGCTGCATGTGGGGCCTCTGCTGCTGGAGCAAGTGGCCAGTATCCTCCTCACAGTTGCTTTCTATAATTGCAGTTGTAAATATTGCAGTAGCCATGCTTATAATGACCTTTATAAATATGCTTCCTTCACGGAGTCCAAGGTGCAAAGCCTTATACTCACCGATGAGCTGGACTCTTCTGGGATATAAGTGATCCTGAGTGAGAGCCAGGCTTGCCAGGGACTCTTTGGCGCTAGCAGGACCACAAAGCCGGAGGATGTGCTGAATGCTCTCTATTCTGTTTTTTTTTTTTTCCCTCTCTCTTTTTTTTTTTTTTGAGATGGAGTCCTGCTCGTGTTGCCCAGGCTGGAGTGCAGTGGCACGATCTCAGCTCACTACAACCTCCACTTCACCAGTTCAAGCAATTCTCCTGCCTCAGCCTCCTGAGTAGCTGGGATTACAGGCACACACCACCATGCCTGGCTAATTTTTTTTTGTACTTTTAGTAGAGATGGGATTTTGCCACATTGGCCAGGCTGGTCTCGAACTCCTGACCTCAGGTGATCCGCCCATCTCAGCTTCCCAAAGTGTTGGGATTACAGGCGTGAGCTACCGCGCCCGGCCACGCTCTCCATTCTCTTCTGGGCCTACCTCATACCAAATTTAGAAGTTTATATCCAAAAGGGACTTTGGAGACCATCTTTTCTCATTTTCCCTTTATACCCATTTTATAGACAAGGAAATGGAGACCCAGAAAGGTGAAGGTCCCTGTTAGAGTCGCACAGTGAGTTAGCAGCAGAGCCAGCACTGGAACTCACTTCTCCTGACCTTTAGTCCTGCGGTTTTCCCAGCACACCACCTAGGCGTGCCTCATACAATCTGTCTGGAGAATTTCCTTCCTTTTTTGAGAGGGAGGGAGAGAACAAGGAGCATTTTATTCCACATCAGTTGGGAATTCACACATCTCCCAGCAGCTCTGAGGAAGCCCGGGCAGTGGCAGTCTAGAACCTTGGCTGTTCAGGTTCCCAGCCCTCAGGGCTTTGCTCTGAAGCTTACTCTGGCCGTCACTAGCCTCCCCGAGCCACCCTGCTAGGGAGGAGCCTGCCCCCAGAGCCAGTCTGGTGCCTCATAGGCCTCCTTTGGAGCCCGCCTGGGAGGTTCCCTCTGTGCCCCGTGGCGGCGACTCTGAGGAGGTGGGGAGGGGTGTGTGTGGCTTGTGGGTGGGTACGTGGTGCTGCTGACACACTGAAGCTGGAACCATGTTGATTTCACTGCCCCTGAACACTTCCTATGTCAACAGCTCCCACAAGTTGCCCCACACCTCACCAGTCAGGGGAGAGACTTCTAGGTCAGTCAGGAGGCCAAAAGTTGTCCAGAAGCAGCCAAGGGGGAAGGAGAGCTTGAAGTGGGTCAAGGCAAGCCTCCTTCTTTTCTGTGCCTCATTAGCGAGGGATCTAGGGGACTTCCTGGGCCTTAAGGGGAGCCCTTGTGGCCCTTTCTGTGGTGAGCCCTAAACCCAGGCCTGCAGCAGGGCCATAAGGCTTTCTTGGCAATTCTGCTGGGCTCAAGACAAGACAGGTTTAGGAGCAGCAAGTATTCAGGGCCTTGGCCAAGTGGCCTCATGACCTCAGCCGGGCCGTGGCCTCCTCTCTGTGTGACAGGCATGGGGTTGTCCTCTCTGGTGCTGTGATGATTGTCCTCTCTCTGCTGTTCAGAATACCACAGCAACAGACCTCCAGGGCTGGAGGGAGCCTTGTGGGACTCTGACTTGGACCCAACCAGGACAGTGGCTCTTTCCTTCATGGGGAAAGGGATACTGAAGTCAAGGCAGTATCCCTCCTTGGGGCAGCTTCTCCCTGTTCCTCTAAAAGTAGCTTTGATTTTGCCCCCAGGGTCCTGTGAGAGCTGACCCAGGTCTTCTTCCCCTTGAGGTCTTCTAGGCTCCCAGTATAGCACCGGGCACTTAGTAGGTGTGCAGTCAGTGTTTGATAACTGAATGAGTGGTCTTTCCCTTTGCATTGCTTTCTGCTTTGGCCCACAGCCATCTCCTTGTGTTACCTCTCCCTGAGAGAGGCACTGGGGTCACAGCTCTGCAGGGCTGTGTGGAACCAGAGTATTAGCCCTGCTCAGGAGAGCAGAGTTCATGCTCTCTGGTGTGAGTGACAAGTTCCTAACCATCTCATTGGAAGAAGCTAGATCCTAAGCTCTTTGCAGGGGAATCTTCCTTTGTTTGGTTCGCAGATAACTCCTAAGCCCCTAGAACTGCATCTTGCACATGGAACCAGGTGCTCACTTGTTGAGTGGATGGATATGGTGGGCAGCAGGATTTTACCTGCCGGGGGCTCCTCTTCATTTTGCATGTCCTGTCCAACTTAGCACTGCACCAGGCATGTGGGGGAGTACTTGGGGTTGAACCGTGAGCAGCTGGCATTCTCGGATTGGCAGAGGAAATCGGGAGTGGAGTGGCACTCTTGACCCTCCCATCAGCAACATAACATTCCCCCCTGCGTGGTTCTTACCTGTGTGGGGACTCCAGGCCCAGCTACTTAACCAAATGGGGATAATGAGGCTTGCAGAGCAGGCAGAGTGATAGGAGGAGTAATTAGCCAGGATTTGGAAGAAGCTGCTTAATTGGGTGGGACCACACCTGGCTGGCAGGAGGGGACTCTTGGAGAAGCATCCCCAGCTTCTTCTCTCTGGCCTGGGCACTGAGTCAGGGCTGATGTGACAGGTGCTGCCATCATGCCTGGTCCGGTGAATCCCTGACCCATTGCTGTCCTGTTTAAACATGGACTTTAAACTTGGACATCACCTTCGGGGGCAGATTCAGCTCAAAGAGCCCTCCCAGGCAGCCAGACATCAGGGAGCCACATGTTCTGGGGCCTCTGAGTCCAGTCATGCTCCTCTTGCCCTTCCTCCTCCTCTCCCCATTTCCAGAAGGGCTTCTTGCCTTACTTAAAATACAGTTTTTTTAAAATGCTGTGAACCATTGTCCCTGTTCTAATCGTGATCCTTGGCTTTGGCCTGTAGCTGTCTCCTGAAGAGGAGGAGAAGCGTCGCATCCGGAGGGAGAGGAACAAGCTGGCTGCAGCCAAGTGCCGGAACCGACGCCGGGAGCTGACAGAGAAGCTGCAGGCGGTGAGGAACTCTGCTTAGGGTGGGAGCACCTCTGAGTAGGCTGGAGTGAGAGCCCTGAGGGTCCTGATCCTGTCTCCCACAGCTGTCTCCTTACCCACAAGTGCTCTACAGATGAGTCAGTGGAGATAGAGCTTTCCTTCCTTTGGACACATGGGTCAGCATTGTATTGATTGAAAAAAGAGGGAGGGAGGTGACGTTTAGCACCAGCCAGGGCCCAGAGGGAAGAAATGAACAACCTTCTCGGGGGGTGCTAGCCACTTTTTTTATGCAGCGCCTGAGTGTTCTCTGCTCACAGAATGGTTGGGGCTTCTGGGTGAGGGATGGTGGAAGGTTAGGAGCCAGGGCAAGACCTGCTCCCTCCAGGGCTACTTCCCAAGGTTCCAGTCACTCCCATGCCTGCCACCATCAGGAGTGGCCCAGCCTGGCCTAAGCATTATGGGTTGGGCCAGGGAGAGGTCTTGATGGAGATGGGTCACATGGCAGCTGGGTTGTATTTTCTTGGGGTTTTCTCATTTCCTTTATGGGCAGGCGGGTTCCCCACCTCTGTCATGAACTCAGAGCTGTGGCCATAGTACTGCATGTGGCCCTTGTGAGTCACTCTCCCGTGCCACCTAATTGCCCAGACCTGGGGACCCACAGCCCTGCCCTTCCCTCTCTTAAGCTTGACCTGACCAACGTCACGTAACTCTTTTCAGAGCCTAGCCCCGCAGGAAGGGCCGTGTGCTGTGTGGGGGAAGCCCCGAGTCAGGGATGACTGTCCCCAGTGGAATGCTTTCAGAGTGAGGAGATGAGAGAGACTCTGTCAGTGGTCCTCACAATAACTGCCCAGGATAGGGCTTTGGAAAACATCCCCTCACTTTTTTTATTATTATTATAATTTTTTTGAAATGGAGTTTCACTCTTGTCACCCAGGCTGGAGTACAGTGGCATGATCTCAGCTCACTGCAACCTCTGCCTCTTGGGTTTAAGCAATTCTCCTGCCTCAGCCTCCCAACTAGCGGGGATTACAGGTGCCTGCCACCATGCCTGGGTAATTTTTGTATTTTTAGTAGAAACAGGGTTTCACCATGTTGGCCAGGCTGGTCTCGAACTGCTGACCTTGGGTGATCCACCTGCCTTAACCTCCCGAAGTGTTGGGATTACAGGCGTGAGCCACCGCACCCGGCCCATCCCCTCACTTGGGTTAATGTTCCCCGGTACCATCCACCTGCTTAGGCTTGTCTTTCTCTGTCCTGCAGCCCTCCCTCTGGGGTGTTGAATGAATTGAATTGCGCGAATTCTGTGATGCCTGTAGTAATGTCCCTCGGAGGTGTTAGAACCGGGGAGGATGAGTGGGAATTCTTCATTCCCAGGTGAGGCAGATCCACAATCCACTTCCTCAGCGGGCCCTCCCATCACTAACCTTTCTCTGATTGGCACTTCAAGGAGCTGTGCCCCATGTGGTGCTCCTTACCAACTGCCCCAGAATAGCCCTGCCCCCTGAGGCTCCTCTACTTTCCTCCCCTCCTCCCAGAGGCCTCACACCCTACTCCCCTGCCTCCCCCGCCTCCCCCGCCCTCTGACCCAGCCACCCAGGCCCCTGAGCCACATCCTCCACAGGAAGCCTCTCAGAAGCTCATGACGTTCATCAGACCCTTGAGACAGACGGAAACTGTTTTTCACTCCGGAATATGCTGTGCTCTGCTGAACGAAGCCCTTGCCTGTATGTCCTCACTGATGAACAGGAATCCATGTTAGGGAAAACGTGGGGAGGAGGCTGGTGACACACACCTCTTCCCCTCCCACAGCGGCCCCTCCATGTGCGCTTGCTTGCTTCTGCTTCTCTGGCTGGGGATGAAAGAAGGGGGCTGAGGTCCTCGCGGAGTGACCCTGGCATCCTCATGGGCCCTCTCGGGCTGTCACGTTACTTCTGTGTCAAGCATGGTGGCTGAACCGAATGTTCTCTGAAGGTTCTGGGAGTCCTGAAATATGTGCTTAAGAAATTGGAGCAAAAGGCCGGGCGCCGTGGCTCATGCCTGTAATCCCAGCACTTTGGGAGGCCAAGGCGGGCGGATCACCTGAGGTCAGGAGTTCAAGACCAGCCTGGCCAATGTGGTGAAACCCCATCTGTATGAAAAATAAAAAATTAGGCGTGGTGGCGGGTGCCTGTAGTCCCAGCTACTCGGGAGGCTGAGACAGGAGAATAGCTTGAACCCGGGAGGCAGAGGCTGCAGTGAGCCAAAATCATGCCACTGCACTCCAGCCAGGGCAAGACAGAGTGAGACTCCCCCTCAAAAAAAAAAAAAAAAAAAAAGAAAAGAAAAAGAAATTGGAGCTAATAAAGGGAAGAGAGGCTGTGATAATCCCACAGGGATTTGCTGAGCACTTATGAGAAGCCAGGCACTGTTCTAGGCGCTGGGGATACAGGAGTGTGCATGACAAAGTTCCACTCTAGCAGCCTAGGGCTTAGCATTTATCCATCCACAGGTGGGCTGGCATGGGGCTGGGGAGTAAGAGAAGGAGAGAGATGGGTAGAGGTGTGCTCCATGCCCCCTTCTCCATGTAGATCTCTGCAGTACTCACCCCTCAGGGGTACCGAGAGGACAGTCCTGGCACCAAGGCCATAGAACATAGTAGTAGCACATAGACTCTGGAGTTAGATGCATTGGGAATCAAATCTGGGCTACCCCACCTGCTAGCTCGGTGACTTTGGAAAATTAACCCCTCTGAACCTCAGTTTCCTCATCTGCAAAATGGGGTGATGATAACATCTGCTTCCACAAACTCCTGGAAGGTTGAATGAGATCATCTCTGAAATGCTTAACAGTGTCCTGCACGAAGTAGGTGCTGAGTTATGGCAGCTGCAGTTGTTTCTTCACCTGCTCTCCAAGCTGACTTTCCTTCTTTGGAAATGAAAGGAATCTTGAGCCTGCAGGTGTCTCAGACCAGCAGGGTCTGTGGTTAGGTGTGTGAGCCTCTGCTGTCACAGTGTCTGAGGACAGACATTACTGGTTTTCTCTTTCCTGCCTAGATTGGTCCCTGGCAGGTTGCTGTCCCTCACATCCCTCTCTTTCCCTGGCAGGAGACAGAGGAGCTGGAGGAGGAGAAGTCAGGCCTGCAGAAGGAGATCGCTGAGCTGCAGAAGGAGAAGGAGAAGCTGGAGTTCATGCTGGTGGCTCATGGCCCAGTGTGCAAGATTAGCCCCGAGGAGCGCCGATCACCCCCAGCCCCTGGGCTGCAGCCCATGCGCAGTGGGGGTGGCGCGGTGGGCGCTGTAGTGGTGAAACAGGAGCCCCTGGAAGAGGACAGCCCCTCGTCCTCGTCGGCGGGGCTGGACAAGGCCCAGCGCTCTGTCATCAAGCCCATCAGCATTGCTGGGGGCTTCTACGGCGAGGAGCCCCTGCACACCCCTATCGTGGTGACCTCCACGCCTGCTGTCACTCCGGGCACCTCGAACCTCGTCTTCACCTATCCTAGCGTCCTGGAGCAAGAGTCACCCGCATCTCCCTCTGAGTCCTGCTCCAAGGCTCACCGCAGAAGCAGTAGCAGCGGGGACCAGTCATCAGACTCCTTGAACTCCCCCACTCTGCTGGCTCTGTAACCCAGTGCACTTCCCTCCCCAGCTCCGGAGGGTGGTCCTCCTTGCTCCTCCTTCCCAGGGACCAGCACCTTCAAGCGCTCCAGGGCTGTGAGGGCAAGAGGGGGACTTGCCAGGGAGCTTCCTGGCTCTGGGGGACCCAGGTGGGACTTGGCAGTGAGTATTGGAAGACTTGGGTTGATCTCTTGGAAGCCGTGGGACCTCCTCCCTCATTCATCTTGCAAGCAAATCCCATTTCTTGAAAAGCCTTGGAGAACTCGGTTTGGTAGACTTGGACATCTCTCTGGCTTCTGAAGAGCCTGAAGCTGGCCTGGACCATTCCTGTCCCTTTGTTACCATACTGTCTCTGGAGTGATGGTGTCCTTCCCTGCCCCACCACGCATGCTCAGTGCCTTTTGGTTTCACCTTCCCTCGACTTGCCCCTTCCCTCCCCCAGTGTCAGTTTCACTCCCTCTTGGTTTTTATCAAATTTGCCATGACATTTCATCTGGGTGGTCTGAATATTAAAGCTCTTCATTTCTGGAGATGAGGCAGCAGGTGACTCTTCTGCTGGGGCTGACTTGTCCAGAAGGGGACAAAGTGCAATACAGAGCCTTCCCTCCCCTGACGCCTCCCAGTCACCATCTCCAGAACTCCCGGCCAGGCTCCCTGAGCTCTCAAGGAGATGCTCCCCTCACTGGGAGGCTCAGAGGACCCTTCCTGCCCACCTTCGGAGACGGCTTCTGGAGGAGCGCTTGGCCAGAAGACAGGGTGTGAGTGAGACAGTGGGACACAGGTTGGGTTTGCCAAACGCCTAATTACCAGGCCAGGAATAATGCCAACAAAGCCACACAGGTATCCTAGCCAGCTTCCCTTCACCTGGTGTCTTGAGTAGGGCGTCTCCTGTAATTACTGCCTTGCCTTTCTGTCCCTGGACCCTTCTCTGCAGACCAGGGAGGCGTCCCTCCGTAGGAGCCACACACTATACTCCAAGTCCCTGCTGGGCTCCGCCTTTCCCGCACCCTGGCTCTCAGGGTGACGCCACCCACAGAGATTTAATGAGCGTGGGCCTGGACCTTCCCCAGATTGCTGCCAGGCAGCCCCTCCCCAAGCCTCAAAGGAGCATTTGCCGTGGATGGAGAGGCAGGGGAGGGAGGCAGGAGGCCGTCACTGGAGTGGCGTCTGCAACAGCTGCTGCCCCAGCACTCGCTCAGCCTGTCCTGGCTGCTCACCTCCCCGCAGGGCGCCAGGCCTTTCCTGCCCTCTGTGGTCATCTGCCACCTGCTGGATCAAGTGCTTTCTCTTTTACACTCCCCTGTTCCCACCCCAGTGCACTCTTCTGGCCCAGGCAGCAAGCAAGCTGTGAGCAGCTGGCCTGATCTGTCGCTGCGGCTTGTGGCTCATGCGCCATTCCTGGTTGTCTGTTGAATCTTTCTGGCTGGTGGAATTGGAGATAGGATGTTTTGCTTCCCACTGCAGGAGAGCTGCCCCCTTTCACAGGGTTGGGGAAGGGGGCCCCCTGACCTCCAGCAGGAGCACAGCTCAGCAGGGTCCCTGCTTCCCACCTCTCTGAGCCTTTTCTCCCCGGGATATGGCTCCTGCTGAGTTTCTTGTCCAGCAGGGCCTTGACAAAGGAATCCGGGGAGTAGCTCCTGGCCAGAACCAGCCTCTGAGGGGCTTGTGCTCTGCAGAGACTCTGCTGCTGGGGATTCCGCTCTAGAGGTCACAGTATCCTCGTTTGAAAGATCAAGTAAGATGCCCTGTGGAGAAAGCAGTGACACATTCACACAGCTGTTCCCTCGCACGTGGAGTCCATGCGTGCTGGTCATTATTTCATGAACATGACCTGCTTTTGTGCACTAGACACACAGAGCGGAACAGCCATATGCTTAAAGTACCTGGGCCAGTGGGACTGGCAGTGACATGTACAAGTGATGCAGAAACGAGAGTTTCAAAGAAAAAGCATTTTGTTTAAAATACTTTAAAAATGTTATTTCCTGCATCTCTTGGCTGTGATGCCGCCCTCCTGGTTTCCCAGGGGCTCTGGGAGGGACCCTTCTAAGAAGATTGGGCAGTTGAGTTTCTGGCTTGAGATGAATCCAAGCAGCAGAATGAGCCAGGAGGAGCGGGAGATGGGCAGAGAAAACTGGGGTGCACTCAGCTCTCACAGGGGTAATCATCTCAAGTGGTATTTGTAGCCAAGTGGGAGCTATTTTCTTTTTTGTGCACATAGGTATTTCTTAACTGAAGCTGCTTTCTTGTCTTTGATTTCTAAAAGCCCCCTTACACCCCACTTTGCGCAGCAAAGATCCCAGTGCAGGTCACAGCCTGATTTGTGGCCAGGCTGGACAAATTCCTGAGGCACAACTTGGCTTCAATTCAGATTTCAAGCTGTGTTGATGTTGGGACCAGCAGAAGGCAAAGCTCCAGTCAACACACAGGACTGTAAGAGGGCTCTGAGCTACGTTCCCTCTGAAGACCCCCAGGCTTTGTCATAGGAGGTTGTTCGACTTCCCCAAAGCCGGAGGTGATTGGATTTGGGGAAGACTGAATATTCACACCTAAGTCATGAGCATATTCTGAGTTTACTTCCTTATGGCTTGCCCGCCAAGTTCTCTGTCTCATACACACACACACACACACACCCTTACTCCAGAATCACCAGACACTTCCATGGCTCCAGCTATGGGAACAGCTGCATTGGGTTGCCTTTGTGTTTGGGTTAGGAACTTCTGTGCTTCTCATGGCTCCACTCACAAGGCAGCTCAGAGGTGTGGACTCTGACTGGGCTGCAGGCAGCTCTGGGGTGGCACAGGGCAGGCACTCTAATCAGCTTGTGTAAAACACCATCCTCTTGGCCTCCTGGCCAGTCTTGCTGCGAATAGTCCTCTCCCTGGCCAGGTGAGTGGGGAAGCTGCTGACACAGGAAGGAGAGGAGATCCTGGCTGAGGCTTAGGAAATTGCTGAAGCCAGCTCTAAGCAGAGAATTCACTGGGGAGGTTTTCAGAAAGAGTCAAACATCATTCTGCCTGTGTTGGGGGCCAGGTATGTCACACAAGCATCTCAAAGTCAAGAGCCATCTGGGACTACTGCTTCTCTTTCTCAGCCTTTGGGTAAAGGAATCTCCCTCTGCTCTCACTTGATTCTAAGTGTGAGGGTGGTTGAATTGTCTGGAGCACTAGGACTTTTTTTTTTTTCTCTTTTCCTTGATGGACCAACAGTGCAAATGCAATCTCGCCATTTAATTTTCAGGTCAATTTCCTTTCCTGATCAGACACTTTAGGAAGGAAAAGAATACACCTACTGTGTGCCAGGCACTGTGTTAGGTGCTTTTATATAGATCCTCTTTAGGATGAGACTGAGAGATGAGGACATCTCTTTATAAAAGGCCCCTAAGTAATGAATAAACAGAAACACTTAGAGGTGAGAAGGTCTGTCTTCAAAGATCCAAGGTAAGATTGCCTTCAGTCTGATGTTTGTTCTCAAGGACTTATCCCCGACAATATTCTCCCACTCCATACTTCTCCTTCTACCCCACCATGTGCTCCTGTGCACTCCTCAGATGGTCGGAGGGGTAACCCGAGTCCTTAGAGAATTTGGGGACCAATAGGATATATGGTGTGTAGAACTTTCTTTAAAAAACTTAAGGGGCCTTTGCTACCTTCTGCTTGTTGAGTTGTTTTGGCATTCATCTTAAAAGCCAGCATCTCACTATTTATTGACAGGTTGGGCTATGTGTGTGCGCATGTGTGTATACATTTCCAGGCGTGCCTGTGTCCTGTAGCTTTTTAAAAGGAAACCCAGTCATCCCACTATGAATCTGGCATCTTATGCTTCTAGTGTTTTGGCCATACATTAACCAAGGGGTTTAATTTATCCAACGCTTGACGACATGTTCAGGAAGGGCTGGATCAAATTTTGAGAGGGTTTTGGGAAAGGGAGGGGGAGAAGAAATGGACATTTATTTTATTATTTATTTTAAATGTTTACATCTTCTTTATGTTGTATCAAGCCTGAATAGAAACTGATAGCATTAAAATACTCCGTTCCTCCCCCTCTTCTCGCTTCCTTTTTTTTTTTTTTTTTTATTTAGGATAATGCATTTTGTTTCTACAGGGATTGTGATTTGTGCTGTATAAACTGTATAAAAGGTTCTGTTTTAAAGGTGGATTTTCATTCCTCTGGGGACAGTGGTCGCCAAGACATCTATATTGTAAGAGAACGTAGTGGAAGATCCTGTCCTGATTCTCAAAATTACTTTCTCTGTATGATTAAAAGTTTATTCCATTTATTTTAGTTTGTGTTTACTTGATTTTGAGGAAGAAAATATTTGACTTTGTACAAAGAGTAGGGTATCAGGGTGTTTCTCTGCCATGGGAGATGTGTGTGTATATATAGTATTTTGGTGTATAGTAGAAAATAAGCTTTGTGCATCTGTATTTGAGATATGTCAATGACGTGGAGTAAAGTCAGCTGTGAGACTGTGGAGGCAAGAACAAGTTGTATATGGTTCATGTGGCTCTGTGGGGAATTTAATTACCTTTCTGGGCACTTTTTTTTTTTTTTAAGTAATGGTGAAATGGTCCCATTGGAGAGTCTCCTAAATAGACCTTCCAGGCAGAATCGCAAGCTCAAAATCTTTGTATAGTTTTGAAAATTGAGGAGTAGCTTTGTTTGGAAGCCTTTCTGGTGGTGTTTTTTGTCGTCGTTCTGTTGTTTTACTGTATGTAATACAAGCCTACAGTATTTGCACTAAAGAAAGCTTGTTAGAAAAAGCTTGCTGCTATGGAAGAAAGAACATATTAAAACTTCTTTCCCTTGCGATTTTTTTTGGGGGAGGGGGGCTAGCTTTTCCACTTTCAGTTGAGTAGCATTTTGTAGAATAAAATCAATTAAGATTGAAGAGCCTCTGATGGTTGGTTTATTCTGTCTTCCCATCTCTCCTTCTTTATCTCTTCTCTTCTTCTCTACCTTTGGTCCTCATGGGTAAAGTTGGTTTTATGTTGGTGGGGTGGCATGGGGCTGGGGAGCTGGGAACTTCTTTCTGCTTGCTTAGAACCTCTTTCTGCAAAACTGTGAGGTGGGCTTCTGGGAGGGCATCGGGGCATCTCTACCTCCCCATCTCATTCTTCTTTTCCCTTTTGACCCCTTCCCAATCCCTCCCGATCCTGTTTCCTTCTCAGGGCCTAATTCTCAGCCAGCTGCCAACCCTTGCCAAGCTGTGAGCCAATAAAAGTGTAAGGTGCTATCCCTTCCTTGGGGTATTTTGTTTGAACAGGTTGACTCTGGAAACGCAGAAATCTTCAAAGAACCAATTAAATGTATGGCTAAGGTTGTCAGGGTGGTTGGATGAGATCATGAGCAGGAAAGGGCTCGGAAAACTGCGCAAATATGTGGGGTGATCACATCTCTAGACTTCTGTTTTTGAAAAGTCACAGGTTGTTAGGTGTTGAGCACTTAAAAGTGTCAGCTCAGGCCCCCATTATCCTGTAGACCAGGAATCCCAGGGTGATTGGGGAACATCTGCTCTGGGATACTCTTTCCTTATAGTGTGAATGATAGGGACGAAACTCTGTCATGAGTTAAGGCCCATGGTGACTGGCAGCTGGCTGAGACTTAGCCCTAGAAATTATACCACTTGCTCCAATATGCTTTATTATTTTCTTTTATTTTGAGATAAGGTTTCACTCTTATCACCCAGGGTGGCATGCAGTGGCACAGCCATGGCTCACTGCAGCCTTGACCTCTTGGGCTCAGGTGATCCTCGCACCTCAGCCTTCCAAGTAGCTGGGACTACCGGCATCCGCCACCATGCCTGGCTGATTTTTTTATTTTTTTGTAGAGATAGGGTTTTACCATGTTGCCTAGGCAGGTCTGGAACTCCTGGACTCAAGCAATCCTCCCACCTCAGTCTCTCAAAGTGCTGGGATCACAGGCGTCAGACACCATGACTGGTCTCCCACATGCTTTAGACAAGCTCAGCATATAGGGCTCATTCTCTGGAGACACCAAGAACACTAAACTGGGAGTCACAGGGACCCTAAATCCTAGGCCTGCCCCCAATACTCACTGGCTATTGAGGTTTGGAGAGAGCCATTTAACCTCTCTGACCCTTAGTTTCCTCATCAGCAAAGGAGCAATGTCATGATAATATTATATATATAAAATATATAAGTAAACACTTGGGAGGAATAACAATATGCCTGCCTTTTTTTTTTTTTTTTTTTGAGATGGAGTTTCACTCTGTCACCCAGGCTGGAGTGCTGTGGCACAATCTCGGCTCACTGCAACCGCCGCCTCTTGGGTTCAGCTGATTCTCCTGCCTCAGCCTCCCGAGTAGCTGGGATTACAGGTGTGCACCACTGCACCCGGCTAATTTTTGTAATTTTAGTAGAGACTGGGTTTCCCCATGTTGGCCAGGCTGGTCTCAAACTCCTGACCTCAAGTCATCCACCCGCCTCAGCCTCCCAAAGTGCTGGGATTACAGGTGTGAGCCATCACGCCCAGCCTCCTTTTCCTTTTACATGAGCCAGGGGCATTAGGGAATAGGACCACTCAGAGTCGTAGCACTGGGCCTTGTAATGACCTCTTCTGTCTGAGTGGGCAAGGAACCAGAAGGAATCTGGAGGGTTTCAGTGCTACCTGTACTTTCTTGAGTAACTGGTGTGTTTCCTTGTGGTATAAATGCCAAGGAGGCAGATGCTTGGGAGGTCTGCATCCAGCTTCTCTGGGCTTTGGGGATTATGTTGTCAAGAGAGACACATGTGCTTATGCTTTGATGCTTGGCTCTCATGCCTAGGCCCTTCCATAACATTGTTCATCTTCAAAATCCACTGTTTATTTAAATTCTCACCTCTTCACCCATATGGCAATTAGAGAGGTTGATGGCTGCCAGGGGCTTATTAGATGGAGTCAGAAGCTTCTCTGAACAGCTGTAAATGCCTTCAAAGCATCCAGACAATTTTTCAGTCTCTTATGGAGAAAAATAGTAAGGGGCGACCTCCGCTGGATTCTCAACCTAAGATAGTCTGTTGGGGAAATGTTGCAGTCATTCTAGGCTGCCTCGGCCCAAACCAGCTGATTCTCCTGCCTCAGCCTCCCAAGTAGCTGGGATTACAGGTGTGCACCACTGCACCCGGCTAATTTTTGTAATTTTAGTAGAGACTGGGTTTCCCCATGTTGGCCAGGCTGGTCTCGAACTCAGTGACCTGGGGCAATGGTTAACTCTCGATGACATTTCCAACGCATTTGCAGTTTTGAGGATTAAGCACAATCTGCTTCCCCAGGAGAGCTGTCTTGGTGAGGAATCCCTGGGACCCATCCCCTTTTGCTGGATCTAGAGTTCCCCAAGTGAACACAACCTAGTCTCCAGGCTTTCTGTGTTCATTAGGCCCGCCACTATGTAAGGGAAAAGGAATTTCTCCTGGAGCTGATAATTTCCAACATGTTGAGCAATGAGACCATGTATGCGAGGGCATATGAGAAGAAATGAAGGGCTCAAGTCAGAGGGAAACTTAAGTCGTTGAAATCATAGACCTTTGTGACAGTGTTGATGGAGGCAACTTGATTAAGGGAAAGCTACTGGGCTCTGGGCTCCAGTGCCGTGTTTGAAATGAAGGGTGCGATTTTCCTTTTGGCCTGTGTGTTTGAAGGGTGAATGGGATACTTGCACATGGGTAGCTCAGCCCCTGCTGGCCACAGGGCCCTGCCAGGCCCTCATGCAGGTCTGATGGCCTTCAGGGCCAACTGTGCACCTGGTCTGGGATGCTGTTCTTACACCTGATGAGGCAACTAAAGGACTATTTCCTGAGACGCTGTGAGCTGTTAGGACAAGTCCATCCAGCGTTCTTTGTTTTTGTTTTTGTTTTTTTTTTTTTGAAACAGAGTTTTGCTCTTGTTGCCCAGGCAAGAGTGCAGTGGTGTGATCTCGGCTCAGTGCAACCTCTGCCTCCCAGGTTCAAGCGATTCTCCTGTCTCAGCCTCCCAAGTAGCTGGGATCACAGGTGCCCGCCACCATGCCCAGCTAATTTTTTGTATTTTTAGTAGAGACAGTTTCATCATGTTGTCCAGGCTTGTCTTGAACCCTTGACCTCAGGTGATCCACTCATCTCGGCCTCTCAAAGGGCTGGGATTACAGGTGTGAGCCATTGCGCCCGGCCCATCCAGTCTTTGCAGTCAGCTTCTGCCTTTGCCAAACCTTCCCGGAGTGGAGAGCAACTATACCCCATGACTTCCCATTGGACAGATCCTCCTCCTTCTCCTCCACTAGGCCCCTCGTGGGTAGAGGCCACAGCGAAGCGCATCTGTCATCTATCCAGTCTGTGAGTTATTGTCCCTGGAAAGTTCCACTCACTTGAGGAAAAAAAATACAACCTTCTTCAGGCTCCACCTCTGGAACTGGGAAGTCCTTAAACTAAACACCTTAACAAGTCCTTCTGTAAACCCAAGGGGAAAACAAACCAAAACACAAATGCTCCGCAGTGGCCGGGACTGCAGTGTGTTCGGCTGAGTGTCTCTGAGGGCACTGTGAGGATAGGGCCCTGCTTAGACACGGGGACCCCCTTCTTTCTCCAAAGGCAAAGTACAGGCTGCTGTAGGTCATTCAGATCTGCCGCTGTTTCAGAACATAACGCTGCCTTGTTCCTCTGGACCTTTGGAAACTATTCAGTATTATATAGGTGTCTTATCTTTGTTTTGTGGTGGAATTCATATAGAAGAAAATGAACCATTTTAGAGTGAACAATTCAGTGGCATTTATTACCTTCACAACGTTGTATAATACAACTACCACCTCTGTCTAGTTGCAAAATATTTTCATCACCTGGAAAGAAAATTCCAAACTCATTAGGCTACTACTCCCCAATCCTCCCTCCCCCATCCCTGGCAACCACCAATCTGTTTTCTGTCTCTATGGATTTATATTTAGGTAGTATTTTTGAGAATCCCAATGACTCTATTTTCTGAACTAAAAAAGAATCATGAAACATTAGCACAGAAAATAAACTAATAGAGATTAGTGGTACTGTTTCCCCTTTATTTCCATATTTTGTAACCTTTTCATATGCGTTTATATACATGGTCTCATTCAGTAACCCAAGAGACAAATGTTGCTGGATGTGTTGGAAAATCTCAACTCCATTAGAAATTCTCTTTTTTTTTTCTTTTTATTTTATTTATTTTTGAGACAGAGTCTCGCTCTGTTGCTTGGGCTGGAGTGCAGTGGCACAATCTTGGCTCACTGCAACCTCTGCCTCCCGGTTTCATGCGATTCTCCTGCCTCAGCCTCCCGAGTAGCTGGGACTACAGGCGCCCGCCACCACACCCAGCTAATTTTTGTATTTTTAGTAATAATGGGATTTTGCCACATTGACCAGGCTGGTCTTGAACTCCTGACCTCAAGTGATCCACCTGCCTCAGCCTCCCAAAGTGCTGGGATTACAGGAATTTCGCACCCAGCCAGAAATTCCTTTTTTCTTACACAGTGGTGTGTGTGTTCCACTGGCAAGTACAGTTACTACCTTGATCCAGTGCAAATAGCATGCATTTGTTTCTCAAATAAAGATGGAATAAATCTGAAAAGGCAGACTTCATTCACTGATAAAAACAGACACCTTATGTTGTAAACATAAAAGAACCACGTTTTAAAAAATTAGTGTGCAGTTGGAGACTGTCACCATTATATTCTTACAGGGATGAGGGAGAAAATATTCATTAAAAAATATTTTTGTGTTCCTACTAAATGCATGATACCGCCAAAGGCACTCTTGGGACACAGTTCTATAAGACACTGTTGATGCCAGTGTTAGAAATGAGGCGTCTCTTTATTTCACAGTCAAATGTTTTCATTGGAAATAGCAATGAGCTACAAACTAGAAGCTGCCCTCAAGGAGGTCACAATCCGGTTGGGGTGGAAGGAGAAGCAGCACAGACATTTTGGCAGGTGGGGGTACTTCAGAGAAGATTCCATGGAGGAGAGGATCCTAAACTGGAGCCTGAAAGTGGAAAGTGGGTGGCTATGGGTAAGATGGAGTGGAGCGGGCATGGTGGCTTACACCTTTAATCCCAGCACTTCAGGAGGCCCAAGGCAGGTGGATCACTTGAGGCCAGGAGTTCAAGACCAGGCTGGGTAACATGACAAGATCTCATCTCTATAAAAACTTAAAAAATTAGCTGGGCATGGTTGCAAACACCTGTGGTCCCAGCTACTCGGGAGACTGAGGTGGGAGGATCACATGAGCCCAGGAGGTGGAGGCTGCAGTGAATTGCGATCATGCCACTGTACTCCAGCCTGGACAGCAAAGTGACACCTTGCCTCAAAAAAAAAAAAAAAAAGGCCAGGCACGGTGGCTCAAGCCTGTAATCCCAGCACTTTGGGAGGCCGAGACGGGCAGATCACGAGGTCAGGAGATCGAGACCATCCTGGCTAACACAGTGAAACCTCGTCTCTACTAAAATACAAAACTAGCCGGGCGAGGTGGCGGGCGCCTGTAGTGCCAGCTACTCAGGAGGCTGAGGCAGGAGAATGGCGTAAATCCGGGAGGCGGAGCTTGCAATGAGCTGAGATCTGGCCACTGTACTCCAGCCCGGGTGACAGAGCGAGACTCCGCCTCAAAAAAAAAAAAAAAAAAAGGGATAAAGAGGAGAAAGCATACCTGGCCAAGAGAACAATCTGAGCAAAGACACAAGGGGAAGAGAACATAGGTTGGCTTTGGGGGCTGTGCAGGAGGCCTAGATGTCCTGAGCATGGGCTGATTGGGGATGTTGGAAATTTAAGCTGCCAACCTCAGTCTATCAATACCTTCTGTTGAGTGCCTATTTGTGCTAGGTGCTGTTCTGGGCTCCAGGAAGACAGAGGGGACAAGGAAACCCTAGGGTCCCCCACCCCACCCCAGGTCATTGTAGGATAAGTAATTACAGGTTCACGGAGTGTCTCAGAGAGATGTATAAGGCACCATGGGGACAGGTACCAAGGGGACTTTCCCTAGTCTGGGGGATGGTTAGAAAAGGTTTTCCAGAATCAGTGGCATTTCACCAGACCCCAAAAGTAAGAAGAAATGAGAGCTTTATTTCCAGGTATTGGGTGCTGCAAAAGGGGCAGCTGCATGGAGGAGTGACACAGCCACCGTCCCACTCTAGAGAGGTTATTGCAGCAGGTGTGCAGGACAGGTGGGCGGGGGGAAGAAGGAGGCCCCGCGAGAGTCTGCACTAGTGATGTCAGAAGGACGTTCCTGGGGAAGCTGAGTCTGAGAGGTCTGCTTCCAGGAATAGAAACTGGGAGGCAAGAGGAGGAGCTGGGTCGGGGGTGGGAGGCCCAGGTCCTGAGTTCGGTTTTAGGCATTTAATGCCAGGAGCTGGTGGGTGTGCAGATGGGTGCCACCATCACGTCATGTTTCCACCCTGCCCTGGGCCTGAGCCCTCTTGTGTTTTCCCAGCCAGTGCTCTCTTGTTCCCCAGAGGGGCTCCCCAGACCCCAGACTGCCTCCCCTCTTCTCAGGCCCCCCACCCCCTCACTTTCTACAGATGATGTCACCTTCCACCTCACAGAAAATGGAGGCCATCGAGGGCATCTCCTCCATCTCCCATCGCTGCCATCTGTCTTCCACCTTCTCTCCTTCTCCTGATTTGACAGAGAAGGGCCCTTCCTGCCCCCAAACCCCTTCCCTTGCCCAGCTCTGGGTCCTCGCCGTGCTCCTTCTTCTCGGGGACCCTCTTCCATCAGCTTCCATCGTCTTACTTTGCGGTTGACGTCTGTCTCTTCAAGGGCCCTTTCCCATCAGCATTAAATGGGATCAGTATCATCTGTCTTAAACATGACAAAAACCCTCCCTTGGCCCCACTCGCATTTCAGCTTCACAGCCGAGTGTCTTGGGAAGTTACCTTTACTTACTTCATCCATTTCCTCACTCCCACTCTTCTCTCAGCCTACTGAAGTCTGGCTTCCCCCCTCCGCCCTGAGCCTCTGTACTTCCTTGTGACAAAATCTTACACAGACACATCTCAGCCCTTATCATCTTTGTTTACTGCCCAGCATTTGGCACTGCTTACCACTTTTTCTGTGAAATGCCCTTTTTTGTGTTTAACTTTTCTCTCCCTGTCCTTGACTCCCATCTCTCCCTCAATCCCCCTATCAAGGCAAACACCCCCGAGTCCTGTCTGCTGCCCGTGTAAATGTTCTATCCTGCCCCACTGCCTCCATCCTAGTATAAACCCCTCTCATCTCTCATCTAGGCAACCACAGTCATCTCCAGTCCCCACTCTGCAGCCAAAACAAACTGATATGAGTGTTCACAGGCTGCTATTTCCTGCTGCTGCTGTAGGTTCTGGATACCTAAAACCAAACTGATTATCTCAGACTCCTGCTCAAAGCCTATTGGAGAGGTACTTCCGTTAGGATTCCATCCAGCCGCCTGTGCCTGAAAACCCAAATCAACAGAACCTTGAGCATACAAGGTTTTCTTCTCTTATCTAAAAGTCTAGGCTGGGCGCGGTGGCTCAAGCCTGTAATCCCAGCACTTTGGGAGGCCGAGACGGGCGGATCACGAGGTCAGGAGATCGAGACCATCCTGGCTAACACGGTGAAACCCCGTCTCTACTAAAAAAAAATACAAGAAACTAGCTGGGCGAGGTGGCGGGTGCCTGTAGTCCCAGCTATTCGGGAGGCTGAGGCAGGAGAGGCGGAGCTTGCAGTGAGCTGAGATCCGGCCACTGCACTCCAGCCTGGGTGACAGAGCGAGACTCCCTCTCAAAATAAATAAATAAATAAATAAATAAAAGTCTGGAGCCAGAGGTTGGGGGGAAAATTTGCTCTCTGGGAAGAATTGTTTTGTTCATTGTCTGTGTCTCTGGGCTCTTACTTCTGGGAAGTTCTTCCTGGTTCACTAACCTCCATGGTCACCCTTGATATGGGCATTGGTGAGTGGGCTCCCCGAGTGTTCACAGCCTACTTCTTGCTGCTGCAGGTTCTGGGGCCCCTGGATTGTTTTAGGATTTAACTGTTAAGGTTATGACAGACCATACTCACTGCTTTTTTTAAAAAAAATTTATACGTTTTCCTCAAAGCTTGGTAGGTTTTCAATCTATTTGCTTCTAGTCAGTTTCTTAAGCAAAACCACAGCTAAAGATCTAGCGTAGACATCATTTTCACACCACATGGGAACCCAGGGTGGCTTGAGAAGGTTAAGTTCAAACCCTCTCTGTGACTAACCACACCAAACCACCAAGTTTACTTTGATGGGAAGACCTCTGGATAGATATTCAAGGAAATCTCTTCCCAGGGACCTAAAAGGACCGCCTGTTCCTCTCTCTTCTAAGGCATCTTCACTCTCTGGGACTTCAAATGGAAGATAGAAGGTTAGGACGCACATCTGACTTCCTTCCCCACCTGCTTTCTCTGTGGCCTCGTCCTTGCCATCCTTTGGACTAAAGGTCAGGGGTTTCTCCTCTATTCTTTTCTTCAGGTAAAGGCCCACGATGGATTCTGTCAGGTCTTATTGATGTCTTAAAGAGGGAGCTAAAGACACCGGAACATCTTTTTTATTTCAAAAAGAATGTCTTTTGAGACTATTTTCTGGCTGAAGAATCTTAGTTTGGCTGTCAGAAGCTATGCATTATCTTTCTCTCCATTTTTTTCTTTGATAATCCTAGTCCCTTTCCCCAAGGAAGCAGATGTTTGAGCTGAGCAGGAAGAAGGTCACATGCACAGAAATGCAAGAGAGAAACGCAATTAATCCTGTTTTCCAAAATAGGATCCTGTTTACATCATCAAGGACTTCCTATTTTGCTTAGGGTAAGTCCAAAATGTGTAATAGGGTCGTTCTGGTCTGAGCCCTACTTATCTCCCCAGCCTCATCCGTTCAGTCTCCCAGCCTCACACGCTTCACCGCAACTACCCTGCACTTTTCTCACTTCCTTCAACACAGGTTGCTCAGGGCCTTCCAAAAGCTTTAGTATTGGCCAACTCCTATTCATCTCGCAAGTTTTGATTTCAAAGTCCCTCCTGGTCTTGGGAAGGAATTCCTTGACTCATAGCATCCCTCAGAGCACCTTGCATCCTTGTGATTAGTTCATTAATTTTTTAATGGTTATTTTTGATTAAACACCTCTGTTTTCCAGTAGAACACCAGTGGCAGGAGGGCAAGAACAATGTTCTGTCTGCTGGGAGCCTCCTTAGGTCATCATTATCCCTAGTCTGCATTAGACAGATGTGTTTCTAAAACGCACATCTGTGCAAAACCCTTCAGTGGTCCCTCTTTTTACTCAGGTCCCTCTTTTTACTCAAACTCCTTTATGTCACTTCCAAGGCCCTGCATGATCTGGCCCCAACTTCTTCTGCCTTACCCCTCATCTTCTTCAACCTTCATCTAGACCGAAACATCTCTCAGTTAATAAAAAGGCTGAGTCTCTTGCCTACAAGTCTCCAGATATTCTCTACCCATTTTTTCCGATAGAGACAACTCCGATTCATTCTTCAGCTCTTGGCCAATAGATTGCTTGTTCGATTTATTGACTTGTTCACTCATGCCCGTTCTAGTTGCCAGGAACTACCCTGCGTGCTGAGGAACAGTCAGCAAGACAGACCCAGTCCCCGGTCTCCTCCTTGTTATCTTTCCTCACCAGCCTCACCTCAAGGCTAAATTAGTTGTCTCTCCTCTGGGTCCCCTGGCTCTCTGTAAAACTGCTAGCATTGCCTTATCACAGTTTTAATGACACTTAACCTGTCTCTCCCCGCTGCTAGTCTATGGGCTAGTTGTTGAATGCATCTGTGACTCCTCAAAGTATTCTGCTAAGGGTAATTAAAAGGAATAGCTGGCTGGGTATGGTGGATCATGCCTGTCATCCCAGCACATTGGGAGGCAGAGGCAGGAGGATCACTTGAGGCCAAGAATTCGAGACCATTCTGGGCAACATGGCGAAACTCTGTCTCTACAAAAAAAAGTTTTGAAAATTAGCTGACCATAGTGGTGCACACCTGTAGTCCCAGCTACTCAGGAGGCTGAGGTGGGAGTGTGGCTTGAGCCTGGGAGGTTGAGGCTGCACTGAGCTACAGTCACGTCACTGCACTCCAGCCTGGGCAACAGAGTGAGTCCCTGTTTCAAAAAATAAAAAAGAGAAATAGGAAATGGCATAGAATGGAGGAGCTGAGCCACAGGTGCTGCTGGTGGGTGCACAGGGGAAGGTGGACAAGGGACGGGCCAGGAGACAAAGGCAGAAGAGGTCCCTTCTCCTCCTCCTTCTTCGGGGAGTAATGGAAAATAACTTGGACCCAGACACAAAAGGCCACATGTTGTATGATTTCATGTATTCCTTTACCAGGCTAGGTAAACCCAGGGAGACAACACAGATTGGTGGCTGTCCGGGGCTAGGAAGAGGGAGAAAAGCGAGACTGGCTGCTTAATGGGGATGGGGTTTCTCTTTGGAGTGATGAGAGTGTTTTGGAACTAGATATAAGTGGTAGCTGCACAGCATTGTGAATGTGCTAAATGCCACTGAATTGTTCACTTTAAAATGGTTAATTTTGTTGTTTTTTATTTATTTTGTAGAGACAGGATTTCTCCGTGTTGGCCAGGCTGGTCTCGAACTCCTGGCCTCGTATAATTCACCCACCTTGGTCTCCCGAAGTGCTGGGATTACAGGCATGAGCCACCATGCCTGACCTGAAATAGTTAATTTTTATGTTATGTGAATTTCACATCAAAAGAGACAAAAAAAAAAAAAAAAAAAGTTTGGATCTGGAGAGAGGGGAGAGGCACGGGGGCCTTTTCCTCTCCTAGTCCCTGATGATGTTCCAGTGACTCCTCAGATTCTGGGGCTGGCCGGGTCTCTTCTAACTAGAAAGAGGGCCTCGCAGAACCACTTGGGTCCTCTCTGGGCACAGGTAAGCTTGGACAACTGGACATTGGCCCCTGTGCATACCAGGGCACTGCAAGAGCATCGCAAGCTTCTCAGACACAGGACCTGGATGGATGACAGTCTTTCCTTCATGGACCAGAAGAAGGATGCTTCAGGAAGCTTTTGCACCAAGAATGAGGCCTCAAAAGCAAGGGTGAGGAAATGTGAAAGTGTTTGTAAGGGCATTGGCTTGTCTAGCTGAGGGGACAGGGTGATCAAACAGAAACTACCCAAAGTATGGAACCAGAAGTGCTGCTCTACCAACCAATAGTTGTGTAATCTTAAGCAAGTCACTTTCATCTCTGATTTAAAATAAAAGTCTCGGCTGGGTGCAGTAGCTCACACCTGTAATGCCAACATTTTGGGAGGCCAAGGCTGCCAGCTCATTGAGCTCAGGAGTTTGAGAGCAGCCTGGGCAACATGGCTAAAACCCATCTCTACAAAAAATACAAAAAATAGCAGGGCATGGTAGTGTGTGCCAGCTATTTAGGAGGATCACTTGGGCCCAGGAGATTGAAGCTGCAGTGAGCCATGTTTGTGCCACTGCACCCTAGTCTGGATGACAAAGCAAAATCCTGTCTCAAAAAATAAAATAAAGTTTCATTCATTGCCAGTGGGAATGCAAAACAGAACAAATATTTTGGAAGACAGTTTGGTGGTTTTTTACAAAATTAAACATATTGTTACCAGGCGATTCAGCAATTATGCTCCTTGGTATTAACCCAAAGGAACTGAAAATGTACATCCACACAAAAACCTGCACACCAATTTTATAGCAGCTTTATTCACAGTTGCTAAAACTTGGATGCTACAAGGATGACCTTCAGTAGATGCTGAATAAATAAACTGGGGTATATCCAGACAATGGAATACTATTCAGTGCTAAAAAAAAAAAAAAAAATGAGCCATGAAACCACAAAAAGAGATGGAAAAAACTTAACTGCATATCTGTAAGTGAAAGAAGCCAACGGAAAAGTCTATATACTATTTGAGTCCAATGATATGACATTCTGGAAAAGGCAAAAGTGTGGAGACAGCAAAAATATCAGTGGGGTTATCAGAGGTTTGAGGAGAGGGAGGGATGACTATACAGAAAACAGGCGTTTAGGGCATTGAAACCATCTCATACTACAATGACACATACATGTCATTATGCACTTGTCAGAACCCATAGAATCACACTCTAAGAGGGAATCCTAGTGTAAACTATGGAATCCAGGTGCTAATGATGAGTCAGTGCAGGTTCATTGATGGAAAGAAATGCACCACTCTGGTTGGAGCTGTTAACAGTGGAGGACTCTATGCATGTGTGTGGGCAGGGAGTATCTCGGATCACTCTGTACTTTCTGCTTAATTTTGCTGTGAACCTAAAACCGCTCTAAAAAATAAAGGCTATTTTAAAAAATTGGTTTGACACCAGCCTGGGCAGTATAGGGGGACCCCATCTTTATAAAAAATAAAAAAAGTTAGCCAGGTATGCTGGTGTGCCCCTTGTAATACTAGCTATTCAGGAGGCTGAGGCAGGAGAATCGCTTGAGCCTGAGAGATCAAGGCTGCCGTGAGCTGGGATTGCACCACTGCATCCAGCCTAGACAACAGAGTGCGACCCTGTCTCAAAAAAAAAAAAAAAAAAAAAAACGGACCTGAAAAGAAAATAAAAGCAATTGGTTTTGAGTGCGAAGCATTGCACATCTACTCTGTTTTTAGTCCCCACAATTACCTCCAGGTTATAGATGAGAAAAAAACAGGCTCTGACAAATGGATGACTTGTCCAAGGCTACCCATCTGGTCATCAAGGAGCCACAAAGGACTCTGCAGTGCCTGCTGTGGGTCACCTTTCTGCCTCGATTGACAACCAAAATGATGATAATAGTAATATCCCCTGCTGGTGGCTGTGAGCATTAAATGAGCCTTGGACAAAAAGGTCCTTTGTAGAGGTTTTCCTAGGAGTTATTGTTTTATTAAATGGACGATTAGGAAGTTGCATGTAAAGGATGTATGGACTAAGCTCTTGCAAAGAAGGGCTCAGTTTAAACTCAAGCCAGCATGCTATTGCTGGGATGTGAGAAATAGATGACAATCAGTAGCCCTTCTCAGATGAGTCAAAAGACCTCTGGAGCCTGCAAGAGCAAGCGACAGTGTGGGTTGTGGAGGCTGCAGGGCTCCTACTGCTCCACGTCCTGCAGGGCCTGGTGGTGGGCTAGGGCCATCCCTGCCCATCCCCTGTGCACCAAGCTGAGAGCCCAAGTCCTCAAGCAGCGGTGAGGTGGAGCACAAAGGAACCTCGGCAGCCTCTCTCGATTTTTCATGCTGAGGATGGAGCGCAGAGCTGGCGCAGAGGGATCCCAGCTGGGAGTTTTAGCAGGTCCTTTGGAACTGACCATTCCAGGGTTTAAAGTCCTTATTTGTTGAGTGACCTTGAACACGTTACTTAACCTCCTTGAAATTTCATTTTCTCATCTGCAAAATGAGGATAATAATATCTATTTCATAGGGTTGTCATAAGGATTACATGAAATAATGTGCTAAAGTCACTCAAATATAGTGAGTGCTGCAGGTTGGTTAATGCTATCCTTATGTAGTCATTGTCCTTATTATAACATGAGGGAGGGGGAACCCAGAGAGTTGAAGCAATTTGTCCAAGGCCGCACAGTAGCTAACTGCAGGCCTGGGCTTCCTCTGGGGTCATGATTTCCACTCCTTCCTGAGTCGGGGCTTTTCTGAGAACCCTAAGAGGTCAGATGAATTGATAGTCTGCACCTCACGCCCTAAGTGCTGCCTCTCTACACCTTTTGACAATGGCATTAGAACACCACAGGCTGCCACTGCTTCCAGCTCAGCCACTAATGCACCACTTGCCAGGCAAACTGAGGTTTTGTTGAGCTGCTCTGCATGGATCCCCTGACCCCTTCCTGGGAGAGGGTCCTCCCTGTGGGAGGTAGCTGTGCTTCTGAGTGGGTCAGCATACCTGTCCATCTCCATGAGCCACTGGAGGATTCTGAAGGCCCTGACATGCTGGTCCTGCAGCCAGAATCAGTATCCAGATCCATCCCTCACAACCTGCCTCTCCAGAGTGGAACCAGACCCCTCAGTGTTTCTGACTTTGTGATGCCTACTTCCACCTTCTCAACAGGACTTCCTGGCAAACAGATGTTTTCACCATGGCCCCTGAGATCATGAAAGACACCTCAGCATTGTGACACAGAGCTAAGGAACTCTGGCCCATATGAGGCTGTCTCTGATGCCCACCCCTGGGCGTTTGGTGACCAGCAGGTATGCTCGGCTCAGCCCTGGGAGGATCTCCCTGTTTGGTGTCTCTGCTACTCTGGAACCCCACCTCCTCCTGTCCTCTCCTCTCACACCAGGGGCCATGCTCCTGGCATTTCAGAGCCCCCAGCCTCATAACCACCACCCCAGAGCCAGCACTTCTTTCCTCCTTGGGCAGTAGGCCACACGTGGGCCCTAGGAGCAGGTGTAAAGGGGTGACTGGTTGAGAGTGGCACTAGGTGGTGTGGACACCCTGAAGGGGCCCTTACCTGCCAGGTCCAGCTGGGAGATCTCTGAAGGGGCCACAAGGAATTGCCACTAGCACCGAAGCAGCCTCACCATGCACCAGTTGTTCTATGCACTTAACACACAGCAGCCTATGTGGTAGACATTATCATTACCCCCACTTTAGAGATGGAAAAATTGAGGCAGGGGCTAAATAGCTGGTCCAAGGCCACACAGCTTGAGACTGGCAGAACAGAGATCTGAGCCCATCATGGGAGCCAGCATGCCATTGGCACCCTGCTGATGGTACCCCCTAATCCAATCCCGCTCACCCCACCATCTCTCTGTGCCACAGACAGGTCTGTTATATCTGCAGCTGCATCCTCAAGACATGTGCTATCTCTCCAAGTCAGGACAGGCTCATGAAGTGGATGGCCACTGGCTGAAGTCCCTCAGCCTGCTTTCCCCACCCGCAGGCCCAGCACCCCCACCCAACCCATGCCTGGCTCTGGCTTGGATACCATACCCTTCAAGGGTTTTCTGCAGAGCACCTTGCTGCCAGGATGACCTGCCTGGGGCACCTCTTGGAGATCACTTGTTGACCCTTAGCCACCAGGTCCAGGGTCAGAGTCCTTGGGAAGCTCCCTTGGCCCCAAGTCCTACTAGGCTGCCTTAGTCTTTTCTGGAACTTAGACCTGCCTTGGGGCAGAACTGGTGGATGGAGCCATAAGAAGCCCAGAAGTGTCTGGGGATGGTGGGGGGAGGGTGTTCCTCCAGCTCTGGCCCTACCCCTCCCCACCTGCATCTGCTGCTGTAACGGCAGACCCTACCCCAAGCCCCTACCTGAAGTCTCTCCCTTTTTTTCTCATGCTTCTTCTCATCCACTCTGGAGCCTCTCTCCTCCCATAAATCATACAGCCAAGGTTCATTTACACCCAGTGAAGAAATGCCTACAAAACCGCTCAGCTTGGGGCCTGGCAGGCTGTGGCTCCAGGTATGAACTTCCCTTCCCTTTGCCTTCGTCTCTCCATGTGGCTGGCCACAGTCAAGTGGCAGATTCCTACCTCCAGCCTCTACCCCACCTCACCTACACTGCCGGATAAAGGGCAGACTCCTTTTGGGCCGTGGTCATCTGCAATACTTTTCTCCCTTCCCTCTACCTGGAAAACTCCTTCTTCTCCTGAAGAACTCAGCAGAAGTGTCACCTCCTCCAAAGCCTTCCAGGGTGCCCCAGGCAGTGGGCGGCCCCTGCCCCAGTGGCCACAGTGCTCTGCCAACGCTGCCTAGAATACTTACTGAGAGCTGTTGGTACTGGTGATTTAATAGATGTCTCTAGCTGGGGCCCCACAAAGACAAGTACATGTGTCTTCTTTTTTTCTTTGGATTACTTAACAAAAAAATTTTTTAAATTATGCAGATAATTAATGAACAAGATGCATGTTATAAAAATGTTTTTAAATGCACAGTGTGAAGCCCCAACCCCTTCCCCAGAAAATGCCATGGTTAATAGTTTTGTCAGTTTCATTCTGTCTGTATTTATTTTCTCTGTAGAAATTTGTTTTTTTTTACATAAACAAGATCGATCTATATGCATTTGTCCTACAGCTTGCTTTTCTCACTTAATAATACATTATGTGTATGACAGAGTAATGCTTCCCCAAATATGTACACATCCTAATCCCCCAAATCTTCGAATATGTTATCCTGAATGACAAAAGGGCCCTCGCAGATGTCATTGAATTAAGGCTCTTAAGATGGGAAAATTACCCTGATTATCAGGGAGGGTCTGATATAATCCTATGAATCCTTATAAGAGAGAGGCAGGAGGGCCAGAGAAAGATTTGAAGATACTACACTGCTGGCTTTGAAGATGGAGGAAGCGCCCATAAGCCAAGGAATGCAGGCAGCCTCTGGAAGCTGAAAAAGGCAGGAAATGGACCCTCCCCTGGAGACTCCAGAAGATATGCAGCCCTGCAGATACCTTTATTTTAGCCCAATGAGACTGTTGCCTTATGTAAACAACACACGTTTATGGTTCTAGGACCTTCTAGAACTATAAGGTAATAAACTTGTATTTTAAGCTGGTACAGCTGTGGTAACTTGTTATAGCAGCCATCAGAAACTAATACATTGTGGGTATACAGTGGAGGGAAGGAATGTTGATGTAGCAGTCAGCATTTATTGCATATTGTATGCCAGATACTGTTCTAGTACTTTACGTGGTGTATTAACCTACTAGGGCTGCCACAACAAAATGCCATAGACCAGAGGCTTAAACAATAGAAATTTATCTGTGCAGAGTTCTGGAGGCTGGAAGTCCAAGATCAAGGTGCCGGCAGGGTTGGTTGATCCTGGGGCCCTGCTCCTTGGCTTGCAGATGGCAGCTTTCTTGCTGTCTCTTCCTGTGGTTGTCCCTCTGTGTGTGGGTACCCCTAATGTCTCTTCCTCTCCTTTCATAAGGACACCAGTTAGGCTGTATTAGGGCCCACCCTAATACAGTTTAACATATTCACCTTGTTAAAAGTCCTGTCTCTAAATACTATCACATTCTGAAGTACTGGGGGTTAGGATTTCAACATATGAATTTGGAGCAGGAGCATCCACAATTCAGCCCATAACATGTGGATTACATCATTCAGTCTCCACAGTAACCCACTAAAATAGAACAGATAAGAAAACTGAAGCACAGAGTGTTTGAGTTAGTTGCTGAAATTTACACAGCAAATAAGTGGTCACGCCAAGTCTGGGAGTTGCCTGTTCTTATGCTTTGCACAGTTTTCTATGAGGTAGTTTTCTGTTCTTTTTGGTTTGCAGGTGCATGAGTTAGCATTTATTGAAGGAAGGAATGAGTGAGAACAGTTACTAGTCCTAGAAGAACATGGGCCAGGCTGGGCCGAGCCTGAAGTCCGGTCATGCTCCCCCTGCAACCCTGATTGGCAGTGAATGCCTCCAGAGGGAAACTAAACACCAAGCAGGAGGTGGGGGCGTGCAGAGGGTTGGGGAAAAGGAACGTGTTACTCTCTATTCACCAACTGAGTACAGCCCTGGGAGCCTTTCTGGAGGTAGGGGATGTTCTGGTCCGTTTTCTAACCCTCAGGAAACTGTGGCCAACTTTAGTAGCTTGGGGTGTCCAAGCCACAAAAAGCTCTCAGTGTTCTGAGAAGTATGCACAGAGCACTGTTGCCACTGTGGCAGGAACCCCTCACTGCCTGGGGGATCCTAGAAAGCTTGGGGTGTCCCTAGGACATTGCTGGGATGCCACTATCAAATCCCTGCACCTGAACTTCCAGGTTCCGGATTCTAGGTACTCAGATGTCCCAAGAGAACTCCTCCCAGCATGAAAGATCTGTCCAGTCCAGCTGCAAAGGAGAGATGGCCAGTGACCTGCCAACTGTCTCCTGGATGCAGGTGGCTGGCCAGAACCCATGACCAAGACAGGGCTTGCCTCCATCCACCTCACAACTCATTTTGTTTACTGTGGCGAAGAGGACAGCTGCCGATGGGGCCCAGGCAGGTCTCTGACGGGCCGCCCAAATCAATGGAAATGCCCCAGTTGTTTTTCAGGGAGAACAGAGAGTGAAGGCTTCAAAGCACTCAGCCCTCAGAGCGTGGAGCTCCAGAAGTTCCTTCCTGTGTCAGCCTTTTGGCTTGCTGTGGCCCAAGGACTAACACACCTGCGCGCGCACACACACACACACACACACACACACACACACCCTGCTTCTTGACTCCTTCCCCCAACTCCATCCCAGTCGTTAACAGCAGAAAGTAGAGACACTCTAACAACTCTTTCTTCATGAAACATGCCCCATAGAAGGGCATCAGGAGTCTGAATAGAAGCTGAAATAGTTCCCATTTCAGATCATGGGCTCTTGGCAAATGATGGCACCCCTGGCATAAAGAAGTGTGAATATCATTCACCCCATTCTTCCCACTCAACTGTCCAGTGGTTGAATTTCCTCTATAACATACCTAGGACAGAATGGTTCCCCAGGCTTTGCTTGAACTCCCCCAGTGATGGGGAGCTTACCACCTTTCAAAGTAACATCGCCGGGAATTCTTGAGGCAGGAGGGTTCGTGCTTACCCTGGTCCTTCCTTCTGCCGTCCCGTCTGCTTCCTGCTTAGTCCCCACAGGTGACTGTATTTGAAGACAGCTAATAGCTCTGTTTCTCTATGAGGAAACAGTGCGGGGTTTAGCAGGAGGAAATAAATTCAGTCATTTCACACTTTAGGGAAGGTTTGTCCTGAGTTTCCGACACACTACTGAGAGGCCATCCTTCTCTATGGGCCCATACATGGGCCCAGGACAACAGTGGAATGGACCTCTGGGCCCTTCTGACCGTAGACCACATAGCCTCGCTAGCTGGGAGGGACTCAGCCCACTGTCTGGGTGCTGGTGGAGGTTTTCTGGGTCCCTAAGGCCTGGAGAGAGGGACTCCGTGTTCTGAAGAGAATGATGTACTTGGAATCTGACCTCCAGGCTAGCAGGCTTGATTCTTTCTACTTCCCAATTGGGATCCTGAAAGCAAGTTGCTGAAACTCCCTGAGCTTTAGTTTTCTCATCTATGAAATGGAGAAATATCTATTGTCTTTTTATGAGGATCAGATGACATCACTTATGGGAAAATACCTTATAAACCAAAACACAGTCTACAAATGATTAACCAGTCTAAATGGTAAGTGAAGGAGCTTGTGGAGTTTGGAGCTTGGAATTTCTTTGTCCCAAATCTTGCTGGTGGGTGAATGTCTGGAGCAGAGTCAGTTTTAGGAGGACTTTGGACTCTCCTTCAAGCCTTGTGGATGTTTCCTGGTACCCTGGGGCTCCCCAGTGCAGGGCTCAGACCTGTTTATCCTGCATGACCCCTGGCCTACATAAGGCTGTGAGGGGACTCTGGGCCCAAACTCACAAGATCAAGTTCGGGGTGGAGGTCAGGCAGGTGGAGCCAGACGGGACCTCCTGTTCTCCTCCCCGCTCAGGTGCCCCAGGGCTGCCTGCCCGGATCTGCACCTGCACAGCCTCTGTTCACTGTGGCCCGCCATCACTCCCTGCCTGGCCTTTAATTTAGACAGAGGTGAGTTCTAATCCCCTAATTAGGATGGACTTTAATGAGAGGAGCAGCGGAGGGACTGGGAGCCGGGGAACCCAGCCTAATGACAGTGGAAGAGTTCTGAAGTGAGAGGATCTCTTTTAACCCAACCCCCTCATTGAACAGATGAGGCCCCAGGAGTGGGCAGAGGCCAGGCTGGCTGGTTCCCCTGGAGTCTCCTGTCTGAGCCAGGGCTCTCCCCTGCGGCCTGCTGCTTCTCGTGGGTTCTCTGTGCAGACTCCCGGGCTTCAAGCCTGCGGTCGTGGCTCTAGCCTGGCTCTCTGGATGGGCCGAGTCCCGTGACTGGGTGGGGATGGCCATGGCCCTTGCCCTCCTGGAATCATGGGAGCAGGAAGGGCAGGAGCCTCCACAAATAGCAGCATGTCGCCACCTGCCCAACCCCAATCCGGTTCATCCTGACTTAGCAGAAGCACTCATGAGATGTCCTCCCAGGCGGGGATGGGCCAGGCAGCCTGTGCTTCCTCATGCCACACGGTGCCCTGAGGGTGGCAGTGCTGCAAACAAAGGGCATCCTGCCAAAGGGCCTTGGAGCAGGCAGGTAGTGCAGCAGCCCCTGAGGAGGAAGGAGAGCAAGGTCTGGGTTTTCTGGGGGTGGGTGGTGTGAGCTGAGGTGGGTGGCAGGCAGCTTGTTTCAGGCAGGGCACATGCCCACCCCGAGGGGGCAGCACGGATCCCAGGGTGGGGGTGGGGGGAGGTGGGCAGCCGTGCAGGCCAGCAGGGGCCTCTGCCCAGGTGTAGGGAAGGTGCTGGGCTATGCCCAGAAGCCTCCTCTCTCTCCATCTCCATCTGCTCTGTCCTCTCTGCCTGGGCTCCCAGCTGTAAAGCAGGAACAAGCCTCATCCCTTATCTGCCTGAGGGGACATTGAGCAGGCGTGAGATAACGCCTGCTGTAGCTCAGCCTTCCACTGAATGAGGCAGTCTCTAGGCCGAGTCTATTTTTACTGCCTAGAGCTCAGCCAGCTCCCTCTGGGGGCCCCTTGCTGCTCCCTGGCCCCTTCTGCAGGACCCACAGGCCCAACCTTGGCTTGGCTGAGGGAGGATCCCGAGGGCCAGCGCCCAGCTCTCGGGCCCGAGGCCTGGGCCTAGATTCATTCTTTCATAGCCCATTGTTTAGGGTTTAAGGAGCCGCCCACCTGCCCTCCCCTGGCATTCTGGTTAAACCAGGAGTCTGGGCGGCCAGGCGTGGCCCGGGCCTAATGAGCAGGGTGTGCCCGGAGGAGTTGTTAGGAGAAGGGCGACAGCTGTGGGCAGGTCCCTACCCACCGGGTGGGCGGGTAGCTTGCACAACAGCCCCTTGTGTGCTGGCGTGCTGCACGGCATTCTTGCCATGTGTTTATTTTTTGAAAACAAATGCTCAACGTTGGTGGGAGTGGTGAAGATATTTCTAAATATTCCAAAGACATTGTGTTAACACGTTTTAAACCCCGAAGTCTATTGTCTTAGGAAAGTTGGTGCGAGTCTGTAGGATTTCCACCACTTACAAAGAAGGCAGAATGCCAAAATCATAACAGGTAACCGCTTCTCCATGATTTTCAAAAGGAGGAACCTTCCAGAATCACTTGGGGATGACGGGCAGGTGGCCCCACCAGGGTCATCCTCCATGCCTGGTCTGTGGAGGAGGAGCTCCCTGTTCTCAGGGCAAACACAAGTGTATCCCAACCCCTGGTTTCCTCTCCTGGGCTTTTTGACAGGAGGGTGGAACTCCAGGCCTGCTTGGTTTACATGCATGGGGCTGTTAACGAGGATCTCTGGCAGCTCGAGGAGTTTTGGACCAAATCAGTCCTCCAAGTAATGACCAGGTGAACTCAAGGCACTGTCTGTGTGTCACTATGTATCTGGGGCAGCCTTTGCTGTATTTGAGAGAAGCCGGTCTTCTGCCTTGCAGCAGAGCGTAGTTTGGTTGGTAGTTGGGGTGGGTGGTCCCGTTGTTGAAGTACCTCTTTGTGTCCCTGGAGCCTTGCATTCTGGGTCCTGCTGTTAGTTGGGAGGTTTCCAGCTTAGAAACATTGTGGTCTTCAGAGGCCTTAATGGGAAAGCTGTGGAGAGGACAAGGGCAGGTGGGCCTGAGAATAAAAGAGATTGGAAGGATGTGTTCTCGCATTCCGAATGGATGCTGCATGGGTCTAACAGCACAGAGGGAGAATCTGGAAACACCAGACTTCAGAGTCGGGTGAGACCCAGCATGGAAGATGTTCCTCTAGTATCTCTGTCCAATATCATAATCAGCCAGGCTGCAGTGAGAGCATGGGCTAAAATTCATGCAGTCATTTCCTTCATGAGACAGCTTTGCAGATCACTGTGGTTAACTCATGGGATACAGAAAGGTCAAGCCATTCTTGAAAGATCTCTTGTCAACACAACATCCCTTCTAGCTCGAGTTCAGATCTCTCATCTGAGCCCCTGATGCTGTGGACCTGCCCCCCACGCCATCACTCATCCAGCCTTCACAGGGCAGCAGGTGGCCACCATCTCCTCTGCTGAAAATGCCCTGGAATGGAATGTACACCCCTTCAGTGCCCCCAACCCCTCCTTCCCTCACTGCTCCCATCCACGCCACTTGCTGTGCTCCAGACAAAATGGCCTCCTGCAGGCCCTTGGGCATGCTATGCTAAGCCTGACTTAAGGGGCATGGTGCAAGAATGCTTTCCAGAAAAGGGAAGGTAGGATTTTAAAGTTTTCTGAAACAACAGGAAAAATAGGGATAAGAATAGCAATGACAGTGTATTGCAGAGGCAGACAGAAGGGAAGACTCTGAAGTCTGGCAGCTGGAAGGAGCTGGAAGTTATATTGTTAGGGAGGGGACAGCCATGAGTTGGGAGGTCAGAATAGAAAATCTAAGAGTATTTTCAGTCTTGCAAGTAAGACAACTACCTATTGTGGTGAAAAGAGTGACGTCACTTAGTGTGAGACCTTGGGCAAGTTCACCCCCCTTTCTCAGCCTCAACTTCCTCATCTACAAAATGGGAACCATGAATCCCACCTCTCAGGGCCTTGTGAGGACCCACTGATGTGACCCTCATGAAAGCTTTGAACCTGGACCTGACATGTGGGAGACACATCATGAACATCAGCCTTCCCTCCCCATTCCACAGGCCAGGAGCATCTGTCAGTGCCCCAGTGCTGACTCTCCAGGGCACTCTTCGGACTGAGGAGGAGGCAGAGGCCTCAGCAGCGGGGGCAGGGGGACCAGGAGGACTGGGTGTTAACAAATTGCCCAGCACCAGTGGCCGTCATGTTTGTCTCTCAATTAGGCCAAGTTAATGAATGTCGTGGCTCGTGATTCACTGCTTTGGAGGATACATCCCTTTCTGTTTGCCTTCCTTCCACCTGGCCCCAACAGCTGCCACCCCCACACCACCACCCTCCACACTCCTCTGCCACACAGCAGGCCTTGGAGTCAGCCCACCTGCCAGCGGGAGGGCGGCCATCCTCAGTCTTGGGCCCCCAGCCCTGCTCCATCGGGGTTCCTGGACTGGCAGAGCCAGAGGGGACATTGGAGAGTCCCCGTCAGTGCTGAGGAACTCAGCATAGAACGCCCTGAGCTAGGCCCTCTCCTGAGCCCCACTTTACTTTCACAGGTGGCAGGGCTGGCAACGGCCACACGGGTGTTAGCAACAGAGTCCAGGCCAGCGGGCTGAGGCCACGGGCAGGTGTCGGGAGCCGGACTCATGACGCTTCCCCCACCTGCCCCCTTCCCTCTGCCGCCTACAGACAACACATGCCTGAAGCAGGACTGAGCCCTGGGCACAGTGGGCAGGGCCTCTCCTTCTCGTCCGTCCGTACAAACCTCTAGGGGACTTGAGGTTTGTGTGGGGCCAGGTTCTCAGAAAATGGGCTCATGGGTGAGGTCTCCTGAAACTTGTAGCTTCTTCTGGGAGACCAGGGAGAGAAGAGACTTTAAAGTTTAAAAGGGTCCACATGTTCCTCAGTCTGAGAGCCAGGGAGTCCCACAGAGAGGCCACGGCTCAGTACTCATTCACTTCAGCACTCAGCCACCTTCCACACCCACTGTTTAATAAGTCACCACGTCGGGACTGAGCTGGGGATGCTGTAGGGTACAGCAGGGGCAAGCTGAGGGGGACAGAGGTCTAGTGGCAATTCTGGTCAAGAATGTCTCTGGACAATCCAAAGGCATTTCCTCCATGTGCCTTCCTCCAATGCCACTTTTTATTTTCTGAATTGTCTGCAAGGAGAGTGAGATGTTGGGCACTGCAGCCAGAAAGACCTTGTCCTTTGCCTGGGACAGAGGGGAGGATGGACCAGACCCAACATCCTTGCCAGAGAGACTCAGGGCAAGCGGGACGGAACAGCTTCAGGGTTCAAAATCCGCTGCTGGCCCCTCCACCGAGCAGGTTTGCAGGATGACAGCACGATGCAGGAGGAACACAGTCACCTTGGAAGGCCCCTGTTGACTCTCTAAGGTGCCTGGGCTCAGGGTGTGGGGTGGGGGAGGGCAAAAGTAAAAGCCATCCAACGTGGAGACGCAAGAAACCAGGCTCTTTGGGAAGAAATTCATCAGGAAGTAGTTCTGGAACTTCTTTCTCCCAGTAAGCAGCACAAGCCATGCAGGCATTTGGAGGGAGAACTTCTGCCCTCCAGAACCCATGATGGTGCCATATGGAAAGTGATGATGCCACTGGAAGATACCAGCTGCCACTGGACAGGACACCGTGGTGTCCTGAGAGCAAGAGCACCAGCCTGTTTTTTATTTTATTTTATTTATTTTACTCTGGTTAACTATACATAAGATTTATCTTGCCTGTTTTATTTTAATAAACTAGATAAATATTGTATTAAGAAATCAAGTTGTTGGCTGGGAGCAGCAGCTCACATCTGTAATCCCAACACTTTGGGAGGCAGAGGCAGGCGGATCACCTGAGGTCAGGAGTTTGAGACCAGCCTGGCCAACATGGTGAAACCCTGTCTCTACTAAAAGTACAAAAATCAGCTGGGTATGGTGGTGTGCACTTGTAATCCTAGCTACTCAGTAGGCTGAGGTGAGGCAGAGATTGCAGTGAGCCGAGCCGAGATTGTGCCTCTGCACTCTAGCCTGGACGACAGAGAGAAACTCCGTCTCAAGAAAGAAAGAAAGAAAGAAAGAAAGAAAGAAAGAAAGAAAGAAAGAAAGAAAGGAAGGAAGGAAGGAAGGAAGGAAGGAAGGAAGGAAGGAAGAAAGAAAGAGAGAGTTGTTTGTGTTTAAATACTCATGAGTAAGGTTTGTTAGGTTTTATGTAGTAGCATTTTAAAAATTTTTTTATTTTTAAAAAGTAGTAAAATACACATAACATAAAGTGTACCATCTCTTCCATCTTAAGAGCACAGTTCAGTCATATTAAGTATGTTCACATTGTGTGCAACCAATCGCTTTTTCATCTTAGGAAACTGAAACTCTGTACCCATTAAACAGAAACTCCCCATTTTCCCCTCTCTTCTGCCCCTGGCAACTGTTTTTGTGTTTGTTTGTTTGTTTTGAGGTATACTCTAGAGACAGTGAGATGCATCAATCTTCAGTGTAAAACTCACTGAGTTTTGACAGATGTGTACATTCATGCAACCACAATTCCAATCAAGATCGAGCATATTTGCTTCACTCCACTAGGTTGCCTTTTTAATCCTCTTCCATAAATCTCCAACCCCACCCCGAGGCAACCAACCTTCTGATTTCTATCATCACAGATCATTTTTGGAATCATCTCATATGCACTCTTTTGTGTTGACTTCTTTCTTCCACACAATGTTGAGATTTAGCCATGTTGCATTGATCAATTGTTTGTTAATTTTTATTGCTCAGTAGTGTTCCATTGTATGAAGAAACCACCATGTATTTATCTATTTATCTACCGGTTCATGGTCATTTGCGTATTTTCCAATTTTTGCTAATAAAGGAATAAAACTGCTGTGTACATTTTGGACAAGTTGTTTTTTGGTGAAAATCTGTTTTTATTTCTCTTGGGGCAATACTTGGTTGTGGAATTGGTGAATCATAGGGTTGGTGTATGTTTAACTTTCTAAGAATCTGTCAAACCGTTTTCCAAAATGGTTGTACCATTTTGTGCCCTCACCAATGTGTATTACAGCTGCCTCCCATCCTCACCAGCATTTGGTATTGTTGGTCTTTTTCAGCTTAGCCATTCGAGTGGGTGTGAAATGTTATGAAGTGTTACTGCTGTGGTTTTAATTTGCATCTCCTGATTAAGCACAATGAGGTTGAGCAATTTTCATTTGTTTACTAGCCCTTGTAATGTTCTTTTGTGACATGTCTGTTCATGTCCTTTGCTCCCTTTTATTTATTAGGCTTTAAAAAATAATTTTATTCTTGATTTGTGAGTATTTATATATTCTAGATACCATAACTTTGTCAGATATATGTTTTGTGTGAATACTTTTTTCACAGACTGACTTGCCTATTTTCTTAACAATGTCTTTCCAAGAAAAAGAAAACAAAAATGGCCAGGTGTGGTGGCTCACACCTGTAATCCCAACATTTTGGGATACTGAGGTCGGAAGATGGCTTGAGGCCAGGAGTTAGTTCCAGGCCAGCCTGAGAAACACAGGGAGACCCTATCTCTACAAAAAAATCAAATAAAAACCAACAAAAGAGTTTAAGACAACAACAAAAAATTGATGATGTCCAATCTACAAATTATTTTATTTTATTTTTTAATAATTTGTGATCGTTTTTCTTTGTGTGTGACCTGTTTAAGAAAGCTTTGCCTTCCAAAAAGTCATGAAAATTCTCTCCTCTGTTCTCTTGTAGAAGGCTTATAATTTTAGATTTTTTGTTTAGGTCTATAATCCATCTCATTTTTTTTTTTTTTTCAGACAGGATCTGGCTCTGTTACCCAGGCTGGAGCGCAATGGCGCATTCTGGGCTCGCTGCAATCTCTGCCTCACTGCAATCTCTGCCTCACTGCAATCTCTACCTTCTGGGCTCAAGCCATCCTCTCACTTCAGCCTCCCAAGTAGCTGGGACTACAGGTGCATGCCACCACGCCCAGTTAATTTTTTTTTTTTTCTGTATAGACAGGGTCTCGCCATGTTGGCCAGGCTGGTCTGCAACTCCTGATCTCAAGCGGTCTGCCTTCCTTGGCCTCCCCAAATGCTGGGATTACAGGCGTGAACCACTGTGCCTGGTGCAAAATAATTTTTGAGTATGATGTGAGGTAAGGGTCAATGCTCATTTTTTAATATCCAGATGTTCTAGCATCATTTAAAATTAAAAAGACTTTCCTCTCCCCCATTGAATCACATTGGCGCCTTTGTTGGGAATCAGTTGAGCACATACACAGGGTCTTACTCCTAGCCTCTCCACCCTGTTTCCTTGATCTCCTTGACTGTTTGACACCAGTACCTTACTGTCGTGATTACAATCGCTTTATAGCAAGTTCTGACTCAGGTAGTGAAGATGCTCCATGGAGTAGTGCATACACTTACTTTGTTCTTGTTGTTTTGTTTTGTTTTGTTTTGTTTTGTTTTTGAGACAGGATCCCACTCTGTTGCCTAGGCTGGAATACAGTGGGGTGATCATAGCTCACTACAGCCTTGACCTCCAAGGCTCAAACGATCCTTCTGCCTCAGCCCCCCAAATAGCTGGAACTACAGATGCACACCACCATAGATGGCTAATTTTTGTATTTTTTGTAGAGATGAGGTTTCGCCATGTTGTCAGGCTGGTCTTGAACTTCCGCGCTCTAGCAATCCACTCGCTTTGGCCGCCCAAAGTGCTGGGATTACAGGTGTGAGCCACTGTGCCCAGCCTGTGCAGCATGTTTTTGAAATATCAGCCCATTCCTCCCAGTATTTATTCTTTGCCCTTTTCACCACCAGTTCTGTGCTGATTACCAAGGAGGAAGTGGACATAACAGGATACAAGGCAGAAAAAAGGGGTGCCTTTCCGGCTTTGGTTTCAAAGTCCAAGTCCTAAGAGGAACAGAGTCACAAAGTTTGGAGAAAACAGATGACAGACAGCACCTCCCACTCCTGCTTCCAGTCAACCACCCTTCTAAGACTAGAGAAAAATCCCCTAGGTGGGGAGGAGAGAGAATAGGAGGGAATTAGAGAGCAGCTATGCACCCCTATATCTTGGGTTAGGGTCTCAGGAGGCAGCCAGATCTCACAGAGGGGACAGAGAAGGCTTGTAGAGCCTCCCCTGGCTCTGATCAGTGCGGGAGCAGCAGCACGAATTCTAGACCCTTAGCATGACCCAGAGAGAGGGGCACCCTGATGGATCTGTAAGATCAGAACAGCAGCCATCCCAGCAGAGGCCTGCATAAGGGAAGTCTCCCCAATTCCTTAGCTCTCGGTGAACCTCCTAGAAAATCACTCCCAACACTAAGAAGAGTGAGCGGGAAACCCTGCCGTGACTGGGTAATTTTCTGCCACTCTGGTGGTGAGATATCCCAGCTGAATTATAGGAAGGGAAAGAAGGTAATATTTTTTGAACACCTGAGTTAGTTACTTAAGGTTTATTCCAGCTTTATGTGGCACTTCTAACATCCTACATTTTAAGTTCTAAGCCTAATGTTAATACAGAGTGGTGATGAGGAGGGAACCACCCATTCCGCTGGGAGAGAAGCTGGTGGGGAGGAATTAGGAGAGCCTGGGCCAGTAGGCTTCCCTGCCTCACTTAATCTTAGCCCTGTGTTTGGGATATCACAGTGCCATCAAGCAATTCAGCCTCATAATGGGTTCCCCTGAGTTCTATTCCTCTGTCCTGCAATGCTTTAATCAAGTCCTGCCTCTTAATGTGTCACTTTCATCTTGAGCAATTCAGCGGACATACAGTGGGTCCCAGGCAACAGGCCTCAAGATCTGCATGGAGCAGAGTTTGAGGGTGAGCCCCATCCCCCATATGGCAGTGACTATTTGGGAAGCTAAGGCTCCAAGTGAGGACACCGTCTTGTGCCAGGTGCAGAGGACATTGAGGTGGGGCTGCCTCATGCTTCACAGTCCTGGCGTTATTTTCCATGCCATCTGTGTTCTGACTACACCCACTTTAGGTACGGGGAAACTGATGCTTCAGCCCTATTTATTGCATGCCAGGAAAGTCTAGTTTGCATGTTGTTTTGCTTATGTTAGCATGTTCGGCTTGCACCGTAACTCCAAGAATGTAAAAAAGACACTTGAAAATGCATTGAATAAATGCATTCCTTTGCTGTGATCCCATGTCCACCAAGTGTTCTGAAATGAGACACATGGAAAATGGAAAACAGACCAAAAATATTTGCTTGACTGACACTGTGGATTAGGGTGTCCACGAGAGTATAAACACACACACCCACTACACACACGCACCCTGCAGGGTGGGCCCCAGGATTAGGGCCCTTCCACAGCAACCAAGGCTGGCTGCCAATTTCAGAGCTGCCCCTAGGCCTGGCTCTGCTGGAGTGAGGCCAGGGGTGCCTGGGTTGGAGGAATGCACTCATCTGGAGCTCAGGAGGAGCCCCTGCACCCTCTACCTGAGCAGCCCAGAAAGGTGTTGGGGCTGTCACTCCACACTGAGAGGGCCATCACCACTCAGGGACTTGGAAGAAGGGGGATTGGGTCAGGACTTTTAGTTCATTGCTAAATGAAGCCTAGCTCCCCTCTGGGGTCCTGTGGCCTGGACTCCTGGTGCAGGTCTGAGGTGGCCTTGCTCAAGGGAGCACTGAACTCCTTCACCCTCCCAGCAGTCAAACCATGACGCGCAAGAGCCTCTTACTCATCCCAAAGTCATCAGTCATGTTTCCAAGAGTGTGAGTCATTCAGAGATGGAGGGAGAGAGGGCTCCAGCTGCGGGTGGGATGATGCTGAAGAGGTGATGTGGCCCAGAGGGAGCCCTAATTCCTCTTACTCCAAAGCTGGAAATGCTATTCTTTTCGAGATGAGATGCCTTCTTCATCTGCTCCCAAATGATGTGTGTGTGTCTGTGTGTATGTGTGATGTGTATAGAATGCTGGCAGCTTAAAGAAACTGGAAACCAAAGCAACAAGGACTTCTCCCTTCATTCTTAGGAGCTGAGAAGGTGTGCTGGCTCAGAGAACACAGGCCAAGTGGGCACTTTTTAAACTTATTAATAAAATATGCACTCAGGCAGGGCACAGGAGCTCAAGCCTGTAATCCCAGCACTTAGGGAGGCTGAAGCAGAAGGATCACTTGAGCCTAGGAGTTTGAGACCAGCCTGGGCAACATAGTGAGACCCTGGCCCTAAAATATTTGAAAAATTAGCTGGGGGTGGTGGCGCACAACTGTGGTACCAGCTACTCGGGAGGCTGAGGGAGGAAGATTGCTTGAGCCCAGTTGGTCAAGGCTGCAGTGAGCTATGATTGTGCCACTGCACTCCAGCCTGGGTGACACAGTGAGACTGTCTCATATACAATGCAATACAATAAATTATGTACTCATATTTGTCCAGCACTTTATTCCATTTTGAGCCTTTGAGGGGAGCAGGTCAGGGATTGTTATCTCCATTTTATAGCCAAGGAACTGAAGCTCAGGGCAGTCACGTAAGCTGCTAGTGTCCTATCACAGGCAACTATTGGAGCTGGGATTTGGACCCAAGTCCCTTAATGACTAGTTCAGTCCCTGCTGGACCGCTGGACTGTGAGGGATTCCTCTAAACAGAGGGCTCTATCAGCCTTTGGACTTGTTTTCTCTCCAAGATCATCTTTCAGCAATTGGGCTCAGCCTGGACCCAACAGTTGTCCCTGCCTTCCTAGACCACCCTCTCACAGAGGTCCTGGCCATGGGTAGTCCTGGGGGATGCTCAGTTCCAGGTCACTTTCCCCTCCTCCTAGCCTGGGACTTGACCCAGGAGAGCTGGCTGCCTTCAGAGGAGAACCTTTTCCAAGGAAGTCACAGGGGAGAGAGCCAGGGGAACCCCAGTAGGATGAAGAGTCAGTTGGTGGGTCTGCCCAGACAATGCGAGTCGACCAAGCATCAACTCCCAAGAGGCCCAAGCCTAAGGAGTTGAGTATTAGTGTTCAGGCATTTTGGCTATGGATTGGCCGAGGGACCTGACCTTATGTCTAACCCTGTGTCTTCCTTCTTGTGTTTCCCAGCCCACTTCTTCCCATAGAGCCATGAGAAGGCATCCTTGGTTCACTGGAGGAGGAAACCCTGCAGGAAACACACCTGGGAAAACAACTGCCATTTCGAGGCAGAAATGATTATTCTGAGTATACTGATGAGGAAACTGAGGCTTCGGAGGTTACATATCTCAGGCTATACCACCCAGCTAGGGAAGAGGGAAGAACGAGAATCCAGATCTGACAGCGTGGTGGGCATTTCACCAAATCATCCTGCCTTAGAAAACCTGCAATAGCCCAGAACAGGCACCTCGACCACCTCACTACAGACGCTAACCTCAGATGGTGACCAAAGAGAAAGACTTGGCATGGGAAAATGACTTCTTGAGATCAGAGGCTACGATGAGCTGTATTGTGCCCCTGACCCCTCCAAATGTATATGTTGAAGTCCTAACCCCCCAGAACCTCAGAAGGCAACTGTATTTGGAGATAGGGTCTTTAAAGAGGTAATTAAGTTAACGTGATGTCATTGGGGGGGACTAAATTAAATGTAACTGGTGTCCTTACAAGAAGTGATTAGAACCAAACAGACGCAGGGAGAGACCATGGGCAGACACAGCAAGATGGCGGCCATCTCCAAGCCAAGAGAGAGAACTCAAAAGAAATCACCCCTGCTGGCACCTCTGTCTTCCAGCCTCCAGAATTGTGAAAGTATAAATTTCTGTTGTTGAAGTCACCTGGTATACGGTATTCTCTTCTGACAGCCTCAGCAAACTCATTTGGAGCCCCTTAAAAAAATCATCCCTGTCCCCAGTTCCTGCACACGGTAGGCACCAAAGCCACATTTGTTAACTGGCTGAAGGAAGTGCCATGAATGCTGGGCTCTCCAATAGGCGGAGAAGATTCAAATTTTGATTTTTGCAACCAGCCTCCTTCCTCTTGTTGAAACTTCCTGTTTCTGAGGAATAGAGATTTTACAGATCCCAGAGGGCATCCAGTAAACCCAGCAGTTATTACCAAATAATTCTGGTTTTGATGATCTCAGTGGGTATGAATCAGAAGCAAGCAAACTTGCATTTCTTTTGAAATATACCCAAGGTTAAACGTTAGAGGAAGAAGCAAAAATATATTGGAAAATGTATTGCTAGCAAGAAACTATTTGTGTTGTTGATGCCCAAGTCCTGATGAGATGGGCTTTCCTTCCTTCTGCATGGAGCAGAACCTGGTGAGGGCCTGAGTGACCAACGCTGTTGCTGCTTGGGGCAAAGCAACCTCTTCACGTCCAAGTGCCCATTCTCACGGTTCTCACCTGGATCTCTTATTTGAAAAAGAGAATTCCAGGGTTGAGGGTGCCTCCTGGAGCCCTCATCATCCAGGTGACTGCTGTGGCCTGGAGGAGGTCCTGGCCCTTGTAGAAGGCCGCCCTGGTGGGATAGGAAGGTTTGGGATAGGAAGAGAGTATGGGGTCCACACAACTAGAAGCCTGCAATGGGATCACACAGGGCATGGGTGAGAGGGTTGAGGCTGGGATGGTGTCAGGTCACCATGAAGCCGGGCTGTTTTTAGGGGCATCGCCTGTAACAGGCAGCATTTGGGCAGGAGCTGTAAAACACTTTGGAAAGTGGAGTTCGAGCAGGAGGTCCTAGGGAGGCCTTGAGGTGCAAGGGAGGGCTTGGAAGTAAGGCGGAAGAGCCGAGACAGCCTGGCTTCTGATTCTGGCTCTGCCACCTGCTGGCCGAGAGGCCTGGCGAGCTCTGTCCTCTAGAGAACCTCAATCTCTCCATCGTCAGGGGACATCAGGCCACCTTCGAGGATCGATGGGGTTCTGGGGGAAAGGAGTGGCACGGGATGATGTGTGACAAAACCTCCAACCCAGGCAGGACCCTGGTAAGGGCTGGAGCCAGGCCTGGGTCTGTCACGGTGGGACTTGGCCATCGCACGCTTAGGGGATCCTCTCCTAAGAAGGGGGAATGTGGCCAGGAGCCCCAGGGTTGGTGCCTTCAGGATCCTCAGGACCTGAAAGGCAGCAGCTCAGATTCTTTAGGAAGTGGCTGCCCCTCCCTCTTCAAACCCATTTCTCTCCCTTCACCACCTAAGGAACTTCTTGCACTTCCCCAAACCTCCCCGAGCCCCCACCTCCATGCCTTCCTGCACGATGCTTTTCCCGCGGCCTGAAACTCCCTTCCCCTCCCATGTCTGGCTTCTGCCTACTCCTCCCACACGATTATCTCAGATATCTCTCCCCACCCCGCGTCTTCTCCCAGGGAGTCTTTCCTGACCACTCCCTCTGCATGGAGCCTGGCTGTCTGTCTGTCTGTCTGTCTGTCCATCCATCTGTCAGCTATGCCCCTGGCCTCCTGCCATGCACCCCTCTCCCCGTGCCCCCTCACACCCTGCAGTGGAACTCTATTTCCCCTCTAGACCGTGAGCTCCAGGGCCCTGGCCCTGATCTTCCCTCTCAGGGGCCTAGTCCAGGGTCTAAAACATAATAACAGCTCAATAAATGAGTGTCAACAATTACTGGCTTACTCAATGAATGACTTCTGAATACAGGGCCCACTTCTACAGATGAGTCACACGTCTGAGCCACAGTGCCCTGCCCCCACCCACTGACCCCAGTGAAACCCTCCCCATGATGACATCATCATTACCTTGAATTCTCAGAATCACCAGTGCCTCCTATCTTCTCCTTTTACTCTATCTGCTTTTCACCCTCCTCCTCCTCCTTCTTTCCCCTTCTCTGGGGGCAGCATATCTAAATAAGGTAGTGTTCCTTCCGGGCTGTGAATTATCAGGATTTTCATCTAGTGACTCGGGAAACTGTGAGACAGAATCAGGAAGTCGGTCCCCAAGTGCTGGACAAGGAGATGCGATGTCCGTTGGCCCCTGGTGCTCTCGAGTTAACTGAGTAGGAGACTGGGAGGACCTAGGTAGGGAAGGAGAGGGCCTGAGCCAAGGAGAATGGGTATGGGGTGTGGGAGACTGGTGGGACTGGGCCCCTTTCAGACTGCACAGGCCAAGGCATCCCTGGTCTGGCATGAAGGGAGAGGCCACTGCCCTGTCCCATACACTTGGCTGCCTAAGGTCCTCTGTGGGGGGCAACCATTGTCCCCCCATCCAACTCAGATGATCAGGAAGGAGCCCACCCGGGGAACATCACTGCCTCTTGTCTCATCTTCTCTCCTGTGACTCCTCCTGTCTTTTCCCCTAAATGTCATGGAGGTGTTTCTGGCACAAGCAGTGAGGTGCTGGCCATCCGGAGCATGTCCCGGGGTCACTGCCATTTTCATGTCATGCCCTTTTCCTTGAAGAAATAAATGAGGACCCTGCTTCTGGAAACCTGATGTTTGTGACATCATGAAGGCAACAGATGGGATATTTGAGATTCTTGAAAAAGGACCACAAATATCTCAATAAAAGGCAACTTCTGAGGCCAGAGGAAACATAAGGAATAAAAGGACTGCTGCTTCCTGTATCAGGTGGGAAAAGCATGACATGAGTTAACCCCAAAAAGGTGTTTTGTAAATAAGTAAAAATAAATAAACCTAAGAAGGGCGGGTAAGTCAAAGGTTGTTTCTTGACAGGTTTGTCGAGGGATACAGGGGTCCCGTGGTGGCATGTCCATCCCTACTTCTCACACTGCCTTGCAATTGTCTCCTTGTCTCTGGAGCCCTAGGGGGCAGGGCCATGTATGTTCTCTCTCTCTCAATCCCCAAGGCCTATCCTGGGACCTGACACAGTGACAGTATAATTTATCATCCAAACCGGGACACTTCAAGGTGAAAGGAGGCTATTGATGATTACATCTGGACAACAGTTGTAATATGGGACTGTCTTGACAAATGGTGTCTGTTGAATAAGTGAATGAATGAATGAATGAATGGTTCTTTAACAGGCTGAGGCTGCTGCCACCGAGGCATTCATGGCTTCCTACATCCGTTGGTGCCACCGTCTAATAGAAAATTCACCCATGTGTACCATGTATACCATGCTGGGATTGAAAGTCCATCTCCATTCTTATCTTGCAGACTGGGACTCCACTGCAGAGAGAAAGTGGGCTGAGCCGGAAGGGCTCTGCAGGTGCTGCTCAGAGCATCTTCCTGCATGAGAACTGCTGGCTTGGACACCAGGAATTCGGCTCTGTGCTTTCTGTTCCTTGTAGCATTTAATCCTCACACCAGCCTTGTGAAGTCGATGTTCTTATTAACTTTTACAGGTGAATCAACCCAGTCTTACAGAAGTGAAGTATTGTGCCTAAGGCGCTAATATCAGAGCTACAATCTATACCCGAGTCTGTGGGACACCAAAGTAGGTGCCTCTAAGATGTCACCACCTTGCCTTTTGTGTGGCCTTCTCTCAAGGAGAGGACTTAGAGGCTTGGGGCGTCCAGTTTCTGGAGGCAGGCAGGGCCTCCTGTGGCCTGATCCATTGGCTGGAGAGGAGTCAGCAGAGGCTGGGGTCATGGCATTGTCGCAGTAGGAATGGAAAGTTTGCCTCCTGGACGTGCCCCCAACCCCACATCTGATTACAGGCAGAGTCTTGGACGGGGCAGTGGCACATTCAGAACCTCTGGCCAGGCTAGGACCGTGAGAAGTGAACTTTTCATAGGTTACAAGGCCTATGGCCACGGGAGCAGGTGGGGCACGGGCCCTGGTCAGCCTGCTTCACAGGCCCAGATGCTGCCACCTGAGCCTTGTAACTGAGACCTCGTGACTCCTGAGGGTGGGTTAAGGAGGAGAAGGCGTCCAGAACTGGAACTCCTAACCAAGGCCTCTGTCAGTCCTTCCACCTCCTGCTTCCAGCCCTCCCCACCCCTACCCCCTGGAGGGCCGTGGAGTTTCCTTGATGCACGGGCCTGCTGTTTTTCCAGAACTTGGTTCATTTGCAGTCCCAGTCCATCGAGAGAGCAGCCTGGGAGTCTGAGGGCTCCAGCCCAGGAGAGAGGCTTGCCGGGGCCTGGTGGGGCTAAAGTGGTGGAGAGGGGAGAGGCCAGGCCCAGAACCTCTTTTTCCCTCTTGTGTTCACAGGCCAATCAGGCTCCTTCTGCTGGGCGGCTGGGGGAGGTGAGAGGATATGGGCTACCTATGGCTGGGTCTGGGCAAGGGCTCAGTGAGGGAGCAGGGTTAGGCACTCTCCCCAGCTCCTCCCCACCTACCTCCCACCTACACTCTCTGCAGATAGCCCTTGCCCCAAGGCTGCAGCCCAGCTGACAACCCTGAGCCTGGGCCAAGCTGACATCCCTGAGCCTGGGCCTTCAAGCACAGCTCCCTGGCGCCCTCTAGTGTCTGCCCCTCTCAGGTACAGGGTGCCTTAATGCACAGCTCCCTGAGCCTGGCCCAGGGCCAATCTCTGAACCTAGAATTGACCTTCCAAATCGGGCCATTTCTAAGCATGAGGGGGACTCTGTTGACAATGATGCTGGACAGCAGACACAAAAAGAGCCTGGTCCAGCTGTCTTTTCATCCCACTCAGGTCAGAAGTGCCCCCTCCCCACTCCACTGTGGCCCCCAGAACCATCTCTGGGAACCACTCCATTTGTAAATGAGATAATGCATGTGACATGCTTGGCAAGGGGCTGGGAGAGCAGAGAACCAGTGACTATGTGGTCAATAAACAGCTATTAGCTCCACTAGGTAGAAGCGATGGTCTGTTTGGTCCTGCGCTGGGGGCTCATTTCCATGCGGAAGGACAGAGCAGCTCCGTCAGTGCTGCTGAGGCAGGAATGAGGACTCCACGTTCAGAGTCTGGCACGGAGCAGGAGGGTAGTTGGGTGGCTCAGTGTGTTGGCTGCAAGAGCAAATGCAAAACGTCAGCCTGAGATTAATCAAGACATCCCTCTGCTTACCATTTCGGGTCTTGCTGGGGAGTTTGGAAGGAAAACTGCCTTTCCAGCAAGAAGATGTTTTGACATGATGCCTTTTCCCCAGCATGTGATGAGTCTCCTTCTCCCCACCCATCCCCTTTGCCACAGCTTTAGGGATGACCTCTGCTCTGCTGGGCGCCCTTGATGACTAACACGGCAAGTGTATGGACCGTCACCTGTCCTGGCCTCAACCCCCTTCATCCTCCATTTCCTTGTGACTGCTCTAGTGGCTTCTGGGTGGAAGGCCCCAGACAGGTTTGCTAAACTACTGACTCCCCAGGGCTCCCTGACAGGGCCTGATGCAGGGTGGCCAGAGGTTGTGACCCCTAGACCTGGTGGGGCTCAGCACAGGGACCTGAGCCCCACCCTCAGGGAGCTGGCGGCTACACAGGAAACAGTCACCTGTACAGATAAGTCTAGTGGAAAACCCCCGTGGCTAGAACCAGGGTGGAGGGCTGGGGGCAGGCTCTGGAGTGTAGAAGAGGGAAGGTGCCTTCGGACCAGACAGCAGAGAGAAGAGCCTCCAGGATGGGTGCGAAGGATTGCTTCCTTCGCAGAGGCCGGCCAGGGCTCAGCTCAGGGGCTCCCAGGGGAAGGAGCCTGGGGTGGCCAGGGCACCGTGTATGCGTGTGTGTGTGCACGCGTGTATGTGCATGCGTATAGATATGATTCAGGGAGACATAAGGGACTTTGGCAAAGTCAGGGGGATGTGGGGGCTAAGCAAACACCACGTTGAAGACTTCTCTTTGGCATGGGGTAACAAGCCAGGTCTGGTGCCTTGTTCAGGAAAGGGAGAAAACCCTGAGTTGGTTTTTGTGTTCTTCAAACCAGTTTGCCCACATCCTTGGCATCATCAGTGCCCTGTGAAGGGCCTGCTTGGAGCCGTGCATGTCTGGGCCTGAGGGTGGCGGTGCCTACGTGAGGCCCTGCGGTCTCTCCAGCAGCTCCCCCAGAGGGGCACTTGGCCACTGTTGGAGCTGACAGGGGCCTCGCCCAGCTCGCCCGCCTTTCCTGCTCCTCACCCAGCCCCTGCTGCCGAGAGCTCTGGCAGCCTCCGTGTGCGCAGCAGGCCTGGGCTCAGTCACCGGCAGCTCTTCTGCCTGCTCCACGGTGGCTCTCCTCAGGGCCTTGGCTGTCATGTGAGGCTTCCAGCTGCTGCTCACACGCAGAGCTTTGCACGACCAGCAACACACAGACAGACAGGAGCATTGGGTCTAGGGCGGGAAAATCGTGGGTTCAAGATCAGGCTCTGCCATTTACCAGCTATGTGGCCTCAGGCAGGTTGAACTCTTTGAGCCTCAGTTATCTCATCTGTAAATTGGGGATAATAACACTTAATGGTACTTATCTCATGGGGTTGTCATGAGGATCAAATGAGATGATGTGTGTGCAAACACGTTACATAGGGCTCCACTAATGGAAGGCATTATTATTGCTGTTTTCATACCACGCGACACTTACCCAAGAACGGATGCTCATGTTCTGAGTGCTAATGACGTGCCTGGCATTCCTCCTGTGCTCATTTCATAACTATTCGTTGAGCCTCCTTGGTGCCAGGCACTGTTCTAGACTCTTGGGCCATAAAAATCAATAAAACACAAGATCCCTGCCTCCTTAGGGCTGACCTTCTAGGGGAGAGGCTTTCACATACCCCAATCTACTTAGCACACATTCCAACCTCTCTCTGGCATCTGCAAACTCAACTCCGCAAGGTTAAGCAACATCCTAAGCTGCTAGGAACTCTCTTCATAAGTACTCTCCACTCATCCAGATTGCTTGGTGATACGGACAGAAGACAGGGAAATACTGTGTAGAAGAGGGTGGTTCCCTGGCAAAGGCCCCACCCTCAAGCCTGAAGATGGGGACAGGCCCTAAATGAGGACAGGCATTCCTGTTTTCGAGCAGAAAAAGTTGCCTTTTGGCCTGCCGCGTCCCCTATCCTGCAGCCATATAAATTCTGAACCCCAGGCTTCTGAAACAGACGAGCAAGCTAGCAGACCAGCAGACGGACGGTGGGGACGTTGGAACGATGTAATAGAGAAAGAGAGAGGAGGAGGAACATCTGACCGCAGAGAGGAGTTTGACTGGGGACGGTGGGAGAGGAGTCCGACTCCTGGGCGCCTGACTCCAGGGGAAGATCACCTTCCCACTCCATACCCCTCTTCTGGCTCCTCATCCATCCCACTGAAAGCTACCTCCACCATTCAATAAAACCTCGCATTCATCCTTCAAGCCTATGTGTGACCCATGTTTTCCGGGACGCTGGACAAGAGCTTTTGATACAGAACGCTGTCACACTGGCCCTCTGCCCTTGCAAAAAGGCAGAGAGTCCATTGAGCTGGTTAACACACACTGTCTGCGGACAGCAAAGCTGAAAGAGCTTTGTAGCACTGAGGTTGCAGGCACCCACCCCTAGACACCACAGTAGGGCCGGAGACCAAAGGCCTTGCCCTGGCCTCTGCACCTGCCCGTCTGCATGCTCCCCTTCCCGAGAGGGGTTTGAGCAGCAGAGGTGACCCAACAGGCAAGCGGCACATCCTGTGAGGGGGATCAGGGACCTCTCCTGTTTCACTGTAGAAGTCCTTTCATGGGAAAACAAAGTCACTTTGAGACAACACTCAGAGCATCGTTGTGAAAAGGGAGCACGATCATTAAGACTAGTTGCCCATTTTACAGATGAGGACATTGGGGCCCAGAAAAGTTTAACCACCTTGCCCTAGGTTATGCTGCTGTCAGTAACAAAATAACTTATTCAGTCAACAAATATTTGCTGAGCTCCTATTTTGTGCCACCCACTGCTTTGGGCACTAGGGCACGGTCAGTGCATTAGTGGAGCTTGCATTCTCTAAAGGGGTGACTTAAAAGAAATATGTAAACAGGTGAGCTCATTTCAGACATGATGAGTACTAGGCAGAAAATCATACAAGATAATGGGAGGGAGAGCGACTTAGGGATGGGGTAGTCGGGGAAGGCCTCCTGTGGAGGTGACACTGAGGCCAAGGAACCAAGCAGAGGACACTTCCGGTGGAAGTTATCCTAAATGGTGACCCAGATAAGAGACTCAAAGGATTCCTTACAGCTCACTTAAAAGACAAAGGAGAAAATGGGGCTGTGAGTCCTCCCAGGGAGAGCAGGGCTTTCTGAGCTGTGGCCTGAGGAGCCAGGCGGCCCTCCTTGTAAAACAGAGCTCAGGGCATCTGGGGATCCTTTTGTTTTGTTTTCATAGCAAATTTGTTTCAGGTTCATAGCAAATTTGAGCACAAAGTATAGAGAGTCCCCATATATCCCTGCCCCCACATATGTAGTACATTCATTAAATCGAGAACCCACATGGATGCATCATCACCCAAAGTCTATATTTACATTGGGGTTCACTCTTGGTGTTGTATGTCCCATGCGTTCTAACCAAATTATGATGACTTTATCCACTGTCATAGCATCTTAGAGTAGTTTCACGGCCCTAAAAATCCTCTGTGCTCCACTTGTTCATCCCTCCCTCCCCCCATCCCCTGGCGCCCACTGGTCTTTTTGCTGTCTCCATAGTCTTGCCTTTCCCAGAGTGTCATATAGTTGGAATTATACAGTATGTACCCTTTTCACACCGGCTTTTCCACTTAGTAATATACATTTAAGTTTTCTCCATGGCTTTTCATGGCTTGGCAGCACATTTGTTTTTAGCTTTTAATGAAATTTGCATTTTCTGGATATAGGGGCTTGATATGGTTTGACTCTGTGTCCCCACCCAAATCTCATCTTGAAGGATACTCATGTAATTCCTGCCTGTTGTGGGAGGGATCCGGTGGGAGATCACTGAATCACGGGCGCGCTTTCTCTCATACTTTTCTCATGGTAGTGAGTAAGTCTCATGAGATCTGATGTTTTGTTTTTTTTTTTATTTTAATAAGGAGTTTCTGCTTTCGCTTCTGCCTCATTTTTCTCCTGCTGCCGCCATGTAAGTAGTACCTTTCGCCTTCGGCCATGATTGTGAGGCCTCCCCAGCCACGCGGCACTGTGAGTCCAATCAGCCTCTTTCTTCTGTAAATTGCCCGGTCTCGGGTATGTCTTTATCAGCAGCGTGAAAACGGACTAATACAGGCTGCTTTCTTGTTTTGTTTGTTTGATATTTCGCTTTTTCCTAGCTTTCCTGCAGTGGTTTCAGCCTGCAAGCCCTTTCATCTCCCAGAGATGGGGTGGGGCACGGCCATGCTGTTGCTGGGGTGCTGTGCTCTCCAGGCTGGGAAAGGCAAGGCCATTCTGGGCCCTGAGGCTTTGCCACCTCCGGTGCCCAACAGGCGGCCACACCACCCTGTTCTGCTTTAAACAGGTCATGACTGCGAAGGGGCATAGGGTTATTGGGGCATTGTGAGCAGTACCAAGATGGAAATGGGGGCAGCTCCCCCCAGGCCTCTTCTCCCTGGCGCTCCCTTGGGCCAGGTGGGCAGCTCACTTGCATTTCTTGGTTTTGTAAGGGGTAAGACCTGGGGCATTTTGCCATTTGCTCTCCTAGCCCTCACTCAGTATTGTCTCCTGAAAGACTGGAAAGTTCCAGGAAATCTGGTCCTCATCATAGAATCTGATCTCAGGTAGGTGGCTCCCGGCGCAAAGGTTCCATTTGCCTGGAGAGAGCATCGTGAGGTGAGGAGAAAGGATGCTGGTATGTTTTGCCCTGTGGGTTGGCAGCCTAAAGGGAAAAGCATTTCTGGTGAAGGAGCCTGCTGCCTTTTGTCATAGGGATTGAACCCTAGCAACAGAGGGATGGGTAAACAAAATGTGTTCTAGCCATACAATGGCGATGATTCAACCTGAAGAAGTAAGGAAATTCTGACACCTGCTATAGCATGGATGAGCCTTGAGGACATCTGTTAAGTAAAATAAGCCAGTCACAAAATGGCGAATTCTACTGATATGAGTAGTCAAATTCATAGAGACAGGAAGTAGAATGGTGATTGCCAGGAGCCTGAGGGAGGGAGAAGTGGGGAATCAGTGTCCAACAGGGGCAGGTTTCAGTTTGGGATGATAAAACGAGTTCTGCCTTTGCAGCAACTTGGATAGAGGCAGAGATCATTGTCCTAAGCAAACTGAGGCAGGAACAGAAAACCAAATACCACGTGTTCTCACTTATAAGTGGTAGCTAAATAATGAGAACACATGGACACAGAGAGGGGAACAACCCACACTGGGACCTCTCAGAGGGTGGAGGGTGGGAGGAGGGAGAGGATCAGGAAAAATAACGAATGGGTACTAGGCTTAATACTTGGTTGATAACATAATCTGTACAATCCCCCATGACATATGTTGATCTAAGTAACAAACCTGCACATGTACCTGTAATTAAAATAAAAGTTAAAAAAAAAAAGAGTTCTGGAAATGGATGATGGTGTTGGTTGCACAACATTGTGCTGTAGTTAACACCACTGAACTGTACACTTAAAAATGGTTAAAATGGTAAATTTTATGTTATGATTATGTCAGTTTAAAGAAAGAAATGGAGGCAAAATTAATATAAAGAGTTTATTTGGGCCAAGGTTAAGGACTACAGCTCAGGACCCATCTCCAAGTTGCCTTGGGAGTGCTCTGTTTGGCCTCTGTTACAAGCAGGTTATTTTGGGTTTTTTGTTTTTTTTGTTTTTTGAGACAGCATCTCACTCTGTTGCCCAGGCTGGAGTACAGTGGCATGATTTCAGTTCACTGCAACCCCTGCCTCCTGGGTTCAAGTGATTCTCCTGCCTCAGCCTCCTGAGTAGCTGGGACTACAGGTGTGTGCCACCACACCCAGCTAATTTTTGTGTTTTTAGTAGAGATGGGGTTTCATTGTGTTGACCAGGCTGGTCTTGAACTCCTGACTTCAGGTGATCCACCCGCCTTGGCTTTCTAAAGTGCTGGGATTACAGGGGTGAGCCACTGCACCTGACCACAAGCAGGTTTTTAAAAGTTAAAGGGGGCGGGTGCTCAGGAGGCTGAAGCAGCTTGAGCCCAGGAGTTTGAGTCTAGCCTGGGTGACATAGCAATACCTTGTCTCTTAAAAATCTTTTTTAATTACTTAAAAATTTTAGTTAAAAAGGCAAAAGAGGGTAATGAGTGGGCTGATACAAAGTTGTCAGAAATTCTCATTGGTTTAAAGGAAATAACATTGATTAGTAATTGGCTATACATTGTTGAACTACAGGGTAAGAGTTATGGCGTCCAGAGTGTGTGACATTTTGTAGCTACTTGGTGTCAGTTAGTCTTAAAGCCCACATAGCAAGGGGCTGTAAGACGTAATTATTTAGCCCAAGATGGTGGAGAGGATGAGATGTGGCATGCTGTCACTTTTCTGATTTTTTTGACTATTACAAAAGTTTATTTAACAAAAAGTCTAATATGAAAATGTTCATGACCTGATTTTTACATCATAGTTAAACGGGCCCTTTGGAGAGGGGATGTGAACGTCTTGTTGAACAAGCCACTATTTATACTTGTTCCAAGGCTTCTAACATGATGTTACCACCATTCCAATATTGTTCTGTTGCTCGCTAGTTGCCATCTCCACACATTCATCTATCACAAGATTCATAAAGGGATAAATCCTCGCAGTATTCCTTGGACATGTCTGCCACTGTTTAATTTCAGTGATAGCTTCTTGTCCATAGTGTTTTTCAGCTCGTGAGGGTGAACTTTGCTACCTGTTCAGCAGTCTCACAGATGCCTTGAAATGGAATGTGATGTTACTTTTCAAAGCCTCTCTGGGCCTGATAACTGAAGAGCTCGCAGATAAAAAGCTCTCTTCTTTCTCATATATTTTACTACAATAAAAAACATTTTAGGCCAGGGCAGGGTGGCTCATGCCTGTAATCCTAGCACTTTAGGAGGCTAAGGCGGGTGGATCGCCTGAGGTCAGGAGTTCGAGACCAGCCTGGCCAACATGGTGAAACCCCGTCTCTACTAAAAATACAAAAATTAGTTAGGCGTGGTGGCACATGCCTGTAATTTCAGCTACTTGGGAGGCTGAGGCAGGAGAATTGTTGAACCTGGCGGGTGGAGGTTGCAGTGAGCAGAGATTGCTCCACTGCACTCCAGCCTGGGTGAAAGAGTGAGACTTCATCTCAAAAAAATAAAATAAAATAAAATAAAAAAATAAAAGAAATTAGCCAGGTGTGGTGGAGTACGCCTGTGGTCCCAGCTACTTGGGGGTTGAGGCATGAGGATTACTTGAACCTGGGAGCCTATATCTTATGCCTTGTCTTATGCCTTGTAAACTAAGATCATGCCACTGTACTACAGCCTGGGTCACAAATTGAGACCCTGCCTCAAAAAAAAACAAAAAAACAAAAAAAAATTAAAAAGACTGAACCAGGATCATGAAGCGCAGCAAGCCTATGCCGTCATTTTACCACTGCTCACATGACTCTCTCTACAACCGTCTGACTCCTTCACAGATGGAGATCTCGCTACCTGGAGAGCTTTGAATCTCAAGTGGGAAGACCTGTGTTGGCACCTGGGCGCTGAAGTGTAGCTGCCTCACACGTCGAATTGGGGAAGCAGCACTTGCCCTGTCCTGTCTCCCAGACCCGCCGTGAGGATCAATGAGGTAATATGCAGGAAAGTACTTTTAAACCCTGAAGTGTTCTGAACAGATAAGGGACTATTAGCATTGTTATAATTGCCCACCTAGGTCATTGGCTCCATTAGCGGATCGTTCTGATTGTTGGGAAGTTCTGGCAGCGTTGTGAAGTAGCAAAGGTTGTTCTTACTATTTCCTCACCTCTTACTGTGTATATCTTGGTATGTCTCTCTTCTTTTAGCAATTGCATGCTCCATCCCAACCCTTGTTATCTGGAGCAGTGCCTATATCTTATCCTCCTGCTTAGATCTTATTGCCTTGGGAACTAAAATGCTACCTCCTCCAGAAAGCTTTCCCAGATACTCCCTCCCTCTCCCCTCACCTGAGTCAGATGAAGTCTTGGGACCTGTGTGATGCAGTGAATATGTAATGAGATCATAAAAACATAGGTTTGAATTGTGCTGCCATTGTTTACTGTTCACGTGACCTTAGTAAAACACAACCTTCTTGGGCCTCAACATCTCTCTGTAAAGTGATGGCAGTAAACTACCTAACAGAATGGTAATGAAGATTAAATAATGTGACATAATCAACAGGGCTAGAATGTGGAGGATGCTTAGTACATAATGGTTTCTTTCCTTTGAACTCTCATAGCCCGTTATCTGAACTTTCAATCTTACATTATAGATAACAGTATCATTCATTCATTCATTCATTCAACAATTGTTTAATTGAAGGCAGTAAGTGTTAAGAAGAAAAACAGAGCAAGATAGGAAATGTGGGCTCTATTGCTATTTTATTTTGAGTGGCTAGGAAACATTTCGTTGCTGAGGCATCATTTGAGCAGAGAACTGAGGGAGTGAGAGCCCTGTAGTTACCAGAGAAGATATCAGGACAAATGTAAAGTCCCTGAGGTAGGTACATGGTGTCTTTGAGGAACAGCCAGGAAGCCAGGGTGGCCAGATCACAGCAAGAGAGGGAGGAAGTGTATAAAGAGGGGAAGATCAGAGAAGTATCTGGGTCCACATCACCCGGGGCCTTTGTAGACTGTGGTAAGGACTCGCTTCCTTTCCTTGATGAGGTACAAGGCCAATGGAGAGTGTTGAGCAAAGAGTGAAAAACTGGCACAGGTATTAAAAGGTTTCCTTGACTGCTGTGTGGAAAATCACCTATACAGTACCAGCAGTAGAAATAGGAGATCAGGGTTGAGTGTGGCAGCTCACAACTGTAATCCCAGCACTTTGGGAGGGCGAGTCAGGAGGACTGCTTGAGACCAGGAGTTTGAGACCAGCCTGGACAACATACGGAGACCCCCCCACCTCTACAAAATAAAATAAAATAAAATAAATAGGAGGTCAATGAGTAGGCTATTGCAGCAATCCAGGTGTATTCAAAACTCTTCTAGAAATAAGAAAAAACAAAAACAAAAAAACCAGTGGGTTGGACCAAGAAGACAGAGAGGCAGAAACAATGTTCAGATTCTGAATACATTTTAATTTGAGGATAGAAACAAGAATCCTTGCTGGGGTGTGAGAGAAAGAATGAATTGCCATGGTTTTTGCCTGGGGAACCATTAAGCCAGTGTTCCCATCACGAAGACAGGCAAATCTGTGGGAGAAAGCAGGTTTAGGTGGGGCAGAGTGGGAATCAGGATTTTTGTATTGACCTAGCTTTTTACGGTTTCCCACACTCTTCCTTTGTTTCTAATGATCCACATTTCTCTTCTGTATTGTTTTCTTTCAGCCTGAGAACTTTCTTTAGCATTTCTTGTAGTGAAGATGCTAATGATGAATTCTTTTAGTTTTCTTTTTTTGGGGTGGGAGGGGGGGAATATCTTTGTTTTACCTTCATTTTGAAGGATATTTCATAACTCGAGAATTTGGAGTTGAAAACTGGCTTCTGCCCTCCATGGTTTCTGATGAGAAGTCATCAGTGATTTGATTTTTTTCCACCCCGTGTGTCGCATATCTTTTCCTTGGGCTGTTTCAAGATTTCCTCTTCATCTTTGATTTTTAGCAGTTGGACTATGATGTGCCTAAGGGAGATTTTCTTTGTATTTATCCTACTTGAGCTATACTGGGTTTCTTGAGTCTGTAAATGCATGTCTTTCACCAAATAAGGGGAAATTTTAGCCATTGTTTCTTCAAATCTTTTTTGTTCTTTTATCCTGTAGTCTTTCTTTTTTCCTTCCAGGGTTTCATTTCACATGTTAAACATTTTGACATTGTTTTTACAGAGCTTTGAGGCTCTGTGTTTTTGTTGCTAATTGTTTTCAATCTTTGTTCTCTTTGTTGTGATTGGATACTTTTTGTACTGATCTAATTTCAAGGTCATTGACTCCTTTATTATCTGAACACTGTTGTGAAGCTAAACTGGTGAATCTTTTATTTCAGACATTATCTTTACCAGTTCTAGAATTTCTATTTAGTTTTCCTCTAAATCAAGTTTATTTCTCTGCTGAGGTTTCCTATCTTTTTATTTGTTGTGCATGTATCATCCTCACCTTGCAAAGCATAGTTATAATAGCTACTTGAGAATTTTGATTTTGCTAATTCCAATATCTAGGTCATCTCAGAGTCAGTCTCTGTTGATTGTCTTGTCTCTTAAAAATGGATCACGTTTTCCATGTTCTTCATATATGAAATATTTGGATATTCTGAACATTATGATGGTTAAGTTGTGGAGACTCTGGATTCTGTTATTTCCCCTAAGTGCTGATTTTTTTTTTTTTTTTTTTTTTTGCAACAGTGTCTGACTTTGTCACTCAGGCTGGAGTGTGGTGGCACAATCATAGCTCACTGCAGTCTCAAACTTCTGGGCTCAAGCGATCTTCCCACTTCAAGCCTCCCAAGTAGCCAGGACTACAGGCACATGCCACCATGCCTGGCTAATTTTTTTTTTAATTTTTATTTTTTGTAGAGAGGTGTCTGGCTATGTTGCCTAGTCTGGTCTCACACTCCTGGCTTCAAGTGCTCCTCTGGCCCCAGCCTCCCAAAGCACTGGGATTAAGGGACTGAGCCACTACGTCTGGCCAAATGCTGATTTTTAAAATTTGTTTTGTTTTAAGCAAGCTATTAACTTGGTTGGATCAAGCTGTAAGCCATCTCTTGAGCACCAGTTTAAATCTCAGTTTAGTCTGTACATTCTTATCTGGACTGTTTGAGCCTGCCTCATGCATGCATGGACTAGGAATTGGCCAGAGATTTGGACAGTTTATACACAGAATTTGTGGTTCTTCTCTGCGTCTCTCTATTTATGGATTCTCCCTCTGACTTTCCAATGGCTGTGGTTGCCTCCAACTTTATCCTTTGATTCTTTAGGCCAGAAGGACTGCAGATTTTCTATCATTATTTTATCTGCCCTGTGTGACTCTACCATGGCCTGCCTTTTGGATAAAAGCCATAAAAACCGTGAAACTCATCCCAGATGCATTTTCATTTTCCAATTCCTCTCCACTGCCTGCTTTTGTTCACACTCCAGGGCCTTCAGGTCATTGTTTTTCCTATTTTGTTTAGACTTTATGGTAGTTATCTGCAGGGGTTTATACAGTAAGAGCTCACTATGCTACCCTGGAAATAGAACTGCCGGAGGTTTTGTTTTGGACACATTAAGTTTCAGATGGTCACAAGATATACAAGTGAGGATGTGCACTAGCCAGTTGCATATATGTACCCAGAGCTCTGGAGAGAAATCATTTAACATTTGACAGGGCATAGAAGGTATGAAAAGTCACGCGTGTGGGTAAAATCACCTAGGGTGTGAGCGTAGATGCATAGGAGAAACAGGTCCAGAACCCAGGTCAGTGCACTCCAGTGTTTACACATCAGCATGACAAGGAAGAATTAAGAATGCAGATGAGAAAGAGTGGGCAGTGTCAAAAGAGGAAAACCGCAAGAGTGTTGTCTTGAAGTCAAAATGAAGAAAGTATTTCAAAAAAAGACGGAGTGACCAACTGTATCAAATGCTGCTAATGGCGTAAGATAAAGATGAGAAGTTCACTACTGGGTTTAGCAACATGAAGGTCCTTGGTGAACTGATAGCTGTTTTGTTCCAGTGGAAGACTCAGAACTCACTGAAATGAAGAATTGAGTCCATGAGTATGGAGAAAGCTTTCCAGAAATTTTAACAGCCAAGAGAACAGAAAATAGGATTGAAGCTCTAGGGGCTATGAGGCCAAGAGAAGTTTTCTTTTGATTTTTGACATTGGGAAAAATTACATCATGTTGGTATGCCAGAGGTTGTAATTGAGAAGGAATCATTGATGTGTCAGGAAAGTGAAAGTTGGGCCAGGTGTGGAGGCTCACACCTGTGATCCCAGCATTTTGGGAGGCCAAGGTGGGAGGATCACTTGAGCTCAGGAGTTCAAGACCAGCCTGGGCAACATAGAGAGACCACCCCCCCCACCTCTAATTTAAAGGAAAAAAAAGAAAGTGAGAGTACAGAATTCTGTGCTCCAGTGGAGAGCCAGCCTTAGATAGAATGGTAGGCAGCTCATTCATAGCAACTGTCAAAAGCCACACCATCGTTTTTTGTCAGTTCCTTCAGTCTGCAGATGATACTAAAGAAACCTATTCAACAAGTTAAGCAATTCAGGAATATGGAGAGAGGGAATACAGACTATGCCACTAATTCATTGCCATACCCCGGGCAATCTTATGGGAGAGACACTAAGGGGTTGAGATGGAGGGATGGAGGGAACAGGTCTGGCCATGGGATGGACTCCAAAGATGTGATGCATGCAGAATCTCCTCCACACTCCTGGAGGAGTGTGGCCAATATGCAAATGTCAGGATGGTGGTGGTCACGGTGGGGAGGTATGTCTGCGAATGGTGGGACACACAGACCTCATTTGAGAAGATGGATAGCAGCTTCCCAAGGAAAGTCTGGAATCTGCCTGTGCACTCTGCTGTGGCCTCCTCGACTCAGGAATGAAGCCCATCAGAGCCTGGTCCCAGGCCTGGTTGTCACCTTGCTCCCGTCAGGATTGCATTTGGTTGCCATCTTGCTCCACTCCTGGCCAGATACAATTAATCTGAGACAGGATTTGGCTCACAGAGCAGGGTTGCCCCCACTCTGTCTCTGACCTAGTGACTTTCGAACTCTTTTTCACCAATTTTACATCATAATTGGGTGCACACACATAAATGATATATAGACTTACATAGTATTGAAACAAAACTTCAATGAAACAATTGGTCATTTAATCACTTGTGATGCACTCTGGTATTTTCCATTTTTTTAATGCTAGTTACAACCAACGAAACTGATTTCATAACTCATTAATGGGCTCTAACTTGTAGTTGGGAAAATACCACTGTAACCACATAGATGACTTTGCTCTGGTCTGTCTCGTTCTTTCAGGGTGATGAGCAGCATAAAGATTCCAAGAAGCCTCAAACCGAGTTGATTATCTCGGTGTATCTGTCTATTCCCATAGATTAGCAAACACAAACTTTAGAACACATTTATGTAAATGTACCATTGGTTTCCCTTGACCTGACCTCAAACCTGACTTACTTTTCTGCACACTGAGGGCTAAAGTGCTGAGCTCACCACTTCATTCCTTTGTTCTCTCCTTATCTCATCCACTGCACCTCACATTCCATCGTTCTCCACTCAGTCCCTCTGGGAGCCCTTGAAGTTAAACGGTTTGAATCATAGAATATCACAGGTGAAAGAGACCTTAAGAAGTGTTTTGGCCGGGCGCGGTGGCTCAAGCCTGTAATCCCAGCACTTTGGGAGGCTGAGACGGGCGGATCACGAGGTCAGGAGATCGAGACCATCCTGGCTAACACGGTGAAACCCCGTCTCTACTAAAAAATAAAAAAAATACAAAAACTAGCCGTGCGAGGTGGCAGGCACCTGTAGTCCCAGCTCCTCGGGAGGCTGAGGCAGGAGAATGGCGTAAACCCGGGAGGCGGAGTTTGCAGTGAGCTGAGATCCGGCCACTGCACTCTAGTCCGGGCGACAGAGCGAGACTCCGCCTCAAAAAAAAAAGAAAAGAAGTGTTTGATACAGTCATCCCTTTGGTGTATTTCAGTCATCTCCAGTCTCTGCTTGCATTTCTCCAGAGACAGAGGGCTCACTACTTAGCAACATAGTTTCTTTCTTCCCCTTCCTTCCTTCCTTCCTTCCTTCCTTCCTTCCTTCCTTCCTTCCTTCCTTCCTTCCTTCTTTCTTTCTTTCTTTCTTCATTCTTTCTTTCTCTTTCTTCTTTTTCTTTCTTTTTTCTTTTTTCTTCTTTCTTTCTCTCTCTCCTTCCTTCCTTCCTTTTCTTTTTTTACCAATTTCCCTAGGAGCTGGAATCTTTGAACAATAATGATTTGGCAAAATCCATATTCCTGTGGCTTTCATTTATTAGGTTTTGTATCAAAATTCAAAATTAGTAAGTCATATGTGCTTGGAACATTGCCAGGTATGGTAAGCACTAGATAAGTACTTGCTGCTAGCATTATTATGACTATATTAGTGCTATTAACAGTAGTAACTAATCTAATCCTTTTCTCACATGATTGCCCTTCATATGTTTAATGGGAGGAATCATGTTGCCTGCGTCTTCTCTTTGCCACACCAAACATGCCCCTGTCTGCCAGTCCTTCCTCAAGTAGTGTGGTTTCCTATGCCTTCACATCCAGCTCTCTGTTCTGACATGGGTGAGTTTCTAACTGGTTGTTGTTTCTCTGAAAATGTTGGCCTTCACAATTGGACACCAGGCTTCCCATACAGGTGACCAGGGCAGATAACAGAGACTCTCTCCTCCCATGACCAAGCTCAGCGGCTAATAATACTCCCCAAGGTTATTAGTGGCCCACATCAGAGCAGAGAGAGACATGCAAGGACAAATGATGGAGAAGTGGGAGGGCTAGCATCCCTCCCTGCAGAGTGCACTCCCTGCAGGTGTGTTCACAAACTGGGATTCTTGTGAATTGTCAAGCCGGAAGGAATCAGGCCTAAATAGCCAATGGCTGCTCCAGGGAGTCTCAGACTCAAATAGCTGCAGGGGCCTGGCAAGGTGATAATCTGGAAAGGGATCCTCAACCTCTCTGTAAGGAAGACAAGAGGGAGCGGTAGGAACTGTGATGAGCTTGGGCAAGTACATGCCCCATCTCAATGAAGGAGCATTCACCCTGCTCAAGAGAGTTACTGCCAACACAGAAGTGTGCGTTCCTTCCAATGTTTCTAGTCCATCCACATTTTCTTTTTTTTCTTTTTAATATAGATGAGGTCTCACTATGTTGCCCAGGCTGGTCTTGAACTCCTGAGCTCAAGTGATCTTCCCACCTCAGGCTCCCAAACTGCACCTGACCCACATTGTTTTTTACTTTTTTGATTTATTTATTTATTTTTAGAGACAGGGTTTAACTCTGTTACCCAGACTGGAGTACAGTGGCACGATCAAGGCTCACTGCAGCCTCAACCTCCTGGGCTCAGATGATCTTCCTACTTCAGCCTCCCAAGTAACTGTGACTACCGGCACGTGACACCATGCTGGGGTAATTCTTTTCTTTTTATTTTCTCCTCTCCTCTCCTTTCCTCTCCTCTCCTCTCCTCTCCTCTCCTCTCCTCCCCTCTTCTCTTCTTCCTTCCCTCCCTCCCCTCCCTCCCTTCGCCCTCCCGGTCCTTCCCCCCGTCTGCCCCCCCATTCTCTCTTTCTCTCTTTCTTTCTGGCGGATCAGGGCCTTGCTTTGTTGCCCAGGCTGATCTTGAACTCCTAGACTCCAGCAATCCTCCTGTCTCTGCCCACCAGAATGCTGGGGTGACAGGCGTGACCCCCAGCACCCAGCCTCATATTTTCAAAATACTCCAGAAAGCTGCATTTTAAAATATGAAATCATCCTATTAAAAAATGTCAACTAATTCAAAATCTTTTGAAAATTTTTCATGAGCTGACAGCCCAGGCTCACTGAAGACACTGTGACACTCACATCTCCCTTCAGAGCCCAGTTCTGCACCCGCATTGCTGGGAGGCTGAGTCTGGGCAGAACCTGGTAACTTACCCACCCAGCTTTACCCAAGTCTCTCCAGACAGTTCTGAAGTCACTGCTGTAGCCAGGGCCAAATTCAGGAAAACAAGCACATTATCTGAAGAGCCAGAGGAAGCTGACCTGAGTCTCGCACTAGTGGGTTTTGTTTGTTTGTTTGTTTGTTTTTGGCAAGTGGAGGAAGCAAATGAACCTGGAATACTGTGTCAAGGAAGACTTTGGATGGAATCCAGTCCCCTACCCTGGCCAGGGCACTTACCCACTTGCTTCAGTCTTTCCTTAGCCTCTAGCTTCCTAAGTAACTTCCAACTTTCCTTTCCAATGACTGTTTGCTTATCTATTTGCAAAGTAGTGAACATAAAAATCTTTTTGTGTACTTTCAGATATAAAACATGCAATGACAGGGTAAAAATGTAGTTGCTTATCACAAAGTTTTAAAAGTATCATGGGATCCACAGAATTATAGACTTTTGGTGCAAGAATGGGCCTTTCAACCAACTAGCTGGCCAAATGAGGTAAATGAATGCAGGGAGTAATTCGCCTAAAGTCTTGATGCTGGGCCAGGTGTGGTGGCTCACACCTATAATCCTAGCACTTTGGGAGGCCAAGGCAGGTGGATCTCTTGAGCCCAGGAGTTCGAGACCAGCCTAGGCAACATGGCGAAACCCTGCCTCTACAAAAAAAAAAATGAACCAAGTGTGGTAGTGGTCCCAGCTGCACAGGAAGCTGAAGCAAGATGATAGATCACTTGAGCCCAGGAGGTCAAGGCTGTAGTGAGCCATGATCGTGCCACTGCACACTCCAGTCTGGGTGACAGAGCAAGACCCTGTCTCCAAAAAAAAAAAAAAAAAAAGAAAAGAAAAAAAGAAAGAAAAGATACAGATACAGAAAGGTGAGGCATATGAGGGGCAAACTTCCCAGCAAGTCAGGACCAAAGCTGAGGTGACATCAGGCTCCTGCCCTCAGCCCCTGAGCTCTTTCTTCTACAGTAGGGCTGGGAAAGAAACATGTGAACCTGGGGTGGGAGCAGTGGGCACTTGGAAGGTGTGGGGTCGTAGGGGACCCAGAGGGTCTTGTGCACACTGAGAGGAGAGTGTGAATACACTTCCATGTGCCATGTGCCATGGCACATGTTCTCTGGAGAAGGCACAAGAGATTCACCAAGTCCCACAGGGATGTAGGGAGCTGTGTAATAATGTGAAACCCTCCTTGGAAAGTAAGCCATTCATCAATTCACTCAGCCATTTTGCTAATCTATGAAGTGCTGACTTTGGGCCATACCCTGCACCTCTCCTTTGGGAGAGGCAAAGGAGCAGAAGCCAGGCTGGCTGCCTTTTTGTAGCTTTCAGCCCTGGGTAGGGGGAAGAATCAGGCCCACACCTAATTAGGAACCAAAGCAGGACCAATCAAGTGGCAGGTGAAGAGCTCAGGCAGCAAGGGCTTGGGGGTTCAGACACCAGGGTGGTTAGAAAGAGCTTCATGGAGGCGAAGGACAAGGAGAGGATAGAGTCAGATGGTGGAGGCCTGGGGCCTGGCCAACAGGCAGAACAGACTCTCAGAGGTAATTTGGGATGTCAGGAGAAGGAGCCTTCATCTTACTCCTTCCTTGCACCAATGGGAGAAGTTTAAATTCTAGGTCTTCTTAAATTTTTTAAATTTTAAACTTTTTTTGAGACAAGGTCTTTCTCTGTCACCCAGGCTGGAGTGCAGTGGTAGGATCACGGCTCACTGCGGCCTCTACCTCCCAGGCTCAAGGGATCCTTCCACTTCACCTCCTAAGTACATGGGACCACAGGCACACAGTCCGACTTTTTTTTTTTTGTAGAGATGGGGTCTTGCCATATTGCCCAGGCTGGTCTTGTACTCCTGGTCTCAAGCAATTCTCTTGCCTCAGCCTCCCAAAATATTGGGATTCTAAGCATGAGCCACCTCTCCTGACCTGTAGGTCTTAATCTACATTCTAATTCATGACTTTATTCATTCCAACACATTTTTATTGAGCAGTTACTCAGTGTTGTGCTGGTATGTGCTGGCAACTAGGGCTATAGGAAGGCAAAGCTCTCAAGGACTCCTGTATCTATGCAAAGACAGACCCACGATCCACAAAAGGCTGAGGGTCAGGGCTATTCTGGGGGCACAGGGTGCCAGTGGGTGTGGCCAGAGGAGGGACACCTAGGAGGTTAGGGGAAATGGCAGGGTGGTCTTCCAGGGACACAGTTGGAAGTAAGAGTTATCCAGGCAGGGCAGGAGGGAGGGAAGGGGGTGTTCTCTGCTGAGAAAATACTGTATGCAAAGGCTCGGAAATGATGAGTGCTGGTTGCATTTGGTCTAACTGGAGTGTGAGGCATGGGGGCATGGTTGGGTAGAGGGCAGGAAAGGGGGTGGGAGGTGAGCTCTAGAAATGCCCTTTCCATTTGTCTGGGGGCTCTGGGAGGCTGCTGGACTGCTGATTAACTCTTTCCCCAGTAAGCCTTCAAGTGAGGCCCAATCCCCTTGGACAAGAGCTGCCCTTGTCTCTGTGTGTGGATGACACCTCTGATTTGCCTAGTCATTTAGTTCTTCTCTTCGGAAGAAGGCTGGATAAGGAGAGCCTCTGCTCACCACCCTGAGTAGGTTCTCTTTGCTTTGAGTTGTGTGGACTTCTGTGAGTAGACACCTACTGTCCTGGGGGAAGGACAGGCATGATGGGACAGACAGTTTGGGCCCCATTCTCACATGTTCTTTTGCAGGTGGAGCTGGAAGGCTGCTGGGAAGGAGGTGTCAGCTGTGCAGTAGCACTGAGCAGCCTCAGGAGTCTGCCTCCTGCTTTGCTGGGGACCATGATTTCTCACATCTCTAAGAGATGAAGGCAGATCCTCTGAGGTCAGCTGGTGGGATAGAACTCTGGGGCCTTAGGAAGGAAACTCTCTGAGCCTGGGAGATGCTGATCCAGTGCCCCTGGCCTAGCCAATCAGGGCCACTCTGAGTGTGCTGGAAAGAGAGGCTTCTCTTCTCTCCCCATCCTTGGAGGGATTTTGGCTGGATTCTGGCCGGCGGGCATTGCCTTAGTCATAGTGATGGCAGGGGACTGGGACAGCCCTGGCTGTGTGATTTCCACAGCCACCCCCACAGGGCCTCAATTCTTCAGTTTTCTATCCCAAGGGGACTAGCTGGAAGACTGCTGACCCCTTAAACTGAGTAAGTCCCTGGGGGAAGCTGGATTTATGGAAGAGCAAATTCCTGAAAAGAGAGAGCATGGGCTAAAGCCATGTATTTATTTACTTATTTATTCATTCAACATTTTGTTTTCTCTTGTTTTCAAAAAACACTTCATCTCTTTGAAAAAATAGAAATAATACAGAAATCAACAAAGCCAGAGAAATGTTCTCCCTTGCTGGGAGGGTGAGCTACACACCCTGCCCACAAATAGAATGGGAAATGTGATTTCCTGAAAAATGGAACTAAAGCAGGAAAATCAAAGAAGAAGAAGAAGGAGGAGGAGGAGGAAGGGGAAGGGG